>NW_027331931.1:3755959-4092388 GCF_048418815.1 Hemitrygon akajei
AATCACTTCCCACTGACGAAGATTTACCGCAGGGCAGCAGGACAGTTTCGCATCGAAGTTCCTCTCCACTGTCCGCTTCATTTCATCCGGGGTGGAACAGGAACAGGGTCGGAGTGCGTGAACGGCTCGAAGTTTTGATGCTCCAAGTGCCGCGGGACGGGCCGGTTCCGCTCGCTGCCGTTTACTCGTCTCTGCGCTGAGTTCAGACTCCGGAGGGGACGGCTCTGGACGCCCGTGACCTTCAGATCTCTGTTTCATTTTGCTGTCTGTGGTATTTCATTTCATTTTCTCTACTCATTGATTGTTCGACGGTCTTTTTTCCTCTCTCCTTTATTTTGCGACTGCCGGCAAGGAGGTGAATCACAAGGTTGTGTGCTGTGTACATACGCCGATAAAATGAACCTGGGTTTTGACTTAGAAACGCCACCGGAGGAGGAGAACGAGGAGCGCCGCACTATCTCCCCATCTCCACCCGCCAGACCGTCTCTCCTCCTCCCCGCTCTGTCCCATTCTGTCTGTCAGCCCCACAACTCCCCCCCCTACACAAAATTACCCCCTCCACAACTCGGCCCTCTCCGCTCCACCCGGCCAGCAACTCCCCCCTCTCCGTTCCACCCTCCCAGTTCCCCTCGATCCTGTGCTCTCTTGTCCTTTCTCTCCCCCCTATTTCTCGAGCTTTACCTCCCTATCTCCCTTCTCTCTCCACCTTTCTCCTCATCTCTCACCCTGTCTCTACACTTTCTCTACACCGGTCTTTCAAAAAACCATTCCCCCTCTGTCCCATGGCCTCTCTCTGTCCCCCCTTTATACCAGATCTCTCTCGCCCTCTTCTCTCGTCTTTTTCCCCCTCGTCCTGTCCCATCTTTTGTCCCCGTTACCCCACCCCCCTCTCTCTCCCCGTCCCTCTGGCTCATTGGGATATTATCTGGAGAAGGTACGTCCTGCAGAAAAAGGATGCTTAACACCTGAAACAAAAAGAGAGACCAACATCTTTGTGGCAAGTTTGCTAGAGCTGTTCGAAAGGGTTTAAACTAGTTTAACAATGGGAATGAACCGGGGGCGTAAAGCTGAGGATGGGTTAGCTGGTTTAAAAAACAGACGCTGTGTGTAGTGTATCTGCCAGCAAGAAGAGGCCGATCACAGGGTAAAGGTGAAGCCAAAGGGATAATATGTAACGTAAGAGGGAGGGGAGGGGGCAAAATCAAACCCGTTTGATGACTGCATGATTGAAGGTGTTAAACAAATGCCCGCAATGTACGGAATAAGCTAGATAAATTTGTGGCACTGTTGTAAAATTCGCAGGCATGACGTGTGAGCCTCAACGATTCGTGGCTGAAAGAAAATTATAGTAGGGAGCTTAACGTCCAGGATACAGATTGTATGAAAAGCACAGGAAGGTAGGCGGAGTGGATGGGGTGGCCTCTATTGGTAAAATTATTATTAATAATAATAATAATAATAATAATAATAATAATAATAATAATAATAATAATAATAATAATAATAATAATAATAATAATAATAATAAATACAACCATGGTGAAGAGGTGTTACAGTATCGGAAGTTTGGAAACTTTGTGGGTGGAACTCAGAAACTGCGAGGGTAAAAGGACCCTGATGGGAGTTATACACAGAACTCAATACAGTAGCAAAATATGGTCTACAGCATTACAATGAGGGAATGGAAAACGCAGGTCAAAAGGGCAATGTTGATGGAGTCACAGGAGGGTTTCAATATGTAGGTACATTGGGAAGGTTATGTGGTGTTTGATCTGAAGACAGAAACATGTAGAATATCAACGAGGTGGCTTTTTCAGAGCAGCTCGCGTTTGACCCTTTGGGAACTCAGCTAATCTAGATCGGGTGTACGTACTGAATGGGATTTGATTAGGCAGCTGACAGCAAAGAAGCCCTTCGGAGACTGTGATCAGATTATCATGGAATTAACTCTGGCAATTGGAGAGGGAGAAGGGAAAGTCAGATCTATAAGTAGAGGAAATGGAATGACAGAGGCATGTGAGAGCTGGAGGGGGGGCTCCGGCGAGAATAATCGCAAAACAGCAATGTCCGGAGTTTCCGGGACAAATCCGAAAGACCCAAGGTCAATAGATCCCGAATAGACGGACAGACATACTTTATTGATCCCGAGGGAAATTGGGTTCGTTACAGTCGCACCAACCAAGAATTGAGTAGAAATATAGCAATATAAAACCATAGATAATTTAAATAATAATGTTAATCATGCTAAGTGGAAATAAGTCCAGGACCAGCCTATTGGCTCAGGGTGTCTGACACTCCGAGGGAGGAGTTGTAAAGTTCGATGGCCACAGGCGGGAATGACTTCCTATGACGCTCAATGTTACATCTCGGTGGAATGAGTCTCTGGCTGAATGTACTCCTGTGCCTAACCAGTACATTATGGAGTGGATGGGAGTCATTGTCCAAGATGGCATGCAACACGGACAGAATCCTCTTTTTCAGACACCACTGTCAGAGAGTCATTTCCACCCTCACAACATCACTGCCTTACGAATGAGTTTGTTGATTCTGTTGGTGTCTGCTACCCTCAGCCTGCTGCCCTAGCACACAACAACAAACATGATAGTACTGGCCACCACAAACTCGTATAACATCCTCAACATCGTCCGGCAGATGTTAAAGGACCTCGGTCTCCTCAGGAAGTAGAGACGGCTCTGGCCCTTGTTGTAGACAGCCTCATTGTTCTTTACAGTCAAGTTTATTGTCAATTCGTATCGCCAGGTAGTTGTAATCCTGCTCCATGTCCACACTGACCCCTTGGATGGAACAGGGGTCACCGGTGCCTTAGCCCTCCTTAGGTCCACCACCAGCTCCTTAGTCTTTTTCACATTAAGCTGCAAATGATTCCGCTCGCACCATGTGACAAAGTTTCCCAACGTCGCCCTGTACTCCGCCTCATCTCCTTGCTGATGCATCCAACGATGACAGAGTCATCAGAAAGCTTCTGAAGATGGCAAGACTCTGTGTTGTAGTTGAAGTCCGCGGTGTAGATGGTGAAGAGAAAGGGAGACAGGACAGTCCCCTGTGGATTTCCATTCCTGCTGATCACTCTGTCTGACACACAGTGTTGCAAGCGCACGTACTGTGATCTGCCAGTCAGGTAATCAATAATCCATGACACCAGGGAAGCATGCACCTGTATCACTGTCAGCTTCTCACCCAGCAGAGCAGGGCGGATGGTGTTGAACGCACTGGAGAAGTCAAAAAACATGACCCTCACAGTGCTCGCCGGCTTGTCCAGGTGGGCGTAGACACGGTTCAGCAGGTAGACGATGGCATCCTCAACTTCTAGTCGGGGGCTGGTAGTCCGAACTGGGACGATATCTAAGTGTGGCCTAACCATAGGACGAAGCTGCTCGAGAACAAGTCTCCCCAGGGTCTTCATGATGTGGGAGGTCATGCCACCGGTCTGTAGACATTGGAGCCACTGGGGCGCGGCGTCCTCCGTACAGGAACAAGGCAGGACGTCTTCCACAGCCCAGGACCCTCTGGAGGACTCAGGCTCAGGTTGAAGACATGGTGAAGTACCCCACATAGCTGGGGGGAACAGGCTTTGAGCACTCTGGGGCTGACAACTCCGGGCCTGCAGCCTTGCCTGGGCGGAGACGTTTCAGCTGTCTTCTCACCTGTTCAGCTGTGAAGCTCACCGTGGTGGTTTCAGGTGTAGGAGGGGGTGTAGGTCACGAGAGCAGGGTGGGGGCTGTGAGGAAGGGCAGGAGGGGAGACTGGAGTATATGTTTTCGGGGGCCGACAACAGATGAATCATGTGGGGGATGGGCAGGGGCCACAGAGTCAAACCTGTTGAAGAACAGGTTAAGTTCGTTGGCCCTGTCCGCCACTGCCCTTCAGCTCTCTGTTGCTAGTTTGCCGGAACCCAGTGATGGTCCTCATCCCACTCCAGACCTCTCTCATGTTGTTCTGCTGGAGTTTCCACTCAAGCTCCCTCCTATACCTGTCTTTAGTTTCGCTGTTCTTGGTTTTCAGGTCCCTCTGTATTGTCCTCAGCTCCTCCCTATTTCCATCTCGAAACGCCCTCATTTTAGCGTTCACGATGTCCTTATTGTCCTTTGAAACCCCATGGCTTGTTATTTGAATAACAAAGTACAGTTCTTGTCGGAATATTGCAGTCCACATAGAAGTTAATGTGACCTCTCCATGTGGCTCACAGAGTGCCTGCCAGTCTGTCACCTCAAAACGATCCTGGAGTGCCTCATAAGCCTCTCCCGTCCATTTCCTCACTGACCTCGAGGTTGCAGGTTTACTCTTCAGCAGAGGCACGTAACGGGGTTTGAGATGCACCAGGTTGTGATCTGACCTTCTCAGTGGGGGGAGGGGAGAGGAACTGTAAGTATCCTTAACGTTAGTATACATCAAGTCCAGGCTCCTCTCTCCTCTGGTTCTACAGCTCACATACTGCGTGAAGATGGGCAGTCTTCTAGCCATGGTAACATGGTTGAAGTCACCATGAGCACATAAACAGAAGGATTCTAAGGCACGAAGACGAAACCATGTCACGGTCCCGGTCCGCTGATCCTAATTTCCCCTTAAATCCCTTTTCCCCGGGCTCAACCTAGCTCCCTTGATAAGCCACCCTATTTTCATCCGCACCGGCAGCATAAAAAACTCCGTCTTTCATCTACTCGGCGCTGGACCGTCACCTTGGCCAGCGCGTCAATGCACGTTCCGGGCCGCCGAAAATAGCGGACTCTAAGGTGCTTCGGTGCTAAAGGTGCTTTGGGAATGCTGTCGTTTTCGTGTTCAGCGCAGCTACTCCGAGCTACGCTACAAATTGTATGTTGTTGCTTGGTTTAGACGTTCCGTGTCAAGTCCGAGTCCCGACTCCCGTGAGCAAGTTCGAGTCCCGGCTCCCTGACCAAATTCGAGTTCCTGCTCCGTGAGCAAGTTCGAGTCCCGGCTCCGTGTCCAAATCAAGCCCAAGTCCATACTACGTGTGCAAATGTCACGCTATATCATTTCCCTCCTCATTCCCCCATTTCCCCCTCCCTTTTCTCCCTCTTCTCCCTGTTCTTTCACTCCCTTTTCCACTCTCTTGCTCGCATCTTCCTCCCTCCTCTCTTTATCCCATGCCACACTCGTTCACTGGCACTTCCTTCCCATTCAATCCTTTCTCCATTCCTCTTTCAACTCTTCGTTCGCTCACCCTGCCTCCCATATCACCTACGGCCACTCTCTCCCATCTCGTTCCCCCTCTCTCGATCCCGCTGGTCCTAGTCCCCCTTCTTTCCCTCTGTCAACGTTGCTCTCTCTCTCACTCCACCATCTCTCCCTTTCGCATTCTCTTCCTCCCCATCACTTTCCCTGCATCAATATTTCTCTGGCTCTTCATTCCCCATTCCCTTTCCCACCACTCTCCCCCATATCTTTCCCTCTTTCTCTCTCGCGCCGCTCTCTGCCCTCCTTCGTTCTGTCCCAGTCTCCCTCTCCGGTTCCCCTCTATCTCCCGCTGCTATCTCACCACTCCTCTGTTCCCTGCTCCCTCCAACATCGCTCTCTTGTTCCTGTCTATGTCTCCTCTCTCTCGTCGCAGTTCTGCCAGTCTCTCCGCAGCTTTCTCTTTCTCTCTCCACCTGTGCCGATGGGTTACTTTCGAGATTGTCTCTGGGCTGTCGGTACAGAGAGCAGCGGTGTTATTATTCTGTCGATCGACTCGGGGCCGTGAAGACAGCGCAGTGCAGTTGGCCCAGTGTGTGGATCGATACCGTGCTCTGGAGCGCGAGGAGGTAGAGAGATAATTTTCTGGACTTAATTAGTGACGGGCAGACAACAGGGCAGTGGGATTAGTTCAGGGACTGATACAGTGCTGTGGAGAAGAGGGGTTAGTGGGAGTAGTTTAATGACTGATACAGTGATCAGGGGAATAGGGGTCAGTGGGAAAGGTTTCGGGTCCGATACCGTGCTGTGGAGAAAGAGGGCTCAGTAGGACTAGTTTGGGGCTGATACAGTGTTGTTGAGAAAGGGTGGCCCGTGGGATTAGTTTGGGGACTGATACAGTGTTGTTGAGAAAGGGTGGGCAGTGGGGCTACTTTGGGGACCGATACCATGCTGTTGAGATCGCACATACAGAAATGACACTTTCTTATCTATTTCTCCAGCTCTTTGACACATCGCCCCCCTTTACCGTGTTCTCCGTTCCCCCCGCCGCTTTAATCGTGATCTTTGACACATAGTTCACACCCGTCCCCTTAGATTGTTAAATTGGATGACCATGCCTCAGGATTAGGTGAGCGTCCTGAATGTTGTGACTGTGAGGAAGTCACTGAAGATACTGAAATGTCTTCTGGACATGGAAGAGTTTATTCATCACCACAAGTAGACATTTTCTTGAACACACTTTCGGCAAAGACTCTCAAACTCAAACTGCGTCAAGAATTTATACTCCCTGGGGACAATGGAAACAATAGGCGACTGAATCCAATAAGACAAGCCTGCAATATCAGAATTCATTCAAGAACTTGTGTCTGACAAAATTGTTCCTCTGAAGTAAGGAGTTAAAGTGGAAGCACTTTCCTATTGATGAGACAGCTTTGAAGGTTCGGTCCACTTTTGTCGGTTCCGACTAATCCACACAGATGGTCAAAAAGCTTCTGGGAACTGAGATCCCAGAACTCCACGATTACTGTTGTGGGGGTTGACAGTCAGGGAGCGTAGGGGGACTGATCAAGTGTTGGCAGGTAGGTTACCCTTAATACGACGTCATGGTTAGCACAGTCAATGTGGGCCGAGTGGTCTGTTCCCGTTCTTTACCTTTCTCTGTTCTATGTAGAACAAACAGAAGACAGAAGTTTTGTTTCTCAGAGCAAACATTCCTCTCAGTGGTTATAACCGTAGACATGTTTTCGTCCCAGGACAAAGTTCGGTACATTTCACCCAAAAAAAGCTGAGGATGGTTTCTTGTCTCGGGAGTGGGAGATAAGGGTTACAGTGAGATGAGCTGTGATTACAATTGGTGCAGAATCAGAGTGAGTCGCTGCTTAACTTCAGTTTATCTGCTCAGACCGATGGACAAGAGTCGCACTGACACAAGGTGAGGTGGAGAGTTGGGTCTGATGGAGTTTGAAACAAGATCCCCTTTGCTGGAGCAATGCCATTCGCTGTTTGCAACCCTTAGTAACATCACAATTTCCATTGTTTGCAGTTTCGCAATTAATTCACTAAGTTAATCACAAATGTCGCAACCCAAGGTTGCACTTGGCTGAGGCAATCAGATGGAAAATAAATTTTTAAAAAATGTTTATTTTTAAATTTGTTGAAACCTGTCCCCGTGGAGTCGGTGAATGATATTAAAACCCCAGGTATGTGCAGCCTCGACATTTCATTCCTGGAGATCGCCTGTGGTTTACGGGGACAGATCGCTGATCAGAGAAAATGCCAGCACTGTTTGATAGGTACCTCCGTGTGACAAAATACTGAACGTATTCATTGTCGCCATTGGAGTTCCTGGTGAGTGAGCACAGATATTCGTGTCTGGCACTTCGGTCTGTTAACCGACTAAGCCTGTTTGGGGTCATTTTACCAGCTTCCCGCTTGATGCTCGTTGCAGTAATATCCGTCAGTGATATCGATCCTTTCTATTCAATATTCTGGTTTAAAATGCTTATGACAAACGGAACTAAACCCCTGTCTCTCCTCTAACTCACGAAATCGACCCGGGACGTTGATCTTGCATTCAATGGGATTTTGTGCAGAGTGGTGCCAATGCTGGGAACAGGCAGCCCTGTGGGAATGTGAGACACTGAATGCTTTGAGTTATTGACCCAATTGAATAATAGGTCCTTTAATGACACCCTTTCCATCTTGTCCCAGGGCTGGGATCCGGGAATCCTTCAGGAAGGTGTGATTGGGAACCTTTAGTCCATTACCAACACATCGCCTTATCTCCACATTGAAGACGGCAGGTCGGAGAGAGCGGAACCCATGTTTGGTGTTGGATGGGGAGCCGTTCACTGCATCTAGCACTCCCACACCTCTGAGAAAACCCGAACCTGTGTCCATTCCCGGAGACTAAGTTTAATAATGCCCGGTGTCTGTTCTCTTCTCTCTCCCTGCAGTGAATTTAACGACAATTCTGATCCTGTCCCCGGGGAAAGTGCGGCCTCTCTACCTGCACCACTCGCTACCTGGTGGCCATGGCGGCGGGGGATCTGCTGACCGTAGTCATAGAGGTCCTTGTGCGTCGAGTTATAAATCATTACTTTCGATGGAATTTTCTGAAAATTACCCCAGCGTGCAGGGTTATCGAAGTATTGAGGCTCACAGCCACATACTGTCTGTTTGGTTCACCGTCACCTTCACTTTTGATCGGTTTGTCGCCATCTGCTGTCAGAAGCTGAAAACAAAATATTGCACCGGGAAAACTGCGGCTGTGGTTCTCACAACAACCGGCGTGCTGTCCTTTCTGAAAAACGTTCCCCGCTACTTCCTCTGGGAACCCAGACAGATAGTCAACAATGTACCGTGGTTCTGTAAACTCACGGCAACACTTCACTGACCTCGGATGGGTAGTAAATCGTTGGCTTGACATAGTTTTAAATCCGTTCATCCCTTTCGTGGTGATTCTGCTGCTCAAAACGCTGTGACGGTCAGGCACATTGTTGTGGCCAGTCGTGTCCGTAAGGGGCTGAGGGGTCAGAGCAAGGGGGAGAACAGCAGGGACCCGGAGATGGAGAGCCGGAGGAGGTCTGTGGTTTTACTCTTCACCATCTCCGGGAGCTTCATCCTCCTGTGGATGACGAACGTAGTAAATTTCCTGTATTATGAGATCAAAGGATTACGATTCAATTTCACTGATTCTGAATGGATCTTTCACCTCGTCGGAGCCTTGCTGAAGAATTTCAGCTGCTGCACGAACACATTTATTTACGCGGTCACTCAGTCGAAATTCAGGGAGCAGGTGATCAGCGCGGTGAAATATCAGGTCACCTCGGTGCTTCAGGTTCATTAATCAAGCCGCGCACTGAGCGGAGTCTGGAGACGGCAGCAGTGTCTCCAGTCTGGGCCCCAGATACTCACAGGCACCGCCTGATGTCTCATGTGTTATTTCCGGAGGAGTTTTCCATGGACCGGCAGTTTCTGGACATTAGGAGCAGCAGGGGTGTGAACCAGAAGCGGATGGTGGAGCGTTTGTGTGTAATTAAGGACAGGGAGCGAATGTGGTCAAAGTGGAAAGTGTACGGAAAATAATTTACGGGTCTGATGCCAGGCAGTGGGGTGGGGGAGCTGTGTTATAGAGTTTGTCCAGCCTGGGTCCCTTATTCTCCTTTAGGAGTGACCTGCCTTGATTGTAAGTTCTATCCACCGTCAATGCGGGTCTGGAGATGGGGATTGGGGACAATTCACATGCATTTTCGTAGTTTTGCAGTCGGGGCATAGTGAACTGTGTGGTTGTCGTGGTGAGTCAGAATTCTGTGATGAGTTCGCAGTCAACGCAGGCTCGTAGGATTTTGCGAGTAAAAACATGTCCGTGACTTTTCAGTTTATAACAAAAGTTGGAGACCTTTACTTTGATTCCAAAGAAACCAAAACCAGTCGCTCTACACTTTCGTCATTATTTCAGGCACCGCCTGTGTATGAGTCCCGGTCCTACGTCCTGATCCCAAGGAGGGGTCCTGGCTCTGTGTTCTGCATTCCTGTCTCCCAGGACCAAAGCTCTGTGTTCTGCATTCCTGTCTCCCAGGACCAAGGCTCTGTGTTCTGTGTTCCTGTCTCCCAAGACCAAGGCTCTGTGTTCCAGTCTGCCAAGTCCATGTCTGAGCTTCATTTCCGCATCCAGCCCATGAGTCCCACGTCCAATCCTGTTGCCTTGCCTTGTCCCCGCCTAGTTCCGAAGTTCGAGCCCAAGTCAAGACCCAGGTTCCAATTCCCAGTCCAGTCTTTGGCTCGGAGTCCTTGTTAGGTTCCAAGTTCCTAGTTCCTCGTCCAGGTCCTGGTTTCCTAGTCTAGTCCTAGACCAGGCTCTGTATCCTAGTCTCGTACAGGGCCTGTATCTTGTCCACCGTCATTTCTTTCCTATTTCCCTTGCTTTCTTGACACCCCTAGTCTTGTGCCTGGTATTTCAGAGTCTGAAGCTTGCCACTCTATGACAGATCACACCAAAGCCGAATGGGGCAGAACGGGAACAAGCGTTACTGCTCACTGTGCTGTTCTGAACCAATTGAACTGGTAATTTCATGCCTAGCTGATCCAATCCCATTTGAAAATACAAGGTCCACATCCCTCCATTCTCCTCATGAGGATTCTGATATCCTCCATCGCCTCTGTTTCTACCATCGCGCCTGTAATTCATTTCAGACACTCACCACTATGAGAATGACAAAAAAGTAACACTGCAACGCACATCTCCTGAGTCCAATATTTGAGGTTTAACATTACTCTGTTATACAGGTTGTATGTTTTTTCCCGCATCAGTGTCGGGAAAAGATGCAAAATGATACTAAATTAAAAAACAAACAAATAAATAAATGAATAGTTAGAGAACAAGTGCCTGCGTTTCAACCATCTCCCTTGGGACAGGAATTGGCTCGAATAGACCCCGTCGCTTTTCACATGCGCTGAAGGGGCTTTGTCCCCGCCGTCTGTTTCTATGACCAAACCTTCACTATCCTGCAACATACAAAACCATGAAGAGATACAAAACGTCTTTTAATTTTGTTTAAGCATGTGGCCGTTGAGGAAGTCGTGTTGGGTCTCTTAAAGAGCATTAAGCGGGATATGTTTCCAGCGTCTGACAGGAATTACTGCACATTATTGAGAGGGAGGAGATGGGTATACTGTGGATTTGACCAATGCATTTGTGTTCTCACCAAAACCCGAAAGGGTACAGAACGGAAACAAGTCCTTCTGCTCAGTGCGCTGTTCTGAACGAATTGAACTGGTAATTTCATGCCGAGCTGAACCAATCTCTTCTGCCCACTACAAGGTCCACCTCCCTCCATTCTCCAGTCCTCACTCCCTCCGCCGGCCACAGAGGAGGGTAACCTGAGAGTCGTTCCTCCCGTAGTTTCCTTGAAGTCCGAAGAAGGCTCGCTCTTTACAATGCTGAGAGAGCGGTTTAAGATGTAGATAGTTTAGGGTCAGTCTGATATCGAACTGTAATTGAAAGAGGGGAGGAGAGTTGGTGAGAGGTTGTCTTTACATCGCCCCTCCCCTCATCCTCTATCCACCCTCTACACCAAACCCCATCTCCGTTGCCACTCCCTTCCCAATGACTCACCCGGGCTCTAAGAACTCTTCTCTCCAGGGAAGAGTTCCGCGCCTCCGTCACCCCTCCACCTGCTGTGCACCTAATGTGTTAGTCGATTCTTCCTACCCTGCACAGTTCCACTCCGGCAAACCGCTCCGTCCTCGATACGCCGATCACCCCCATCTCCGCTCCCCTCTCTGAACACTTCAGCGCGCTTATCATTCAATTAGGTACCTACAGCCCTCACCGTCTACTCAAACTTCCCTCCCCTACAGCCGTTACCCACCTCCATACCCTAGCGCATATATGTCAAACTCAAGGCCCGCGGGCCAAATCCGGCCCGCGGTGGAATTATCTTTGGCCCGCGAGATAATATCTAATTACTATTAAAGCTGGCCCCAGTAATCGAAGCGCCTATGGCGTATGATATGGCTGATGCTGAGTTTATTCAGGTACCAGGTTTTCAGGGTTTTTAGTGTTTATTCGGCAGTCTTGCTCGGCAGTCTTCTCATAAGAAACGGAATTTGTAAAGTGAAACACTTTGTAGTTATAGCAGAGACTGAGACACATGAGAGCAGGCTGAAAAAAACGGAGGCAACGAAAGCTGCGTTCGCACGCGTCCGACTGATCCGACCCGCATGAAGCTGCATTTTGGCCCGTGACCTAAAATGAGTTTGACACCCCTGCCCTAGCGGAACCTCGTCCCCCAGTCTCTTCCCGAATTCGTGACTCGCTCTCTGGCCCATCCCCTCCTTCTCCTACACCCCAAACCGTCCTCGTCACTCCTCCCTCCCCTACACACCTCCGGGGATCCATCACCGCGTCCTTCACCTACAGCACTCCCCGTCTCCTTCAGTTGCTCCCTCTCCCGCACCTCTCACAAATTTGTGTCGCCCCCTTGCTCAAACATTACGTTGATCCGGCTACCTGGAGGCAATCACTTCCGACTGACTAAGATTTACCGCAGAGAAGCAGGACAGTTTCGCATCGAAGTACTTCCCCACTGCCGAGCGCGATGGAAATGGTCCGGATTTACCGGAGATTGGAGAGGGAGGGGCCGGTTCAACTCGGCGCTCCGCGGGGTTAACCCGTCTCCGCGCTGAGCTCAGACTTGAAACGTCACTGGAGAAGGACAACGATGAAGTGCAGCACCAACTCCAATCGTCAGACCGTCTCTCCTATATCCCATCTGCCCTATCAGTCTTCCAGCCCACAACTCTCCCCTACCCAGAACCTCCTCCCTCCCCAGCTCTCCACACGCCGAATTCCCTCGATCTTCCTTCTCTCTCCACCTCTCCCCACCTCTCGTCCTGTCTCTACACTTTCTCTACACTGGTCTTTCTCAAAACCTTTCCCCGTCCATCCCACGGACTCTCCCTATTCCCCATCAGCTGCCGATCTCTCTTGTCCTGTCTCTCTTGGTTTTCTCCCCTCTTACTCTCCCATCTCTCTTCCTATCTTCTCTCTCTCTCTCTCTCTCTCTCTCTCTCTCTCTCTCTCTCCTCTCTCTCTCTCTCTCTCTCTCTCCTCTCTCTCTCTCTCTCCTCTCTCTCTCTCTCTCTCCTCTCTCTCTCTCCCTCTCTCTCTCATCTCTCTCTCTCTCTCTCTCTCTCTCTCTCTCTCTCTCTCTCTCTCTCTCTCTCTCCTCGCCCTCGATGTCCCCGGATTGTTGGGATATTATCTAGGGAAGGTACGACCTGCACAGAAAGGACACAAGGACACGTTACACAAAAACGACGGCTGTTCGGAAGGGTTTGAACTAATTTGTCGGAAGGAATGAACCGGGAAGATCGGGCTGAGGACGGAGTATTTGGTTTAAAAACAGACGCCGTGCGTCGTGATCCTGTCAGCAAGACGATACCAATGACAGGGAAAAGGTAGGCTGTTTGCGACAAACAGTTTGGTGCTGGATCTGAAGAGAGGGAACTTGTAGAATACCTGCGAGAAGGCATTTCAGAGCAGCTCGTGGTTGGCCGACAGGGGCTTCAGTTAATCCGGATTGGGTGCGCGTACTGAACCGGATTTGATTCGGGCGCTTACGGTGGAGGAACTCTTCGGAGATAGTGATCAAAATACTAGGGATGGACAATAAATGCTGGCTTATCTGGCGACGCTCACATCCCGTAAATGAATTAAAAAAAATAATACCATAGAATTCACCCTGCAATTTTAGAGGAGAAAGGAAAGTCAGATCTTCAGTATTACAGTGGAGTAAAGGGAATTACACAGGCAGGAGGAATGAGCAGGACAAAGCTGATTGGAAGGGGACATGCGCAGGAACCTAAGCTAAGCGCAATGGCTGCAGTTTCTGAGAGCACATCCCGAATAAGAATAAGTGTTGATGACGAAACCACGGCTGACAGGGATGTCAAAGTCAACAATAAATCAAATGAGTGGTAATATAATAGAACAAAAATTGGTGGGAACTTAGAGGATTGAAAACTTTAAGAAAACATTAAAAAAACACCAGAGCGTAACAAAAAAGGCATGAGTGTAAATATGAAATAGGAAGGAAAGCTAACAGCAATATCAAAGAGTTTCCGGATATATGTATTGCCGTAGTTAATATTTCCACTGCGAGCGCTGTAGAAGATTTCATTTTATAGCTTTCTGTAGAAGCGGCGTGCTCTGTTGCTAGTGTTTAAGTTTCAGTTAAAGATAAGGGGACGGTGATAATCAACTAATGAGTCATCCATTCAGGATGGTGGAATGGGAGAAGGTTCAAGAGAAAGCTGGGCGGAGAGCAATTTCTGAGGGACACTGCTGGGTTTCGGGGTCATTTGGCGGGAGCTGGGGAGTGGAGAAGATCGGGGGAGACGGCCATAGGGTTCGATCCGACGGCAAGGCACGATCCGAAGAAGGCCAAGATGGGAAGTTTTACCGGTTACGGTGATGTGACTCGGCGGCATGAGCAATGGACACACCAGGCTTTTGGAAGATATGAGCCCCGACACTGTGTGCATTCAGCCTGGTTTAATTGTTAATGGGCCCTTTGAATTTTCTTCTTTTCCTCTTAATAACTGTTCGCTAAAGCTGGAATTAGTAAATATACTTACGTTATAATTGTATGTGGGGGTATAATCTGCTATTCCTTGCCGATGCACAACTGCATATGGGTAATATTTACATCCCATCGCTCAGGTCGGGATTCCGTTATTGGAAACCTCCCGGATTTCTGGTTTGCTGGGACCGAAATCACACCGCCCCTAGACCTACATTGTTTGAGAAAGGTGACAGTCTGGTGTCTGTCAGCAGAGCCGACTGACGGCGAAGTTTCTATACAAGTGGCAGAGAAGCGAAAATAGATGTGAGATGAATACACTGGAGAGGTTGTAATGGGGTATCGCTCTCCCTCTACCACTGACCACTCCTGCTCCCACTGACACCGCAGCCTCCTCTCCCTGATTCCGTCTCTCATCCTACAAACCCCACTGTCTCAGCGATACTCCTCACACCGATGTTCCGCTGGTTGGCCTTCAGTGGTGAGCAGAAAACTAAGCGGGTTAGATCTAGGTCCATAAAAGTTCACCGGGTTCGACGAGGGGACACAGCGATGCGAAGTTCATTTTACTGATCACACTAATCTGAAAAGTGGATTAGTTTTGTATATGGATAGTCTGCACAGTGATATGAACAGGTTCCGAGAGAGGGAAAAGGTATTGCAACGTTAGGAATGCGAGATTCTCCACTTTGGAGGGGGAAACAGAATTGATTATTTGGTAAAATCATAATTTTAACTGCATGCATTCGGCCGGCTAACGAAAGTATATGTGGATTCCATCTACAAAATAATTGCTTCATGAAATCCACTAAAGGAACCAAATTAGCTTTTCAGAGATCTTTATAATTTATAGTAATAATAATACCTAAACAATTAAACGAGTTATATATAGAAGTAGAATCACTGAGGGGAAATAATTTACTTTTATGAAGGTTTAGTTTATATCCCGGAAACTTTCCAGATGTCTGTGTAGAATAATTCCGGAATCCCTCCCCAAATCCCATTTTGGAGAGTACATCCGCTATGTACGTGTGCGATATCCTGTCGAAGGCTTTCTCCTGGTCCAAGCTGACCAGGCAGGCGTCCACCCCCCTGTCCTGCACGTCGGCGATGGTGTCCTTCAGCAGCGCGAGGCTGTCCGAGATCTTCCTGCCCGGTACAGCACAGGTTTGGTCCGAATGGATCACCTGTCCCAGAGCAGATTTGTCTGTTGGAGAGAGCCTTGGACAGGATCCTGTAGTCCACATTCAGGAGAGAGATGGGCCTCCAGTTCCTAATGTCTTCCCTTTCCCCCTTCTGCTCGTAGATGAGGGTGACGATGCCCTTTCACATGGATTCTGACGTTCTGCTGGGCAGAAACATAGCGTTGTAGACTTCCAGCAGGTCAGGGCCCATCCAGTTCTACAGAACCGAATACAACTCAACTGGTAGGCCGTCGCTTCCGGGAGTCTTACCCGACTCAAAGGAACGGATGGAGCCAGTCAGCTCGTCCAGGGTCAGTGGCTGATCCAGACTCTCCGCTTGCCGTCGTATAAGATAATGTGATAGACGACGGGAAGTTGCGGGAGGCTGTGGAGTCTGTGGCCTTTTCTCCGTACAGACCGGCATAGAAGGACCTGCAGATCCGCGACTGAGCCGTCCCCTTCCTTAAGGTTGTGGATCACAGAGCTCCCGCTGTGCACCTTTTGGAAGAAAAAGCGAGAGCCCGTCTTGTCCTGCTCCATGGTTTGAATCCTTGATCGGAAGATGACCTTGGAGGATTCGGCGGCAAACTGCTGGGCGTGCCGGCCCTTCACCTCCCGTAATTCTTCCCTTCCCTCCACCCCCCTCGACTGCAGAAGGAGGAGTTGCTGCAACTCTGTCTGAAGTTTACGCAATTCTCTCTGCCCCTGCCTTGCTTTCTGGACACACATATGTATGTAAGAACCTCTTGATGTTCTCCTTGGTGGCTTCCCAGCAGAGAACCGGGGAATCAAAGAAGGTTTACCAGCTTCTCCTAACTGTGTACTCCTTTTCTAGTTCTTCCAATATGGAATATGAGGTGTTAATCCCCTAATCTGTGTCCAGCCTCAACTTCACAGTAGAGAAAGCCACGGGAATGGGGAGCGGTATTAAAATCACTGGTCACCATGATATACTGGTTACTGCAGCAGAAAGGGTGAAGGTGCTTCAATTAGTGATCCCCCAAACTGAGTTGTAGAGTTGGCTACACTGGGAGGGAGAGTGATTAAGGAAGAGGTGTATGGATAGATGTAACACTTAGTGTGGTTGCAGGGTGTTTGGTGGACAAGAGAGTCACAGCGAGAGTGATCACTGTGATAAATGGAGACGGACGTGGAGAGCAAGGTGTGCCTGGGGGTGAGATCCTCGTGGAGACAGTGGAAATTGCAGAGAATATGTCGGATGCAGAGACACAGTGGATGGTAGATGCAGACAAGGTAACCCTATCCTTATTATGTCACGGAGAGGAGATGGGGTAAGGGCAGACGTGCAGGAAATGGGGGAGATACAGCTGAGTCCTGTATTGATCGCAGTGGGCAGGAAACCCCTTTATTGATGAAAAAAAGGATAACTTGGCTGTCCTGGAATGAAAAATACCTCCTCATAAAATCAGATGCAGCAGAAACAGACGAACTGAGAGAAGAGAATAGCATCCTGGAAAGTGAGAAGAGTTTCAATAGGTACGTTTAATGTCGGAGGAAATAACTGTTTTGGACAAGGTGACTGTGGGATTCAGTATTTTTTGTTAAAGAGGCCAGAAGGTAATCTGTTTCTGCAGAGACAGAAAAAGAGATCAAGAAAGGTGTGGTAAACTATGTATACCTGTCTGGACACGCCCCTCTGCTGACTGCTCCTGTGGCTCCTCCCACAGACCCCTGTATAAAGGTGATTGGGGCACTGCTCCTCCCTCCATCTTCGACATATCGTGCCCCCTTTTCCCTGTTAATAAAAGCCTATCGTTCACTTCCAGTCTCCTAGAGTTATTGATGGTGCATCAGTAGGGGAGCGAGATGATGAAAGTGAAGCAAATTTGAGCGAGGGGTATATGCTGGTGGGAAACGATAAATCTGACGAGCTCCACAAGGGTGCTGGAAACAGCAGGAATGACGCCATCAATGTCGTGGAGTAAGTTTTACCTGTGTGGTCCTATCTACCTTTTAATGATCCAAACACAGCCCAATTTTTAAAACAACCTCAAATTACTTCACTATATTCAATGCTGCACTAGCCAAAGGGCGGATTCCAAATCACTTCCTTACTCAATGGGAAAAGTTCAATCTTATTCCATGGTGCCAGATGTAGTTTCTTCTCATTCGAATCGCAGTACTCTTGGCACCTCACAGCAGGCTGGTCCCAGGGTAACTCTGTAACACAAAATCATGCATCGTAAAGACCTGTGAGTAATACATTCTGCCCAGGAGAAGTGCCCTGGCCCTTAAATCAGTCTCCCCATTCAATCACAGCTACACTACCATTTAAAATAAAACAATTAAATTAAATTTGAAAAACTTTAGCCTTGAATACAGCCAAACTTTAACGTTTCAAAACCACGGGGGGCGGGGGGGAGGCAAAGAAGCCAGAATGTTACAGTGCAAGTTATTTAACATTCTGTAATCAACAACTTAGTATTCTGCTATCACACCAATCGTGTTGAATGAATGTGGTTCACTACATAGGGTTAGTGAAACACTAATCTGCGGCTGGTCCTGCAAAAAAAAACTCCCCAAGGATAGACGAAAGGAGCTGGAATAATAATATTTTTTTTCTGTTAGAACATATTCATTTAGATATGGTATTGCATAATTAAAATTTGCTCTAGGAAAAAAATGATCATTGCATCCTCGGGTATGACGGTAAGAAACTCAGGCCGAAATTAATTGCACACTAAGTTGAAGAAGGAGCCATTACAGTGGCATAAGGACAGAGTTGGGTAAAGTGGCCTAAAATAATTGATTAAAGAATAAAAGAGCCATTTCAAATCTGAGAAGATACATTGGAGAGAGAGAAAATCAGCCGCTAACCAAGAAAAGAGAGCGTGAAGTTAAACAATAATGAATTCTTTCAAGATTGTGAACAGATTAGAAAGCAGCAAAGGTCGACTAGAAAAGATTAGACTAGAACAGTAAACACAAATAAACCAGAAAATAATAAGAACAGTTAAGAATTTCAACAAGTATAAAAAAGGATGTAGATTTGACTTCATAGTGAACGAGACCGGAGAATTAAATTGGAAATGCTCGATTCCATATAACTACTTTGGATCATTCTTCAGGCCAGTAGATATTAACACTTTCAAATAACAATAGATAATCAAGGGACTTGAAAAATTACTGTGCAACATCTAATAAAAGTAGAAAATTAATAGCGGTTTGGGTTAATAACAGAAATACCACCCAATAGTCTGGGAAATTTGTTAGTCCAGCACCAAGTATAACAGATGAATAGTTTTACTGCCATTTGTTTGATTCTAAACTACACTTGTAACTCTAGCGACCTCAAGTGGCAAACAGCTGTTGTTACACTAATTGTTCTAAAGTACAGCAATTCGAGTCAAATTCAAACTGGTTCTAAAAATTCAACTCTGAAAATCTTTACAAGCAGAAGACAAAAACAATCGAAATTCCAGAGATAGCAGTTTAGTTAATTAACCACTGGTTTAAACGTTTAATTTATCATTGACGCACGGTGCTTTAGCTTATAGCTTGTACGCAGACTAAAGAATAATCCTGCTGGAAAACATGCAGATTTTATGCAAGTTGATTACAAGGCAAACGACAGAGAGCAGAAACAGATTAGAACGGAAGAAGTTAATGAAGAGGGAGGAAAAAGACAATATGACAGGATAAAATTCATAATTCAGATGAATCACTCCTCACATCTTAAAAATTGAACCAACCTTCAGCCAGCTTGGCAACAAACACAATCCCACAGGACCAGACATCCACAGTTTCTGCACGGAACTCTTTCCTCTTCTGTAGTTCTGGGGGAACATATGGTAAAGCGCCGGACATTTTATTTAATAACATCTCCCACCCATTGTGTCTATAAACTGTCACCAAAGCAAAATCAGAGAGCTTCAGGTAATCTGGAGAACAAAAACATTAGGCTAAGAACATGGCATAAAGGACTGATGTTATCAAGACAAATACAGTACTGTGTAAAAGTCTTAGGCACATGTAAAAAAAATCTGTAAAGTGAAGATGCTTTCAAAAATAATGAGAAGTTTCTAAATATCAAAAAAAATCAAAGTGTAGTAAACAGATAAAGGCTAAATCAGATCAATATTTGGTGTGACCACCCTTTTCCTTTAAAACCGCATCAATTCTCTTAGGTACGCTGTTGTGTAGTTTCAAAAGAGAATTGGCTGGTAAGTTGTTCCAAGCATCTTGCCAACTGGCTCCTGTGCAGACCAAGGTTCAGGCTACTTCTGAGGTTCCCATTCCGACGGGCAAGAAAGCGTTAAGAAGGTTTTTAGGAATAGTTGGATATTACCGTAAGTTTTGTAAGAACTTCGCAGATATCTCTCTCCCCCTAACGAAACTCCTGGGGAAGAGAGAAAGATTTTTGTGGAGTGACCTTTGCCAGGGTGCATTTGAAGACCTGAAAACCGGCCGTACCCTCCAAATATCCGGACCTGACTTGCACTACCTTACTTTCCCTTTTCTATTTTCTAATTATGATTTATAATTTAAATTTTTATTATATTTGCTTCGATTTGTACTTAAGGGAGCGCGAAGCGCAGGAACAAATATCACTGTGATGATTGTACACTCTAGTATCAATTGTTTGGTGACAATAATGTGTTATCATCTTGTGCTCAAAGCACCTGATGTTAATAAAGATTTTCAAACCTGGTAGACGCTAGTGACGAAGCTGCCGGGGCAGTATTGTTGCAGAAGGATGACGATGCTGAAGATGACCATCCAACAGCTAATTTCTCACAGAAATTTAATGCGCATCAGAAAAAATTACTCCAATGTTGAAAAGGAATTGCTATCACTCATTTTAGCATTACAACATTTTGATGTCTACATATCTCCTGCGCAGAAACCACTTGTGGTTTACACGGACCATAATCCATTAGTGTTTCTGAGGAAAATGAAGAATAAGAATAGAAGGTTACTTAACTGCAGTTCGATCTTGCAAGAACACGACGTGGAAATAAAACACGTGAAAGGGACTGACAACATTATAGCAGACTGTTTGCCAAGATGCTAAGTTTAACTTTGTATTCTCTTTGCTATGTTACCTGACAATTACACATGTACTGCTTTAAGCTGTATAACCGATAATTAAGACAAAATTTTGCTTCTTGATCAAAATTGTTCTTAAAAGCGGGGAGATGTGACGAGATCTGAAGGATTATCAAATATGGACTGTCTCTTTAAAAAGTGGGAGAGCCTGTGTGCGAGATCACATAGTGAGTTGCCTTGGAGCGGCAAGGCGGAGCTATATGATGGACAGTTGGTGTTCAGCAGTTGTGGAATATATACAAGGTAAACTGGCTTAGTAATTAGATACACCAGACACGCCAGTGACAAGGAAGACGCTGACACTGGTTGAGCTCTGTGTGCCCACGACAAAGGTGGGGTATTTGCTCACAGTGTGGACAAAGGAGTGACCGGAGGAAAGCTATTGTTGTGGTTAACCCTTGCCTGGGTTGATAGCGGTACCACATGAAAACGGCTTCCTCTCTTGTGTGGTCACAGTCGGCGACTTTATTAAGTTTCGGGAGCAGGAGGACGACGTGGAAGATTTGACGGCACCTGCACTGGGAAGACAAAACATCTCTTTCTCTCTCCCTTCAATCTGCTCAATTCAGCATCCAGAACTGAACTTACTTCATACCTATATCAAAGTAAGACTGTATCATTTATCACCTAAGCGGGGAGAAGATTGGGAACTTTATTTACTCACTCATATATGCATATACTCTGATAACCTGTTTGCCTTAACAACTTTTATATTACATTATCACGTAGTTACTAATAAAATAGTGCTTATAACGGAAGACTCGGTCTCCAGGTATGTCAATTTCTGTTGGCCCTTCTTAACCCGTTGCAGGGTACGTAACACTCAGAACTTACTTAGATTGTTAGGGCAATGGCTTGTTCACAGTCATCGTTAGGAAAGGCCAGGTGACGCAAATTTCTAAGGTTTATAAATAACCTGACTCCTCAAACCTTGTCCCAATTATCAGCAGCCATGGGCTCATCTAAGCAGCTGTCTAGCACTCTGAAAATTAAAATAATTGATGCCCACAACGCAGGAGAAGGCTATAAGAAGATAGCAAAGCGTTTTCAGGTGGCCGTTTCCCCAGTTCGTAATGTAATTAAGAAATGACAGTCAACAGGAACGCTGGAGGTCGAGTTGAGGTCTGGAAAACCAAGAAAACTTTCCGAGAGAACTGCTCGTAGGATTGCTAGAAAGACAAATCAAAACCCCCGTTTGACTGCAAAAGACCTTCTGGAAGATTTAGCAGTCTCTGGAGTGGTGGTGCACTGTTCTACTGTGCAGCGACACCTGCACAGATATGACCTTCATGGAAGAGTCATCAGAAGAAAACCTTTCCTGCATCGTCACCACAAAATTCAGCGTCAGAAGTTTGCCAAGAAACATCTAAACAAGCCTGATGAACTTTGGAAACAAATCCTGTAGACTGATGAAGTTAAAATAGAACTTTTTGGCCGCAATGAGCAGAGGTATGTTTGGAGAAAAAAGGGTGCAGAACTTCATGAAAAGAACACCTCTCCAACAGTTAAGCATGGGGGTAGATCGATCATGCTTTGGGCTTGTGTTGCAGACGGTAGCACGGGGAACATTTCACTGGTAGAGGGAAGAATGAATTCAATTAAATTCCAGCAAATTCTGGAAGCAAACATCACACAGTCTGTAAAAAAACCGAAAATGAAAAGAGGATGGTTCTGCAACAGGATAATGATCCTAAGCACAGGTCGAAATCCATAATAGACTACCTCAAGAGGCGCATGCTGAAGGTTTTTCCATGGCCTTCACAATCCCCCGAACTAAACATCATCGAAAATCTATGGATAGACCTCAGAAGAGCAGTGCATGCAAGACGGTCCAATAATCTCACAGAACTGAAAAGCCTTTTGCAAGGAAGAATGTGCGAAAAAAACCCCAAACAAAATTTGAAAGACTCTTAGCTGGCTACGGAAAGTGTTTACAAGCTGTGATACTTGCAAAAGGGGGTGTTGCTAAGTACTGACCATGCAGGATGCCGAAACTTTTGCTTCTGGTCCTTTTCCTTTTTTGTTATTTTGGAACGGTTAAAGATGGAAATAAAAAAAAAGTAATATTGCTTAAATATTAAAGAAATGTGGCATTTTTAACTTCATGCTTTTTGGAAATCAGGTCATCTTTTACTCGCTTAGCTGTTCACAGTAACAGAAATTTTGACCAGGTGTGCCAAAACTTTTGCATGCCACTCTATCGATCCAAATGTTTTTCAGAAGTTCCTGTACATTCTCTTCTTTAACCTCGTCCTGGTGTTGCACATAAGCCCGTTTAAAACTGTCCTCCCAAATGTTAGGATCTCTCTTACTGGATGAAAATTGAAGTAAAGTCCTCATTAGGGACATATCTCACCTCCACCAACTCCAGCTGTATGTTTCATCTCTATCCCTGGCCGGTCCACTTCTTCCCGTACATCTAGAATGTCGTGGGGTTTTCCTCAATCCTATTGTGGCCCTTCTGTGGAGGTTTCAAGTTCTCCTGATTCCATTCTTCAGCTCGTCCCTGGCTGCCTTGTAACTCTACAGCCGTGTCCGATCCTAGCTTTTTAAACCTGGTCAGCTTCTTTCTTCCTCTTGACCAGATGATCCACATCTCTGTCAAACATGGCTCCTTCATCTATCCAGAACCCTATGCAGGTGCTGTCTAAAATACCTTCTTATTTGCAGTGTGCATTTCCAGAGAGTACCCGTATCCTGTTTTAGCTCGGAGATTAAAGTCTAATAGCATAATAATTACATTTAGCCAATTAATTACTTTGGAAACTGAGACGGAGCTATGGGGAGATAGTAGTACAGCGTGTTTAGTTCGGGGCTGACATAGGTTCGTAGGGAGAGATCGCGGAAATGGGATTCGTTTGGGGACAACATGGCTCCTTCACCTATCCAGTGGTGTGGCGAGAGAGCGGGGGAGCGGAATTAATTTGGTGACCAATACAGGGCAGTGGGCAGAAGGCGGGACAGCGAGGTTAGTTCAGGGACTGCAGAGGGCTACAGGGAATAGACTGTAATTTCATACGGCAGTGGGATTAGTTTGGGATAACACGAGGCTGCGGAGACGGAGCGAGATTGTGCATCATTTTGTGACTGGTGCGGGCCTCTGGGATTAGTGAATGTCCCCCGGTTACGAAAGGTGGGTGCCAGTACAGAGTGAAGCACACTAAAATATAAATTTTACTGTATTTGCCACAGGTCTTGTGTTTGTGTTGTTGCATAAATAATTGAAATGACAAATCGATCTCCCTCACTTATTCCCTCCATCCAGTAGCTCCCGCTAACAGCCTAAACCCGCATTCCGATGCTTTCACTCCAGCCTTCCTTTAGACTCCAGGTTACGGAATCCCCGAGCTGAGGAGCACCGCCAGACCCACGAGTGCCGGGACTTCTGATCACCCACCTACCGGGCCGGCTCTCCCCAGTGGATCAAGGAGGTGAGGTAAATCTCCAATCTTCCCTCAACTTCCCACAGCCTCGTCGGCCTCAGGACCTATCGACCGGAAACGCCTCGCAAGCGAGGACTCTCTGAACACACTCTCGGGATGGTCCCGCACCTTAGACACCCTTACCGCCTGGGACAGAGGCAGGGGTTCGGGGGCGTTTTGTGTCCAGATGAGGATAGGCACCGGCGAATCACCGTATTAAGTAGGAAGTATAAGGGAGAGAGAGGGTAGAAAATGAACCCGAGTACTTCAAGGTACAAGCGTCAACGACACGGGATAGAATCTCGTTCAGTGAGGGGACGTTACCTCTTGAACCCTACCCACCTCTAGTTCGACCCGGGACTAGGTTGCACTGAGCTCCGAAAGCAGACAGGAAAGAGGGCTGGCTGTATCCCGTCTGCGTCCTCCCCGGGACACTCCACCTCTCGCCGGCAGGCAGGCACCGTCCCGTTCGGAAAGAACAAGGGGCGCCACAAAGGGTAGGAAAGGCGATTTCTGCGGAGCGTTGGAGAGAAAGAGAGAGTGAGGGTTAGGTCGGAGTAGTGGATGTCGGTAGGGGTGTTCGGGAGAGGAAGGGAGGGTGGTCGCGAAAATGGGTTAGAGATGGAGATCGCGAAAAGGGCTGGAGAGAGTGATCAATGTGACATGGAGAAATAAGTCAGACCGAGACAGAAAGGGCTGGAAGGATATTTCAGAGGGATTTTACAATGAAAGTTATACAACCCTAAAATGGCGTGCGGGTATGAAAACCCTCTAACGACTCACGGTACATAAGCCTTTCCTCTGACTCACAATGCCCTATCCTCCCTCATCCCAGTCTGTGCCTCAGCCCCTAGTCTCTTTATCTCCCTCTCCCAGTCTCCTGCTCTGCCGGCTGTCTGTAACACTTAGTCTCTCGCCTCACCTCCACCAGGTTTTGCCCTAGTGTGTCTCACCTCACAGTCACTCATCTGCGTCTCTCTCCAGCTCTGAGGTCTCTCTCCAACCCTCACCAACCCCTGCCAAATCACTTCCTACGGCCTCCCTCTTGTTTTCTACCGATATCCTCTCTCCCCGTCTCTCTCTCCAGTCCGCCTTTCCCACGTCTCTCTCTCTCTCTCTCTCTCTCTCTCTCTCTCTCTCTCTCTCTCTCTCTCTCTCTCTCTCTCTCTCTCTCTCTCTCTCTCTCTCTCTCTCTCTCTCTCTCTCTCCTCTCTCTCTCTCTCTCTCTCTCTCTCTCTCTCTCTCTCTCTCTCCTACCAGGCACTCTCTCCCTGGCCACTCCGTCTCTCCCGCAATCTCCCTCCGTGACGTATCCTTCCGCGGTCTCTCTGTCGCGTCCAACTCTCTCTCTCTCCTCGTGTCTCTTCCTTCGGCTCTCTCTCCCAGTCTCCCTTCCCACAAGTATCTCCACCCCCTTCGTCTTACTCTTTCCAAAGTCTTTCTGTCACCCGTGTCTGTTCTGCCAGGGTTTCCCATATCCTCCACCATGTCTGCGTCCCTCTGTCTCTCACCGCAGACTTCCTTTCGTCTCCGATTCTCTCCATCCCTCCGTTGCTCTCTCCATAGCGCGTCTCTCTGTCCATAGCTCGGGTCTCTCTCTCCATAGTCCCAGTCTCTCCATCCCTCGTCTCAAAGACTCATCACCCCCTCTCCCCAGTCGCTCTCGCTCTCTGCACGCCATTGCTGCTCTGCTGACATCCTTTCCAGCAGTTCCTTCCAATTTACTTTGGCCAGCTTCTCTCTCATATCACTGTAATTTCCCTTACTCCACTGAAACACTGCTTCATCAGACTTTACTTTCTTCCTGTGAAATTTCAAGTTGAACTCAATCTTATTGGGTCTAGAATATACACATATATATTTGCCTCGTTGTGCTTTGTAAATGCGAGGTCTGGGCCTCAAAGCCATGGATTCGCCTGGTAGGAGTCGGTCGACTAGCGGGCGTCGGGAGACCGTCAGCAGATGAAATAGGTGGACTGGGGAGTCCAATGTTAAACTATGTCTATCCTGCGTCGTTGTGTGTTTTACTGATATTCTATGTGGGTTTGTTGACGTACGCATGCGGCCGCTACGTCACGGGAGTTGGGGTGGACGTGGAGTGGGAAGGTGGGCCTTGAAACTGTTATTACGTCATCATGATCTCGTGTGTGCTTACTGTGTGTGAGTTTTGGTAAAGTGTGTTCGTATCTTGACTCCGTGGCAACGCTGTCACATCTAGCTGTATTCATATATGGATAAATGACCATTAAATTGAATTGAAGAGGGCTGTAGGCTGAAAGGGGAGGGAAGAAGTGAGAGTGAAAGAAAGTGGGCGTCAGAAGAGAGAGACAGGGGCAGGGGGAAGGAGACTAGGGAGAGGGGAGTACGAGAGGATGAAGGGACGAGTCCGAGGGATGGGAGGGTAGACGGTGTGGTTAGAGTGGGCTGAGAGAATGGTGAGGGATAGGAAGGAATAGGGAGATGAAGTAGTCGAGTGCACTGTGGAGAGGGGAGGGAAAGGATCTGTGAGGGAGCTGCAGACGTTCAAATAGGTTGTTGTTGGAATTCCCATTCCCTCTGTGGCAATATAGGATCAG
The DNA here is from genome assembly GCF_048418815.1 of Hemitrygon akajei. Taxonomy (NCBI): domain Eukaryota; kingdom Metazoa; phylum Chordata; class Chondrichthyes; order Myliobatiformes; family Dasyatidae; genus Hemitrygon; species Hemitrygon akajei. Next base: position 3,782,452 of record NW_027331931.1, read on the forward strand.
GAGGTTAACACATAACTAGTAAGATGCATAATAAAAGACCAGTAAGACGACAAAAGGATTCTATATACCAATAGAATCCAGAAACTATCCAACACATTACAGTTTAATTTAATCTGGACGTTGAATGCTCATAGCGTGTTGTTGGACGTTCCGATTCGATGTTGGATGCGAACAGTTAAATCTCACTGCGGTGTTGTCTACTCACTGCGAGCACGGAGCAGTCCCGAGCTGGTCTCCGGTGCGCTCAGTGTGAATTCCGCCCGTTCTCCTTGTGCCAGCAGTGCTTCCGCTCGGTGCTCCATTTCCTAACCGTCAGCGAGAAGCAACGGATATGCCGATCACTTGACCGGTGAGTATTTACACTGGAGGGCGGGATTTGTTATCGATAGACGTGTGAGGGTAACGGCAGCGGGAATATGGTGAAAAAATACAAATAAAGTTAGTTTGAGTTTAATGACCGGTGGGAGGTGGAAATACAAACAGAAGGTGGTTTGAGTTTAATGACCGGTGGGAGGTGGAAATACAAACAGAAGGTGGTTTGAGTTTAATGACCGGTGGGAGGTGGAAAAACAAACAGAAGGTGGTTTGAGTTTAATGACCGTTGGGAGGTGGAAATACAAACAGAAGTTGGTTTGAGTTCAATGACCGGTGGGAGGTGGAAATACAAACAGAAGGTGGTTTTAGTTTAATGACAGGTGGGAGGTGGAAATACAAACAGAAGGTGGTTTGAGTTTAATGACCGGTGGGAGGTGGAAATACAAACAGAAGGTGGTTTGAGTTTAATGACCCGTGGGAGGTGGAAATACAAACAGAAAGTGGTTTGAGTTTAATGACCGGTGGGAAGTGGAAATACAAACAGAAGGTGGTTTGAGTTTAATAACCGGTTTGTAGGTGGAAATACAAACAGAAGGTGGTTTGAGTTTAATGACCGGTGGGAGGTGGAAATAGAAACAGAAGGTGGTTTGAGTTTAATCACCTGTGGGAGGTGGAAATACAAACAGAAGTTGGTTTGAGTTTAATGACCGGTGGGAGGTGGAAATACAAACAGAAGGTGGTTTGAGTTTAATGAACGGTGGGAGGTGGAAATACAAACAGAAGGTGGTTTGAGTTTAATGACCGGTGGGAGGTGGAAAAACAAACAGAAGGTGGTTTGAGTTTAATGACCGTTGGGAGGTGGAAATACAAACAGAAGTTGGTTTGAGTTCAATGACCGGTGGGAGGTGGAAATACAAACAGAAGGTGGTTTTAGTTTAATGACAGGTGGGAGGTGGAAATACAAACAGAAGGTGGTTTGAGTTTAATGACCGGTGGGAGGTGGAAATACAAACAGAAGGTGGTTTGAGTTTAATGACCCGTGGGAGGTGGAAATACAAACAGAAGGTGGTTTGAGTTTAATGACCGGTGGGAGGTGGAAATACAAACAGAAGGTGGTTTGAGTTTAATGACCGGTGGGAGGTGGAAATACAAACAGAAGGTGGTTTGCGTTTAATGACCGGTGGGAGGTGGAAAAACAAACAGAAGGTGGTTTGAGTTTAATGACCGTTGGGAGGTGGAAATACAAACAGAAGTTGGTTTGAGTTCAATGACCGGTGGGAGGTGGAAATACAAACAGAAGGTGGTTTTAGTTTAATGACAGGTGGGAGGTGGAAATACAAACAGAAGGTGGTTTGAGTTTAATGACCGGTGGGAGGTGGAAATACAAACAGAAGGTGGTTTGAGTTTAATGACCCGTGGGAGGTGGAAATACAAACAGAAGGTGGTTTGAGTTTAATGACCGGTGGGAGGTGGAAATACAAACAGAAGGTGGTTTGAGTTTAATAACCGGTTTGTAGGTGGAAATACAAACAGAAGGTGGTTTGAGTTTAATGACCGGTGGGAGGTGGAAATAGAAACAGAAGGTGGTTTGAGTTTAATGACCTGTGGGAGGTGGAAATACAAACAGAAGTTGGTTTGAGTTTAATGACCGGTGGGAGGTGGAAATACAAACAGAAGGTGGTTTTAGTTTAATGACCGGTGGGAGGTGGAAATACAAACAGAAGGTGGTTTGAGTTTAATGACCGGTGGGAGGTGGAAATGCAAACAGAAGGGGGTTTGAGTTTAATGACCGGTGGGAGGTGGAAATACAAACAGAAGGGGGTTTGAGTTTAATGACCTGTGGGAGGTGGAAATACAAACAGAAGTTGGTTTGAGTTTAATGACCGGTGGGAGGTGGAAATACAAAGAGAAGGTGGTTTGAGTTTAATGACCGGTGGGAGGTGGAAATACAAACAGAAGTTGGTCTGAGTTTAATGACCGGTGGGAGGTGGAAAGACAAACAGAAGGTGGTTTGAGTTTAATGACCGGTGGGAGGTGGAAATACAAACAGAAGGTGGTTTGAGTTTAATGACCGGTGGGAGGTGGAAATACAAACAGAAGGTGGTTTGAGGTCAATGACCGGTGGGAGGTGGAAAGTCAAACAGAAGGTGGTTTGAGTTTAATGACCGGTGGGAGGTGGAAATACAAACAGAAGGTGGTTTGAGTTTAATGACCGGTGGGAGGTGGAAATACAAACAGAATGTGGTTTGAGTTTAATGACCGGTGGGAGGTGGAAATACAAACAGAAGGTGGTTTGAGTTTAATGACCGGTGAGAGGTGGAAATACAAACAGAAGTTGGTTTGAGTTTACTGACCGGTGGGAGGTGGAAATACAAACAGAAGGTGGTTTGAGTTTAATGACCGGTGGGAGTTGGAAATACAAACAGAATGTGGTTTGAGTTTAATGAACGGTGGCAGGTGGAAATACAAACAGAAGGTGGTTTGAGTTTAATGACCGGTGGGAGGTGGAAATACAAACAGAAGGTGGTTTGAGTTTAATGACCGGTGGGAGGTGGAAATACAAACAGAAGGTGGTTTGAGTTTAATGACCGGTGGGAGGTGGAAATACAAACAGAAGGTGGTTTGAGTTTAATGACCGGTGGGAGGTGGAAATACAAACAGAAGGTGGTTTGAATTCAATGACCGGTGGGAGGTGGAAATACAAACAGAAGGTGGTTTGAGTTTAATGACCGGTGGGAGGTGGAAATACAAACAGAAGTTGGTTTGAGTTTAATGACCGGTGGGAGGTGGAAATACAAACAGAAGTTGGTTTGAGTTTAATGACCGGTGGGAGGTGGAAAGACAAACAGAAGGTGGTTTGAGTTTAATGACCGGTGGGAGGTGGAAATACAAACAGAAGGTGGTTTGAGTTTAATGACCGGTGGGAGGTGGAAATACAAACAGAAGGTGGTTTGAGTTCAATGACCGGTGGGAGGTGGAAATTCAAAAGGAAGGTGGTTTGAGTTTAATGACCGGTGGGAGGTGGAAATACAAACAGAAGGTGGTTTGAGTTTAATGACCGGTGGGAGGTGGAAATACAAACAGAATGTGGTTTGAGTTTAATGACCGGTGGGAGGTGGAAATACAAACAGAAGGTGGTTTGAGTTTAATGACCGGTGAGAGGTGGAAATACAAACAGAAGTTGGTTTGAGTTTACTGACCGGTGGGAGGTGGAAATACAAACAGAAGGTGGTTTGAGTTTAATGACCGGTGGGAGTTGGAAATACAAACAGAATGTGGTTTGAGTTTAATGAACGGTGGCAGGTGGAAATACAAACAGAAGGTGGTTTGAGTTTAATGACCGGTGGGAGGTGGAAATACAAACAGAAGGTGGTTTGAGTTTAATGACCGGTGGGAGGTGGAAATACAAACAGAAGGTGGTTTGAGTTTAATGACCGGTGGGAGGTGGAAATACAAACAGAAGGTGGTTTGAGTTTAATGACCGGTGGGAGGTGGAAATACAAACAGAAGGTGGTTTGAATTCAATGACCGGTGGGAGGTGGAAATACAAACAGAAGGTGGTTTGAGTTTAATTACCGGTGGGAGGTGGAAATACAAACAGAAGGTGGTTTGAGTTTAATGACCGGTGGGAGGTGGAAATACAAACAGAAGGTGGTTTGAGTTTAATGACCGGTGGGAGGTGGAAATACAAACAGAAGGTGGTTTGAGTTTAATGACCGGTGGGAGGTGGAAATACAAACAGAAGGTGGTTTGAGTTTAATTACCGGTAGGAGGTGGAAAAACAAACAGAAGGTGGTTTGAGTTTAATGACCGGTGGGAGGTGGAAATACAAACAGAAGGTGGTTTGAGTTTAATGACCGGTAGGAGGTGGAAATACAAACAGAAGGTGGTTTGAGTTTAATGACCGGTGGGAGGTGGAAATACAAACAGAAGGTGGTTTGAGTTTAATGACCGGTGGGAGGTGGAAATACAAACAGAAGGTGGTTTGAGTTTAATGACCGGTGGGAGGTGGAAATACAAACAGAAGGTGGTTTGAGTTTAATGACCGGTGGGAGGTGGAAATACAAACAGAAGGTGGTTTGAGTTTAATGACCGGTGGGAGGTGGAAATACAAACAGAAGGTGGTTTGAGTTCAATGACCGGTGGGAGGTGGAAATACAAACAGAAGGTGATTTGAGTTTAATCACCGCTGGGAGGTGGAAATACAAACAGAAGGTGGATTGAGTTTAATGACCGGTGGGAGGTGGAAATACAAACAGAAGGTGGTTGGAGTTTAATGACCGGTGGGAGGTGGAAATACAAACAGAAGGTGGTTTGAGTTTAATGACCGGTGGGAGGTGGAAATACAAACAGAAGGTGGTTTGAGTTTAATGACCGGTGGGAGGTGGAAATACAAACAGAATGTGGTTTGGGTTTAATGACCGGTGGGAGGTGGAAATACAAACAGAAGGTGGTTTGAGTTTAATGACCGGTGGGAGGTGGAAATACAAACAGAAGGTGGTTTGAGTTTAATGACCGGTGGGAGGTGGAAATACAAACAGAAGTTGGTTTGATTTTAATGACCGGTGGGAGGTGGAAATACAAACAGAAGGTGGTTTGAGTTTAATGACCGGTGGGAGGTGGAAATTCAAACAGAAGGTGGTTTGAGTTTAATGACCGGTGGGAGGTGGAAATACAAACAGAAGGTGGTTTGAGTTTAATGACCGGTGGGAGGTGGAAATACAAACAGAAGGTGGTTTGAGTTTAATTACCGGTGGGAGGTATAAATACAAACAGAAGGTGGTTTGAGTTTAATGACCGGTGGGAGGTGGAAATACAAACAGAAGGTGGTTTGAGTTTAATGACCGGTAGGAGGTGGAAAAACAAACAGAAGGTGGTTTGAGTTTAATGACCGGTGGAAGGTGGAAATACAAACAGAAGGTGGTTTGAGTTCAATGACCGGTGGGAGGTGGAAATACAAACAGAAGGTGGTTTTAGTTTAATGACAGGTGGGAGGTGGAAATACAAACAGAAGGTGGTTTGAGTTTAATGACCGGTGGGAGGTGGAAATACAAACAGAAGGTGGTTTGAGTTTAATGACCCGTGGGAGGTGGAAATACAAACAGAAGGTGGTTTGAGTTTAATGACCGGTGGGAGGTGGAAATACAAACAGAAGGTGGTTTGAGTTTAATGACCGGTGGGAGGTGGAAATACAAACAGAAGGTGGTTTGAGTTTAATGACCGGTGGGAGGTGGAAATACAAACAGAAGGTGGTTTGAGTTTAATAACCGGTTTGTAGGTGGAAATACAAACAGAAGGTGGTTTGAGTTTAATGACCGGTGGGTGGTGGAAATAGAAACAGAAGGTGGTTTGAGTTTAATGACCTGTGGGAGGTGGAAATACAAACAGAAGTTGGTTTGAGTTTAATGACCGGTGGGAGGTGGAAATACAAACAGAAGGAGGTTTGAGTTTAATGACCGGTGGGAGGTGGAAATACAAACAGAAGGTGGTTTGAGTTTAATGACCGGTGGGAGGTGGAAATACAAACAGAAGGGGGTTTGAGTTTAATGACCGGTGGGAGGTGGAAATACAAACAGAAGGTGGTTTGAGTTTAATGACCGGTGGGAGGTGGAAATACAAACAGAAGGTGGTTTGAGTTTAATGACCGGTGGGAGGTGGAAATACAAACAGAAGGGGGTTTGAGTTTAATGACCGGTGGGAGGTGGAAATACAAACAGAAGGGGGTTTGAGTTTAATGACCGGTGGGAGGTGGAAATACAAACAGAAGGGGGTTTGAGTTTAATGACCGGTGGGAGGTGGAAATACAAACAGAAGGGGGTTTGAGTTTAATGACCGGTGGGAGGTGGAAATACAAACAGAAGGGGGTTTGAGTTTAATGACCGGTGGGAGGTGGAAATACAAACAGAAGGTGGTTTGAGTTTAATGACCGGTGGGAGGTGGAAATACAAACAGAAGGTGGTTTGAGTTTAATGACCGGTGGGAGGTGGAAATACAAACAGAAGGGGGTTTGAGTTTAATGACCGGTGGGAGGTGGAAATACAAACAGAAGGTGGTTTGAGTTTAATGACCGGTGGGAGGTGGAAATACAAACAGAAGGTGGTTTGAGTTTAATGACCGGTGGGAGGTGGAAATACAAACAGAAGGTGGTTTGAGTTTAATGACCGGTGGGAGGTGGAAATACAAACAGAAGGTGGTTTGAGTTTAATGACCGGTGGGAGGTGGAAATACAAAGAGAAGGTGGTTTGAGTTTAATGACCGGTGGGAGGTGGAAATACAAACAGAAGTTGGTTTGAGTTTAATGACCGGTGGGAGGTGGAAATACAAACAGAAGGTGGTTTGAGTTTAATGACCGGTGGGAGGTGGAAATACAAACAGAAGGTGGTTTGAGTTTAATGACCGGTGGGAGGTGGAAATACAAACAGAAGGTGGTTTGAGTTCAATGACCGGTGGGAGGTGGAAATTCAAACAGAAGGTGGTTTGAGTTGAATGACCGGTGGGAGGTGGAAATACAAACAGAAGGTGGTTTGAGTTTAATGACCGGTGGGAGGTGGAAATACAAACAGAATGTGGTTTGAGTTTAATGACCGGTGGGAGGTGGAAATACAAACAGAAGGTGGTTTGAGTTTAATGACCGGTGAGAGGTGGAAATACAAACAGAAGTTGGTTTGAGTTTACTGACCGGTGGGAGGTGGAAATACAAACAGAAGGTGGTTTGAGTTTAATGACCGGTGGGAGTTGGAAATACAAACAGAATGTGGTTTGAGTTTAATGAACGGTGGGAGGTGGAAATACAAACAGAAGGTGGTTTGAGTTTAATGACCGGTGGGAACTGGAAATACAAACAGAAGGTGGTTTGAGTTTAATGACCGGTGGGAGGTGGAAATACAAACAGAAGGTGGTTTGAGTTTAATGACCGGTGGGAGGTGGAAATACAAACAGAAGGTGGTTTGAGTTTAATGACCGGTGGGAGGTGGAAATACAAACAGAAGGTTGTTTGAATTCAATGACCGGTGGGAGGTGGAAATACAAACAGAAGGTGGTTTGAGTTTAATTATCGGTGGGAGGTGGAAATACAAACAGAAGGTGGTTTGAGTTTAATGACCGGTGGGAGGTGGAAATACAAACAGAAGGTGGTTTGAGTTTAATGACCGGTGGGAGGTGGAAATACAAACAGAAGGTGGTTTGAGTTTAATGACCGGTGGGAGGTGGAAATACAAACAGAAGGTGGTTTGAGTTTAATGACCGGTGGGAGGTGGAAATACAAACAGAAGGTGGTTTGAGTTCAATGAACGGTGGGAGGTGGAAATACAAACAGAAGGTGATTTGAGTTTAATCACCGCTGGGAGGTGGAAATACAAACAGAAGGTGGATTGAGTTTAATGACCGGTGGGAGGTGGAAATACAAACAGAAGGTGGTTGGAGTTTAATGACCGGTGGGAGGTGGAAATACAAACAGAAGGTGGTTTGAGTTTAATGAACGGTGGGAGGTGGAAATACAAACAGAAGGTGGTTTGAGTTTAATGACCGGTGGGAGGTGGAAATACAATCAGAATGTGGTTTGAGTTTAATGACCGGTGGGAGGTGGAAATACAAACAGAAGGTGGTTTGAGTTTAATGACCGGTGGGAGGTGGAAATACAAACAGAAGGTGGTTTGAGTTTAATGACCGGTGGGAGGTGGAAATACAAACAGAAGTTGGTTTGATTTTAATGACCGGTGGGAGGTGGAAATACAAACAGAAGGTGGTTTGAGTTTAATGACCGGTGGGAGGTGGAAATTCAAACAGAAGGTGGTTTGAGTTTAATGACCGGTGGGAGGTGGAAATACAAACAGAAGGTGGTTTGAGTTTAATGACCGGTGGGAGGTGGAAATACAAACAGAAGGTGGTTTGAGTTTAATTACCGGTGGGATGTATAAATACAAACAGAAGGTGGTTTGAGTTTAATGACCGGTGGGAGGTGGAAATACAAACAGAAGGTGGTTTGAGTTTAATGACCGGTAGGAGGTGGAAAAACAAACAGAAGGTGGTTTGAGTTTAATGACCGGTGGAAGGTGGAAATACAAACAGAAGGTGGTTTGAGTTCAATGACCGGTGGGAGGTGGAAATACAAACAGAAGGTGGTTTTAGTTTAATGACAGGTGGGAGGTGGAAATACAAACAGAAGGTGGTTTGAGTTTAATGACCGGTGGGAGGTGGAAATACAAACAGAAGGTGGTTTGAGTTTAATGACCCGTGGGAGGTGGAAATACAAACAGAAGGTGGTTTGAGTTTAATGACCGGTGGGAGGTGGAAATACAAACAGAAGGTCGTTTGAGTTTAATGGCCGGTGGGAGGTGGAAATACAAACAGAAGGTGGTTTGAGTTTAATGACCGGTGGGAGGTGGAAATACAAACAGAAGGTGGTTTGAGTTTAATAACCGGTTTGTAGGTGGAAATACAAACAGAAGGTGGTTTGAGTTTAATGACCGGTGGGTGGTGGAAATAGAAACAGAAGGTGGTTTGAGTTTAATGACCTGTGGGAGGTGGAAATACAAACAGAAGTTGGTTTGAGTTTAATGACCGGTGGGAGGTGGAAATACAAACAGAAGGTGGTTTGAGTTTAATGACCGGTGGGAGGTGGAAATACAAACAGAAGGTGGTTTGAGTTTAATGACCGGTGGGAGGTGGAAATACAAACAGAAGGGGGTTTGAGTTTAATGACCGGTGGGAGGTGGAAATACAAACAGAAGGGGGTTTGAGTTTAATGACCTGTGGGAGGTGGAAATACAAACAGAAGTTGGTTTGAGTTTAATGACCGGTGGGAGGTGGAAATACAAAGAGAAGGTGGTTTGAGTTTAATGACCGGTGGGAGGTGGAAATACAAACAGAAGTTGGTTTGAGTTTAATGACCGGTGGGAGGTGGAAATACAAACAGAAGGTGGTTTGAGTTTAATGACCGGTGGGAGGTGGAAATACAAACAGAAGGTGGTTTGAGTTTAATGACCGGTGGGAGGTGGAAATACAAACAGAAGGTGGTTTGAGTTCAATGACCGGTGAGAGGTGGAAATACAAACAGAAGTTGGTTTGAGTTTACTGACCGGTGGGAGGTGGAAATACAAACAGAAGGTGGTTAGAGTTTAATGACCGGTGGGAGTTGGAAATACAAACAGAATGTGGTTTGAGTTTAATGAACGGTGGGAGGTGGAAATACAAACAGAAGGTGGTTTGAGTTTAATGACCGGTGGGAACTGGAAATACAAACAGAAGGTGGTTTGAGTTTAATGACCGGTGGGTGGTGGAAATACAAACAGAAGGTGGTTTGAGTTTAATGACCGGTGGGAGGTGGAAATACAAACAGAAGGTGGTTTGAGTTTAATGACCGGTGGGAGGTGGAAATACAAACAGAAGGTTGTTTGAATTCAATGACCGGTGGGAGGTGGAAATACAAACAGAAGGTGGTTTGAGTTTAATTACCGGAGGGAGGTGGAAATACAAACAGAAGGTGGTTTGAGTTTAATGACCGGTGGGAGGTGGAAATACAAACAGAAGGTGGTTTGAGTTTAATGACCGGTGGGAGGTGGAAATACAAACAGAAGGTGGTTTGAGTTTAATGACCGGTGGGAGGTGGAAATACAAACAGAAGGTGGTTTGAGTTTAATGACCGGTGGGATGTGGAAATACAAACAGAAGGTGGTTTGAGTTTAATGACCGGTGGGAGGTGGAAATACAAACAGAAGGTGGTTTGAGATTAATGACCGGATGGAGGTGGAAATACAAACAGAAGGTGGTTTGAGTTTAATGACCGGTGGGAGGTGGAAATACAAACAGAAGGTGGTTTGAGTTTAATGACCGGTAGGAGGTGGAAAAACAAACAGAAGGTGGTTTGAGTTTAATGACCGGTGGAAGGTGGAAATACAAACAGAAGGTGGTTTGAGTTTAATGATCGGTGGGAGGTGGAAATACAAACAGAAGGTGGTTTGAGTTTAATGACCGGTGGGAGGTGGAAATACAAACAGAAGTTGGTTTGAGTTTAATGACCGGTGGGAGGTGGAAAGACAAACAGAAGGTGGTTTGAGTTTAATGACCGGTGGGAGGTGGAAATACAAACAGAAGGTGGTTTGAGATTAATGACCGGTGGGAGGTGGAAATACAAACAGAAGGTGGTTTGAGTTCAATGACCGGTGGGAGGTGGAAATTCAAACAGAAGGTGGTTTGAGTTTAATGACCGGTGGGAGGTGGAAATACAAACAGAAGGTGGTTTGAGTTTAATGACCGGTGGGAGGTGGAAATACAAACAGAATGTGGTTTGAGTTTAATGACCGGTGGGAGGTGGAAATACAAACAGAAGGTGGTTTGAGTTTAATGACCGGTGAGAGGTGGAAATACAAACAGAAGTTGGTTTGAGTTTACTGACCGGTGGGAGGTGGAAATACAAACAGAATGTGGTTTGAGTTTAATGAACGGTGGCAGGTGGAAATACAAACAGAAGGTGGTTTGAGTTTAATGACCGGTGGGAGGTGGAAATACAAACAGAAGGAGGTTTGAGTTTAATGACCGGTGGGAGGTGGAAATACAAACAGAAGGTGGTTTGAGTTTAATGACCGGTGGGAGGTGGAAATACAAACAGAAGTTGGTTTGAGTTTAATGACCGGTGGGAGGTGGAAATACAAACAGAAGGTGGTTTGAATTCAATGACCGGTGGGAGGTGGAAATACAAACAGAAGGTGGTTTGATTTTAATGACCGGTGGGAGGTGGAAATACAAACAGAAGGTGGTTTGAGTTTAATGACCGGTGGGAGGTGGAAATACAAACAGAAGGTGGTTTGAGTTTAATGACCGGTAGGAGGTGGAAAAACAAACAGAAGGTGGTTTGAGTTTAATGACCGGTGGAAGGTGGAAATACAAACAGAAGGTGGTTTGAGTTCAATGACCGGTGGGAGGTGGAAATACAAACAGAAGGTGGTTTTAGTTTAATGACAGGTGGGAGGTGGAAATACAAACAGAAGGTGGTTTGAGTTTAATGACCGGTGGGAGGAAGAAATACAAACAGAAGGTGGTTTGAGTTTAATGACCCGTGGGAGGTGGAAATACAAACAGAAGGTGGTTTGAGTTTAATGACCGGTGGGAGATGGAAATACAAACAGAAGGTGGTTTGAGTTTAATGGCCGGTGGGAGGTGGAAATACAAACAGAAGGTGGTTTGAGTTTAATGACCGGTGGGAGGTGGAAATACAAACAGAAGGTGGTTTGAGTTTAATAACCGGTTTGTAGGTGGAAATACAAACAGAAGGTGGTTTGAGTTTAATGACCGGTGGGTGGTGGAAATAGAAACAGAAGGTGGTTTGAGTTTAATGACCTGTGGGAGGTGGAAATACAAACAGAAGTTGGTTTGAGTTTAATGACCGGTGGGAGGTGGAAATACAAACAGAAGGTGGTTTGAGTTTAATGACCGGTGGGAGGTGGAAATACAAACAGAAGGTGGTTTGAGTTTAATGACCGGTGGGAGGTGGAAATACAAACAGAAGGGGGTTTGAGTTTAATGACCGGTGGGAGGTGGAAATACAAACAGAAGGGGGTTTGAGTTTAATGACCTGTGGGAGGTGGAAATACAAACAGAAGTTGGTTTGAGTTTAATGACCGGTGGGAGGTGGAAATACAAAGAGAAGGTGGTTTGAGTTTAATGACCGGTGGGAGGTGGAAATACAAACAGAAGTTGGTTTGAGTTTAATGACCGGTGGGAGGTGGAAATACAAACAGAAGGTGGTTTGAGTTTAATGACCGGTGGGAGGTGGAAATACAAACAGAAGGTGGTTTGAGTTTAATGACCGGTGGGAGGTGGAAATACAAACAGAAGGTGGTTTGAGTTCAATGACCGGTGGGAGGTGGAAATTCAAACAGAAGGTGGTTTGAGTTGAATGACCGGTGGGAGGTGGAAATACAAACAGAAGGTGGTTTGAGTTTAATGACCGGTGGGAGGTGGAAATACAAACAGAAGGTGGTTTGAGTTTAATGACCGGTGGGAGGTGGAAATACAAACAGAAGGTGGTTTGAGTTTAATGACCGGTGAGAGGTGGAAATACAAACAGAAGTTGGTTTGAGTTTACTGACCGGTGGGAGGTGGAAATACAAACAGAAGGTGGTTTGAGTTTAATGACCGGTGGGAGTTGGAAATACAAACAGAATGTGGTTTGAGTTTAATGAACGGTGGGAGGTGGAAATACAAACAGAAGGTGGTTTGAGTTTAATGACCGGTGGGAACTGGAAATATAAACAGAAGGTGGTTTGAGTTTAATGACCGGTGGGAGGTGGAAATACAAACAGAAGGTGGTTTGAGTTTAATGACCGGTGGGAGGTGGAAATACAAACAGAAGGTGGTTTGAGTTTAATGACCGGTGGGAGGTGGAAATACAAACAGAAGGTTGTTTGAATTCAATGACCGGTGGGAGGTGGAAATACAAACAGAAGGTGGTTTGAGTTTAATTACCGGTGGGAGGTGGAAATACAAACAGAAGGTGGTTTGAGTTTAATGACCGGTGGGAGGTGGAAATACAAACAGAAGGTGGTTTGAGTTTAATGACCGGTGGGAGGTGGAAATACAAACAGAAGGTGGTTTGAGTTTAATGACCGGTGGGAGGTGGAAATACAAACAGAAGGTGGTTTGAGTTTAATGACCGGTGGGATGTGGAAATACAAACAGAAGGTGGTTTGAGTTTAATGACCGGTGGGAGGTGGAAATACAAACAGAAGGTGGTTTGAGTTTAATGACCGGATGGAGGTGGAAATACAAACAGAAGGTGGTTTGAGTTTAATGACCGGTGGGAGGTGGAAATACAAACAGAAGGTGGTTTGAGTTTAATGACCGGTGGGAGGTGGAAATACAAACAGAAGGTGGTTTGAGTTTAATGACCGGTGGGAGGTGGAAATACAAACAGAAGGTGGTTTGAGTTTAATGACCGGTGGGAGGTGGAAATACAAACAGAAGGTGGTTTGAGTTTAATTACCGGTAGGAGGTGGAAAAACAAACAGAAGGTGGTTTGAGTTTAATGACCGGTGGGAGGTGGAAATACAAACAGAAGGTGGTTTGAGTTTAATGACCGGTAGGAGGTGGAAATACAAACAGAAGGTGGTTTGAGTTTAATGACCGGTGGGAGGTGGAAATACAAACAGAAGGTGGTTTGAGTTTAATGACCGGTGGGAGGTGGAAATACAAACAGAAGGTGGTTTGAGTTTAATGACCGGTGGGAGGTGGAAATACAAACAGAAGGTGGTTTGAGTTTAATGACCGGTGGGAGGTGGAAATACAAACAGAAGGTGGTTTGAGTTTAATGACCGGTGGGAGGTGGAAATACAAACAGAAGGTGGTTTGAGTTTAATGACCGGTGGGAGGTGGAAATACAAACAGAATGTGGTTTGAGTTTAATGACCGGTGGGAGGTGGAAATACAAACAGAAGGTGGTTTGTGTTTAATGACCGGTGGGAGGTGGAAATACAAACAGAAGGTGGTTTGAGTTTAATGACCGGTGGGAGGTGGAAATACAAACAGAAGTTGGTTTGATTTTAATGACCGGTGGGAGGTGGAAATACAAACAGAAGGTGGTTTGAGTTTAATGACCGGTGGGAGGTGGAAATTCAAACAGAAGGTGGTTTGAGTTTAATGACCGGTGGGAGGTGGAAATACAAACAGAAGGTGGTTTGAGTTTAATGACCGGTGGGAGGTGGAAATACAAACAGAAGGTGGTTTGAGTTTAATTACCGGTGGGAGGTATAAATCCAAACAGAAGGTGGTTTGAGTTTAATGACCGGTGGGAGGTGGAAATACAAACAGAAGGTGGTTTGAGTTTAATGACCGGTAGGAGGTGGAAAAACAAACAGAAGGTGGTTTGAGTTTAATGACCGGTGGAAGGTGGAAATACAAACAGAAGGTGGTTTGAGTTTAATGATCGGTGGGAGGTGGAAATACAAACAGAAGGTGGTTTGAGTTTAATGACCGGTGGGAGGTGGAAATACAAACAGAAGTTGGTTTGAGTTTAATGACCGGTGGGAGCTGGAAAGACAAACAGAAGGTGGTTTGAGTTTAATGACCGGTGGGAGGTGGAAATACAAACAGAAGGTGGTTTGAGTTTAATGACCGGTGGGAGGTGGAAATACAAACAGAAGGTGGTTTGAGTTCAATGACCGGTGGGAGGTGGAAATTCAAACAGAAGGTGGTTTGAGTTTAATGACCGGTGGGAGGTGGAAATACAAACAGAAGGTGGTTTGAGTTTAATGACCGGTGGGAGGTGGAAATACAAACAGAATGTGGTTTGAGTTTAATGACCGGTGGGAGGTGGAAATACAAACAGAAGGTGGTTTGAGTTTAATGACCGGTGAGAGGTGGAAATACAAACAGAAGTTGGTTTGAGTTTACTGACCGGTGGGAGGTGGAAATACAAACAGAAGGTGGTTTGAGTTTAATGACCGGTGGGAGTTGGAAATACAAACAGAATGTGGTTTGAGTTTAATGAACGGTGGCAGGTGGAAATACAAACAGAAGGTGGTTTGAGTTTAATGACCGGTGGGAGGTGGAAATACAAACAGAAGGTGGTTTGAGTTTAATGACCGGTGGGAGGTGGAAATACAAACAGAAGGTGGTTTGAGTTTAATGACCGGTGGGAGGTGGAAATACAAACAGAAGGTGGTTTGAGTTTAATTACCGGTAGGAGGTGGAAAAACAAACAGAAGGTGGTTTGAGTTTAATGACCGGTGGGAGGTGGAAATACAAACAGAAGGTGGTTTGAGTTTAATGACCGGTAGGAGGTGGAAATACAAACAGAAGGTGGTTTGAGTTTAATGACCGGTGGGAGGTGGAAATACAAACAGAAGGTGGTTTGAGTTTAATGACCGGTGGGAGGTGGAAATACAAACAGAAGGTGGTTTGAGTTTAATGACCGGTGGGAGGTGGAAATACAAACAGAAGGTGGTTTGAGTTTAATGACCGGTGGGAGGTGGAAATACAAACAGAAGGTGGTTTGAGTTTAATGACCGGTGGGAGGTGGAAATACAAACAGAAGGTGGTTTGAGTTCAATGACCGGTGGGAGGTGGAAATACAAACAGAAGGTGATTTGAGTTTAATCACCGCTGGGAGGTGAAAATACAAACAGAAGGTGGATTGAGTTTAATGACCGGTGGGAGGTGGAAATACAAACAGAAGGTGGTTGGAGTTTAATGACCGGTGGGAGGTGGAAATACAAACAGAAGGTGGTTTGAGTTTAATGACCGGTGGGAGGTGGAAATACAAACAGAAGGTGGTTTGAGTTTAATGACCGGTGGGAGGTGGAAATACAAACAGAATGTGGTTTGAGTTTAATGACCGGTGGGAGGTGGAAATACAAACAGAAGGTGGTTTGAGTTTAATGACCGGTGGGAGGTGGAAATACAAACAGAAGGTGGTTTGAGTTTAATGACCGGTGGGAGGTGGAAATACAAACAGAAGTTGGTTTGATTTTAATGACCGGTGGGAGGTGGAAATACAAACAGAAGGTGGTTTGAGTTTAATGACCGGTGGGAGGTGGAAATTCAAACAGAAGGTGGTGTGAGTTTAATGACCGGTGGGAGGTGGAAATACAAACAGAAGGTGGTTTGAGTTTAATGACCGGTGGGAGGTGGAAATACAAACAGAAGGTGGTTTGAGTTTAATTACCGGTGGGAGGTATAAATACAAACAGAAGGTGGTTTGAGTTTAATGACCGGTGGGAGGTGGAAATACAAACAGAAGGTGGTTTGAGTTTAATGACCGGTAGGAGGTGGAAATACAAACAGAAGGTGGTTTGAGTTCAATGACCGGTGGGAGGTGGAAATACAAACAGAAGGTGGTTTTAGTTTAATGACAGGTGGGAGGTGGAAATACAAACAGAAGGTGGTTTGAGTTTAATGACCGGTGGGAGGTGGAAATACAAACAGAAGGTGGTTTGAGTTTAATGACCGGTGGGAGGTGGAAATACAAACAGAAGGTGGTTTGAGTTTAATGACCGGTGGGAGGTGGAAATACAAACAGAAGGTGGTTTGAGTTTAATGACCGGTGGGAGGTGGAAATACAAACAGAAGGTGGTTTGAGTTTAATGACCGGTGGGAGGTGGAAATACAAACAGAAGGTGGTTTGAGTTTAATAACCGGTTTGTAGGTGGAAATACAAACAGAAGGTGGTTTGAGTTTAATGACCGGTGGGTGGTGGAAATAGAAACAGAAGGTGGTTTGAGTTTAATGACCTGTGGGAGGTGGAAATACAAACAGAAGTTGGTTTGAGTTTAATGACCGGTGGGAGGTGGAAATACAAACAGAAGGTGGTTTGAGTTTAATGACCGGTGGGAGGTGGAAATACAAACAGAAGGTGGTTTGAGTTTAATGACCGGTGGGAGGTGGAAATACAAACAGAAGGTGGTTTGAGTTTAATGACCGGTGGGAGGTGGAAATACAAACAGAAGGTGGTTTGAGTTTAATGACCGGTGGGAGGTGGAAATACAAACAGAAGGTGGTTTGAGTTTAATGACCGGTGGGAGGTGGAAATACAAACAGAAGGTGGTTTGAGTTTAATTACCGGTAGGAGGTGGAAAAACAAACAGAAGGTGGTTTGAGTTTAATGACCGGAGGGAGGTGGAAATACAAACAGAAGGTGGTTTGAGTTTAATGACCGGTAGGAGGTGGAAATACAAACAGAAGGTGGTTTGAGTTTAATGACCGGTGGGAGGTGGAAATACAAACAGAAGGTGGTTTGAGTTTAATGACCGGTGGGAGGTGGAAATACAAACAGAAGGTGGTTTGAGTTTAATGACCGGTGGGAGGTGGAAATACAAACAGAAGGTGGTTTGAGTTTAATGACCGGTGGGAGGTGGAAATACAAACAGAAGGTGGTTTGAGTTTAATGACCGGTGGGAGGTGGAAATACAAACAGAAGGTGGTTTGAGTTTAATGACCGGTGGGAGGTGGAAATACAAACAGAATGTGGTTTGAGTTTAATGACCGGTGGGAGGTGGAAATACAAACAGAAGGTGGTTTGTGTTTAATGACCGGTGGGAGGTGGAAATACAAACAGAAGGTGGTTTGAGTTTAATGACCGGTGGGAGGTGGAAATACAAACAGAAGTTGGTTTGATTTTAATGACCGGTGGGAGGTGGAAATACAAACAGAAGTTGGTTTGATTTTAATGACCGGTGGGAGGTGGAAATACAAACAGAAGGTGGTTTGAGTTTAATGACCGGTGGGAGGTGGAAATTCAAACAGAAGGTGGTTTGAGTTTAATGACCGGTGGGAGGTGGAAATACAAACAGAAGGTGGTTTGAGTTTAATGACCGGTGGGAGGTGGAAATACAAACAGAAGGTGGTTTGAGTTTAATTACCGGTGGGAGGTATAAATCCAAACAGAAGGTGGTTTGAGTTTAATGACCGGTGGGAGGTGGAAATACAAACAGAAGGTGGTTTGAGTTTAATGACCGGTAGGAGGTGGAAAAACAAACAGAAGGTGGTTTGAGTTTAATGACCGGTGGAAGGTGGAAATACAAACAGAAGGTGGTTTGAGTTTAATGATCGGTGGGAGGTGGAAATACAAACAGAAGGTGGTTTGAGTTTAATGACCGGTGGGAGGTGGAAATACAAACAGAAGTTGGTTTGAGTTTAATGACCGGTGGGAGGTGGAAAGACAAACAGAAGGTGGTTTGAGTTTAATGACCGGTGGGAGGTGGAAATACAAACAGAAGGTGGTTTGAGTTTAATGACCGGTGGGAGGTGGAAATACAAACAGAAGGTGGTTTGAGTTCAATGACCGGTGGGAGGTGGAAATTCAAACAGAAGGTGGTTTGAGTTTAATGACCGGTGGGAGGTGGAAATACAAACAGAAGGTGGTTTGAGTTTAATGACCGGTGGGAGGTGGAAATACAAACAGAATGTGGTTTGAGTTTAATGACCGGTGGGAGGTGGAAATACAAACAGAAGGTGGTTTGAGTTTAATGACCGGTGAGAGGTGGAAATACAAACAGAAGTTGGTTTGAGTTTACTGACCGGTGGGAGGTGGAAATACAAACAGAAGGTGGTTTGAGTTTAATGACCGGTGGGAGTTGGAAATACAAACAGAATGTGGTTTGAGTTTAATGAACGGTGGCAGGTGGAAATACAAACAGAAGGTGGTTTGAGTTTAATGACCGGTGGGAGGTGGAAATACAAACAGAAGGTGGTTTGAGTTTAATGACCGGTGGGAGGTGGAAATACAAACAGAATGTGGTTTGAGTTTAATGACCGGTGGGAGGTGGAAATACAAACAGAAGTTGGTTTGAGTTTAATGACCGGTGGGAGGTGGAAATACAAACAGAAGGTGGTTTGAATTCAATGACCGGTGGGAGGTGGAAATACAAACAGAAGGTGGTTTGAGTTTAATTACCGGTGGGAGGTGGAAATACAAACAGAAGGTGGTTTGAGTTTAATGACCGGTGGGAGGTGGAAATACAAACAGAAGGTGGTTTGAGTTTAATGACCGGTGGGAGGTGGAAATACAAACAGAAGGTGGTTTGAGTTTAATGACCGGTGGGAGGTGGAAATACAAACAGAAGGTGGTTTGAGTTTAATTACCGGTAGGAGGTGGAAAAACAAACAGAAGGTGGTTTGAGTTTAATGACCGGTGGGAGGTGGAAATACAAACAGAAGGTGGTTTGAGTTTAATGACCGGTAGGAGGTGGAAATACAAACAGAAGGTGGTTTGAGTTTAATGACCGGTGGGAGGTGGAAATACAAACAGAAGGTGGTTTGAGTTTAATGACCGGTGGGAGGTGGAAATACAAACAGAAGGTGGTTTGAGTTTAATGACCGGTGGGAGGTGGAAATACAAACAGAAGGTGGTTTGAGTTTAATGACCGGTGGGAGGTGGAAATACAAACAGAAGGTGGTTTGAGTTTAATGACCGGTGGGAGGTGGAAATACAAACAGAGGGTGGTTTGAGTTCAATGACCGGAGGGAGGTGGAAATACAAACAGAAGGTGATTTGAGTTTAATCACCGCTGGGAGGTGAAAATACAAACAGAAGGTGGATTGAGTTTAATGACCGGTGGGAGGTGGAAATACAAACAGAAGGTGGTTGGAGTTTAATGACCGGTGGGAGGTGGAAATACAAACAGAAGGTGGTTTGAGTTTAATGACCGGTGGGAGGTGGAAATACAAACAGAAGGTGGTTTGAGTTTAATGACCGGTGGGAGGTGGAAATACAAACAGAATGTGGTTTGAGTTTAATGACCGGTGGGAGGTGGAAATACAAACAGAAGGTGGTTTGAGTTTAATGACCGGTGGGAGGTGGAAATACAAACAGAAGGTGGTTTGAGTTTAATGACCGGTGGGAGGTGGAAATACAAACAGAAGTTGGTTTGATTTTAATGACCGGTGGGAGGTGGAAATACAAACAGAAGGTGGTTTGAGTTTAATGACCGGTGGGAGGTGGAAATTCAAACAGAAGGTGGTTTGAGTTTAATGACCGGTGGGAGGTGGAAATACAAACAGAAGGTGGTTTGAGTTTAATGACCGGTGGGAGGTGGAAATACAAACAGAAGGTGGTTTGAGTTTAATTACCGGTGGGAGGTATAAATACAAACAGAAGGTGGTTTGAGTTTAATGACCGGTGGGAGGTGGAAATACAAACAGAAGGTGGTTTGAGTTTAATGACCGGTAGGAGGTGGAAATACAAACAGAAGGTGGTTTGAGTTCAATGACCGGTGGGAGGTGGAAATACAAACAGAAGGTGGTTTTAGTTTAATGACAGGTGGGAGGTGGAAATACAAACAGAAGGTGGTTTGAGTTTAATGACCGGTGGGAGGTGGAAATACAAACAGAAGGTGGTTTGAGTTTAATGACCTGTGGGAGGTGGAAATACAAACAGAAGGTGGTTTGAGTTTAATGACCGGTGGGAGGTGGAAATACAAACAGAAGGTGGTTTGAGTTTAATGACCGGTGGGAGGTGGAAATACAAACAGAAGGTGGTTTGAGTTTAATGACCGGTGGGAGGTGGAAATACAAACAGAAGGTGGTTTGAGTTTAATAACCGGTTTGTAGGTGGAAATACAAACAGAAGGTGGTTTGAGTTTAATGACCGGTGGGTGGTGGAAATAGAAACAGAAGGTGGTTTGAGTTTAATGACCTGTGGGAGGTGGAAATACAAACAGAAGTTGGTTTGAGTTTAATGACCGGTGGGAGGTGGAAATACAAACAGAGGGTGGTTTGAGTTTAATGACCGGTGGGAGGTGGAAATACAAACAGAAGGTGGTTTGAGTTTAATGACCGGTGGGAGGTGGAAATACAAACAGAAGGGGGTTTGAGTTTAATGACCGGTGGGAGGTGGAAATACAAACAGAAGGGGGTTTGAGTTTAATGACCTGTGGGAGGTGGAAATACAAACAGAAGTTGGTTTGAGTTTAATGACCGGTGGGAGGTGGAAATACAAAGAGAAGGTGGTTTGAGTTTAATGACCGGTGGGAGGTGGAAATACAAACAGAAGTTGGTTTGAGTTTAATGACCGGTGGGAGGTGGAAATACAAACAGAAGGTGGTTTGAGTTTAATGACCGGTGGGAGGTGGAAATACAAACAGAAGGTGGTTTGAGTTTAATGACCGGTGGGAGGTGGAAATACAAACAGAAGGTGGTTTGAGTTCAATGACCGGTGGGAGGTGGAAATTCAAACAGAAGGTGGTTTGAGTTTAATGACCGGTGGGAGGTGGAAATACAAACAGAATGTGGTTTGAGTTTAATGACCGGTGGGAGGTGGAAATACAAACAGAAGGTGGTTTGAGTTTAATGACCGGTGAGAGGTGGAAATACAAACAGAAGGTGGTTTGAGTTTAATGACCGGTGAGAGGTGGAAATACAAACTGAAGTTGGTTTGAGTTTACTGACCGGTGGGAGGTGGAAATACAAACAGAAGGTGGTTTGAGTTTAATGACCGGTGGGAGTTGGAAATACAAACAGAATGTGGTTTGAGTTTAATGAACGGTGGCAGGTGGAAATACAAACAGAAGGTGGTTTGAGTTTAATGACCCGTGGGAACTGGAAATACAAACAGAAGGTGGTTTGAGTTTAATGACCGGTGGGAGGTGGAAATACAAACAGAAGGTAGTTTGAGTTTAATGACCGGTGGGAGGTGGAAATACCATCAGAAGGTGGTTTGAGTTTAATGACCGGTGGGAGGTGGAAATACAAACAGAAGGTTGTTTGAATTCAATGACCGGTGGGAGGTGGAAATACAAACAGAAGGTGGTTTGAGTTTAATTACCGGTGGGAGGTGGAAATACAAACAGAATGTGGTTTGAGTTTAATGACCGGTGGGAGGTGGAAATACAAACAGAAGGTGGTTTGAGTTTAATGACCGGTGGGAGGTGGAAATACAAACAGAAGGTGGTTTGAGTTTAATGACCGGTGGGAGGTGGAAATACAAACAGAAGGTGGTTTGAGTTTAATGACCGGTGGGAGGTGGAAATACAAACAGAAGGTGGTTTGAGTTTAATGACCGGTGGGAGGTGGAAATACAAACAGAAGGTGGTTTGAGTTTAATGACCGGTGGGAGGTGGAAATACAAACAGAAGGTGGTTTGAGTTTAATGACCGGTGGGAGGTGGAAATACAAACAGAAGGTGGTTTGAGTTTAATTACCGGTAGGAGGTGGAAAAACAAACAGGAGGTGGTTTGAGTTTAATGACCGGTGGGAGGTGGAAATACAAACAGAAGGTGGTTTGAGTTTAATGACCGGTGGGAGGTGGAAATACAAACAGAAGGTGGTTTGAGTTTAATGACCGGATGGAGGTGGAAATACAAACAGAAGGTGGTTTGAGTTTAATGACCGGTGGGAGGTGGAAATACAAACAGAAGGTGGTTTGAGTTTAATGACCGGTGGGAGGTGGAAATACAAACAGAAGGTGGTTTGAGTTTAATGACCGGTGGGAGGTGGAAATACAAACAGAAGGTGGTTTGAGTTTAATGACCGGTGGGAGGTGGAAATACAAACAGAAGGTGGTTTGAGTTTAATTACCGGTAGGAGGTGGAAAAACAAACAGAAGGTGGTTTGAGTTTAATGACCGGTGGGAGGTGGAAATACAAACAGAAGGTGGTTTGAGTTTAATGACCGGTAGGAGGTGGAAATACAAACAGAAGGTCGTTTGAGTTTAATGACCGGTGGGAGGTGGAAATACAAACAGAAGGTGGTTTGAGTTTAATGACCGGTGGGAGGTGGAAATACAAACAGAAGGTGGTTTGAGTTTAATGACCGGTGGGAGGTGGAAATACAAACAGAAGGTGGTTTGAGTTTAATGACCGGTGGGAGGTGGAAATACAAACAGAAGGTGGTTTGAGTTTAATGACCGGTGGGAGGTGGAAATACAAACAGAAGGTGGTTTGAGTTCAATGACCGGTGGGAGATGGAAATACAAACAGAAGGTGATTTGAGTTTAATCACCGCTGGGAGGTGGAAATACAAACAGAAGGTGGATTGAGTTTAATGACCGGTGGGAGGTGGAAATACAAACAGAAGGTGGTTGGAGTTTAATGACCGGTGGGAGGTGGAAATACAAACAGAAGGTGGTTTGAGTTTAATGACCGGTGGGAGGTGGAAATACAAACAGAAGGTGGTTTGAGTTTAATGACCGGTGGGAGGTGGAAATACAAACAGAATGTGGTTTGAGTTTAATGACCGGTGGGAGGTGGAAATACAAACAGAAGGTGGTTTGTGTTTAATGACCGGTGGGAGGTGGAAATACAAACAGAAGGTGGTTTGAGTTTAATGACCGGTGGGAGGTGGAAATACAAACAGAAGTTGGTTTGATTTTAATGACCGGTGGGAGGTGGAAATACAAACAGAAGGTGGTTTGAGTTTAATGACCGGTGGGAGGTGGAAATACAAACAGAAGGTGGTTTGAGTTTAATGACCGGTGGGAGGTGGAAATACAAACAGAAGTTGGTTTGAGTTTAATGACCGGTGGGAGGTGGAAATACAAACAGAAGGTGGTTTGAATTCAATGACCGGTGGGAGGTGGAAATACAAACAGAAGGTGGTTTGAGTTTAATTACCGGTGGGAGGTGGAAATACAAACAGAAGGTGGTTTGAGTTTAATGACCGGTGGGAGGTGGAAATACAAACAGAAGGTGGTTTGAGTTTAATGACCGGTGGGAGGTGGAAATACAAACAGAAGGTGGTTTGAGTTTAATGACCGGTGGGAGGTGGAAATACAAACAGAAGGTGGTTTGAGTTTAATTACCGGTAGGAGGTGGAAAAACAAACAGAAGGTGGTTTGAGTTTAATGACCGGTGGGAGGTGGAAATACAAACAGAAGGTGGTTTGAGTTTAATGACCGGTAGGAGGTGGAAATACAAACAGAAGGTGGTTTGAGTTTAATGACCGGTGGGAGGTGGAAATACAAACAGAAGGTGGTTTGAGTTTAATGACCGGTGGGAGGTGGAAATACAAACAGAAGGTGGTTTGAGTTTAATGACCGGTGGGAGGTGGAAATACAAACAGAAGGTGGTTTGAGTTTAATGACCGGTGGGAGGTGGAAATACAAACAGAAGGTGGTTTGAGTTTAATGACCGGTGGGAGGTGGAAATACAAACAGAAGGTGGTTTGAGTTCAATGACCGGTGGGAGGTGGAAATACAAACAGAAGGAGATTTGAGTTTAATCACCGCTGGGAGGTGAAAATACAAACAGAAGGTGGATTGAGTTTAATGACCGGTGGGAGGTGGAAATACAAACAGAAGGTGGTTGGAGTTTAATGACCGGTGGGAGGTGGAAATACAAACAGAAGGTGGTTTGAGTTTAATGACCGGTGGGAGGTGGAAATACAAACAGAAGGTGGTTTGAGTTTAATGACCGGTGGGAGGTGGAAATACAAACAGAATGTGGTTTGAGTTTAATGACCGGTGGGAGGTGGAAATACAAACAGAAGGTGGTTTGAGTTTAATGACCGGTGGGAGGTGGAAATACAAACAGAAGGTGGTTTGAGTTTAATGACCGGTGGGAGGTGGAAATACAAACAGAAGTTGGTTTGATTTTAATGACCGGTGGGAGGTGGAAATACAAACAGAAGGTGGTTTGAGTTTAATGACCGGTGGGAGGTGGAAATTCAAACAGAAGGTGGTTTGAGTTTAATGACCGGTGGGAGGTGGAAATACAAACAGAAGGTGGTTTGAGTTTAATGACCGGTGGGAGGTGGAAATACAAACAGAAGGTGGTTTGAGTTTAATGACAGGTGGGAGGTGGAAATACAAACAGAAGGTGGTTTGAGTTTAATGACCGGTGGGAGGTGGAAATACAAACAGAAGGTGGTTTGAGTTTAATGACCGGTAGGAGGTGGAAAAACAAACAGAAGGTGGTTTGAGTTTAATGACCGGTGGAAGGTGGAAATACAAACAGAAGGTGGTTTGAGTTCAATGACCGGTGGGAGGTGGAAATACAAACAGAAGGTGGTTTTAGTTTAATGACAGGTGGGAGGTGGAAATACAAACAGAAGGTGGTTTGAGTTTAATGACCGGTGGGAGGTGGAAATACAAACAGAAGGTGGTTTGAGTTTAATGACCCGTGGGAGGTGGAAATACAAACAGAAGGTGGTTTGAGTTTAATGACCGGTGGGAGGTGGAAATACAAACAGAAGGTGGTTTGAGTTTAATGACCGGTGGGAGGTGGAAATACAAACAGAAGGTGGTTTGAGTTTAATGACCGGTGGGAGGTGGAAATACAAACAGAAGGTGGTTTGAGTTTAATAACCGGTTTGTAGGTGGAAATACAAACAGAAGGTGGTTTGAGTTTAATGACCGGTGGGAGGTGGAAATACAAACAGATGTTGGTTTGAGTTTACTGACCGGTGGGAGGTGGAAATACAAACAGAAGGTGGTTTGAGTTTAATGACCGGTGGGAGGTGGAAATAGAAACAGAAGGTGGTTTGAGTTTAATGACCTGTGGGAGGTGGAAATACAAACAGATGTTGGTTTGAGTTTAATGACCGGTGGGAGGTGGAAATACAAACAGAAGGTGGTTTGAGTTTAATGACCGGTGGGAGGTGGAAATACAAACAGAAGGTGGTTTGAGTTTAATGACCGGTGGGAGGTGGAAATACAAACAGAAGGGGGTTTGAGTTTAATGACCGGTGGGAGGTGGAAATACAAACAGAAGGGGGTTTGAGTTTAATGACCTGTGGGAGGTGGAAATACAAACAGAAGTTGGTTTGAGTTTAATGACCGGTGGGAGGTGGAAATACAAAGAGAAGGTGGTTTGAGTTTAATGACCGGTGGGAGGTGGAAATACAAACAGAAGTTGGTTTGAGTTTAATGACCGGTGGGAGGTGGAAATACAAACAGAAGGTGGTTTGAGTTTAATGACCGGTGGGAGGTGGAAATACAAACAGAAGGTGGTTTGAGTTTAATGACCGGTGGGAGGTGGAAATACAAACAGAAGGTGGTTTGAGTTCAATGACCGGTGGGAGGTGGAAATTCAAACAGAAGGTGGTTTGAGTTTAATGACCGGTGGGAGGTGGAAATACAAACAGAATGTGGTTTGAGTTTAATGACCGGTGGGAGGTGGAAATACAAACAGAAGGTGGTTTGAGTTTAATGACCGGTGAGAGGTGGAAATACAAACAGAAGGTGGTTTGAGTTTAATGACCGGTGAGAGGTGGAAATACAAACTGAAGTTGGTTTGAGTTTACTGACCGGTGGGAGGTGGAAATACAAACAGAAGGTGGTTTGAGTTTAATGACCGGTGGGAGTTGGAAATACAAACAGAATGTGGTTTGAGTTTAATGAACGGTGGCAGGTGGAAATACAAACAGAAGGTGGTTTGAGTTTAATGACCCGTGGGAACTGGAAATACAAACAGAAGGTGGTTTGAGTTTAATGACCGGTGGGAGGTGGAAATACAAACAGAAGGTGGTTTGAGTTTAATGACCGGTGGGAGGTGGAAATACAAACAGAAGGTGGTTTGAGTTTAATGACCGGTGGGAGGTGGAAATACAAACAGAAGGTTGTTTGAATTCAATGACCGGTGGGAGGTGGAAATACAAACAGAAGGTGGTTTGAGTTTAATTACCGGTGGGAGGTGGAAATACAAACAGAATGTGGTTTGAGTTTAATGACCGGTGGGAGGTGGAAATACAAACAGAAGGTGGTTTGAGTTTAATGACCGGTGGGAGGTGGAAATACAAACAGAAGGTGGTTTGAGTTTAATGACCGGTGGGAGGTGGAAATACAAACAGAAGGTGGTTTGAGTTTAATGACCGGTGGGATGTGGAAATACAAACAGAAGGTGGTTTGAGTTTAATGACCGGTGGGAGGTGGAAATACAAACAGAAGGTGGTTTGAGTTTAATGACCGGATGGAGGTGGAAATACAAACAGAAGGTGGTTTGAGTTTAATGACCGGTGGGAGGTGGAAATACAAACAGAAGGTGGTTTGAGTTTAATGACCGGTGGGAGGTGGAAATACAAACAGAAGGTGGTTTGAGTTTAATGACCGGTGGGAGGTGGAAATACAAACAGAAGGTGGTTTGAGTTTAATGACCGGTGGGAGGTGGAAATACAAACAGAAGGTGGTTTGAGTTTAATTACCGGTAGGAGGTGGAAAAACAAACAGGAGGTGGTTTGAGTTTAATGACCGGTGGGAGGTGGAAATACAAACAGAAGGTGGTTTGAGTTTAATGACCGGTAGGAGGTGGAAATACAAACAGAAGGTGGTTTGAGTTTAATGACCGGTGGGAGGTGGAAATACAAACAGAAGGTGGTTTGAGTTTAATGACCGGTGGGAGGTGGAAATACAAACAGAAGGTGCTTTGAGTTTAATGACCGGTGGGAGGTGGAAATACAAACAGAAGGTGGTTTGAGTTTAATGACCGGTGGGAGGTGGAAATACAAACAGAAGGTGGTTTGAGTTTAATGACCGGTGGGAGGTGGAAATACAAACAGAAGGTGGTTTGAGTTCAATGACCGATGGGAGGTGGAAATACAAACAGAAGGTGATTTGAGTTTAATCACCGCTGGGAGGTGGAAATACAAACAGAAGGTGGATTGAGTTTAATGACCGGTGGGAGGTGGAAATACAAACAGAAGGTGGTTGGAGTTTAATGACCGGTGGGAGGTGGAAATACAAACAGAAGGTGGTTTGAGTTTAATGACCGGTGGGAGGTGGAAATACAAACAGAAGGTGGTTTGAGTTTAATGACCGGTGGGAGGTGGAAATACAAACAGAATGTGGTTTGAGTTTAATGACCGGTGGGAGGTGGAAATACAAACAGAAGGTGGTTTGTGTTTAATGACCGGTGGGAGGTGGAAATACAAACAGAAGGTGGTTTGAGTTTAATGACCGGTGGGAGGTGGAAATACAAACAGAAGTTGGTTTGATTTTAATGACCGGTGGGAGGTGGAAATACAAACAGAAGGTGGTTTGAGTTTAATGACCGGTGGGAGGTGGAAATTCAAACAGAAGGTGGTTTGAGTTTAATGACCGGTGGGAGGTGGAAATACAAACAGAAGGTGGTTTGAGTTTAATGACCGGTGGGAGGTGGAAATACAAACAGAAGGTGGTTTGAGTTTAATTACCGGTGGGAGGTATAAATCCAAACAGAAGGTGGTTTGAGTTTAATGACCGGTGGGAGGTGGAAATACAAACAGAAGGTGGTTTGAGTTTAATGACCGGTAGGAGGTGGAAAAACAAACAGAAGGTGGTTTGAGTTTAATGACCGGTGGAAGGTGGAAATAAAAACAGAAGGTGGTTTGAGTTTAATGATCGGTGGGAGGTGGAAATACAAACAGAAGGTGGTTTGAGTTTAATGACCGGTGGGAGGTGGAAATACAAACAGAAGGTGGTTTGAGTTTAATGACCGGTGGGAGGTGGAAATACAAACAGAAGGTGGTTTGAGTTTAATGACCGGTGGGAGGTGGAAATACAAACAGAAGGTGGTTTGAGTTTAATGACCGGTGGGAGGTGGAAATACAAACAGAAGGTGGTTTGAGTTTAATGACCGGTGGGAGGTGGAAATACAAACAGAAGGTGGTTTGAGTTTAATGACCGGTGGGAGGTGGAAATACAAACAGAAGGTGGTTTGAGTTTAATGACCGGTGGGAGGTGGAAATACAAACAGAAGGTGGTTTGAGTTTAATTACCGGTAGGAGGTGGAAAAACAAACAGGAGGTGGTTTGAGTTTAATGACCGGTGGGAGGTGGAAATACAAACAGAAGGTGGTTTGAGTTTAATGACCGGTGGGAGGTGGAAATACAAACAGAAGGTGGTTTGAGTTTAATGACCGGTGGGAGGTGGAAATACAAACAGAAGTTGGTTTGAGTTTAATGACCGGTGGGAGGTGGAAATACAAACAGAAGGTGGTTTGAATTCAATGACCGGTGGGAGTTGGAAATACAAACAGAAGGTGGTTTGAGTTTAATTACCGGTGGGAGGTGGAAATACAAACAGAAGGTGGTTTGAGTTTAATGACCGGTGGGAGGTGGAAATACAAACAGAAGGTGGTTTGAGTTTAATGACCGGTGGGAGGTGGAAATACAAACAGAAGGTGGTTTGAGTTTAATGACCGGTGGGAGGTGGAAATACAAACAGAAGGTGGTTTGAGTTTAATTACCGGTAGGAGGTGGAAAAACAAACAGAAGGTGGTTTGAGTTTAATGACCGGTGGGAGGTGGAAATACAAACAGAAGGTGGTTTGAGTTTAATGACCGGTAGGAGGTGGAAATACAAACAGAAGGTGGTTTGAGTTTAATGACCGGTGGGAGGTGGAAATACAAACAGAAGGTGGTTTGAGTTTAATGACCGGTGGGAGGTGGAAATACAAACAGAAGGTGGTTTGAGTTTAATGACCGGTGGGAGGTGGAAATACAAACAGAAGGTGGTTTGAGTTTAATGACCGGTGGGAGGTGGAAATACAAACAGAAGGTGGTTTGAGTTTAATGACCGGTGGGAGGTGGAAATACAAACAGAAGGTGGTTTGAGTTCAATGACCGGTGGGAGGTGGAAATACAAACAGAAGGTGATTTGAGTTTAATCACCGCTGGGAGGTGAAAATACAAACAGAAGGTGGATTGAGTTTAATGACCGGTGGGAGGTGGAAATACAAACAGAAGGTGGTTGGAGTTTAATGACCGGTGGGAGGTGGAAATACAAACAGAAGGTGGTTTGAGTTTAATGACCGGTGGGAGGTGGAAATACAAACAGAAGGTGGTTTGAGTTTAATGACCGGTGGGAGGTGGAAATACAAACAGAATGTGGTTTGAGTTTAATGACCGGTGGGAGGTGGAAATACAAACAGAAGGTGGTTTGAGTTTAATGACCGGTGGGAGGTGGAAATACAAACAGAAGGTGGTTTGAGTTTAATGACCGGTGGGAGGTGGAAATTCAAACAGAAGGTTGTTTGAGTTTAATGACCGGTGGGAGGTGGAAATACAAACAGAAGGTGGTTTGAGTTTAATGACCGGTGGGAGGTGGAAATACAAACAGAAGGTGGTTTGAGTTTAATGACAGGTGGGAGGTGGAAATACAAACAGAAGGTGGTTTGAGTTTAATGACCGGTGGGAGGTGGAAATACAAACAGAAGGTGGTTTGAGTTTAATGACCGGTAGGAGGTGGAAAAACAAACAGAAGGTGGTTTGAGTTTAATGACCGGTGGAAGGTGGAAATACAAACAGAAGGTGGTTTGAGTTCAATGACCGGTGGGAGGTGGAAATACAAACAGAAGGTGGTTTTAGTTTAATGACAGGTGGGAGGTGGAAATACAAACAGAAGGTGGTTTGAGTTTAATGACCGGTGGGAGGTGGAAATACAAACAGAAGGTGGTTTGAGTTTAATGACCCGTGGGAGGTGGAAATACAAACAGAAGGTGGTTTGAGTTTAATGACCGGTGGGAGGTGGAAATACAAACAGAAGGTGGTTTGAGTTTAATGACCGGTGGGAGGTGGAAATACAAACAGAAGGTGGTTTGAGTTTAATGACCGGTGGGAGGTGGAAATACAAACAGAAGGTGGTTTGAGTTTAATAACCGGTTTGTAGGTGGAAATACAAACAGAAGGTGGTTTGAGTTTAATGACCGGTGGGTGGTGGAAATAGAAACAGAAGGTGGTTTGAGTTTAATGACCTGTGGGAGGTGGAAATACAAACAGATGTTGGTTTGAGTTTAATGACCGGTGGGAGGTGGAAATACAAACAGAAGGTGGTTTGAGTTTAATGACCGGTGGGAGGTGGAAATACAAACAGAAGGTGGTTTGAGTTTAATGACCGGTGGGAGGTGGAAATACAAACAGAAGGGGGTTTGAGTTTAATGACCGGTGGGAGGTGGAAATACAAACAGAAGGGGGTTTGAGTTTAATGACCTGTGGGAGGTGGAAATACAAACAGAAGTTGGTTTGAGTTTAATGACCGGTGGGAGGTGGAAATACAAAGAGAAGGTGGTTTGAGTTTAATGACCGGTGGGAGGTGGAAATACAAACAGAAGTTGGTTTGAGTTTGATGACCGGTGGGAGGTGGAAATACAAACAGAAGGTGGTTTGAGTTTAATGACCGGTGGGAGGTGGAAATACAAACAGAAGGTGGTTTGAGTTTAATGACCGGTGGGAGGTGGAAATACAAACAGAAGGTGGTTTGAGTTCAATGACCGGTGGGAGGTGGAAATTCAAACAGAAGGTGGTTTGAGTTTAATGACCGGTGGGAGGTGGAAATACAAACAGAATGTGGTTTGAGTTTAATGACCGGTGGGAGGTGGAAATACAAACAGAAGGTGGTTTGAGTTTAATGACCGGTGAGAGGTGGAAATACAAACAGAAGGTGGTTTGAGTTTAATGACCGGTGAGAGGTGGAAATACAAACTGAAGTTGGTTTGAGTTTACTGACCGGTGGGAGGTGGAAATACAAACAGAAGGTGGTTTGAGTTTAATGACCGGTGGGAGTTGGAAATACAAACAGAATGTGGTTTGAGTTTAATGAACGGTGGCAGGTGGAAATACAAACAGAAGGTGGTTTGAGTTTAATGACCCGTGGGAACTGGAAATACAAACAGAAGGTGGTTTGAGTTTAATGACCGGTGGGAGGTGGAAATACAAACAGAAGGTGGTTTGAGTTTAATGACCGGTGGGAGGTGGAAATACAAACAGAAGGTGGTTTGAGTTTAATGACCGGTGGGAGGTGGAAATACAAACAGAAGGTTGTTTGAATTCAATGACCGGTGGGAGGTGGAAATACAAACAGAAGGTGGTTTGAGTTTAATTACCGGTGGGAGGTGGAAATACAAACAGAATGTGGTTTGAGTTTAATGACCGGTGGGAGGTGGAAATACAAACAGAAGGTGGTTTGAGTTTAATGACCGGTGGGAGGTGGAAATACAAACAGAAGGTGGTTTGAGTTTAATGACCGGTGGGAGGTGGAAATACAAACAGAAGGTGGTTTGAGTTTAATGACCGGTGGGATGTGGAAATACAAACAGAAGGTGGTTTGAGTTTAATGACCGGTGGGAGGTGGAAATACAAACAGAAGGTGGTTTGAGTTTAATGACCGGATGGAGGTGGAAATACAAACAGAAGGTGGTTTGAGTTTAATGACCGGTGGGAGGTGGAAATACAAACAGAAGGTGGTTTGAGTTTAATGACCGGTGGGAGGTGGAAATACAAACAGAAGGTGGTTTGAGTTTAATGACCGGTGGGAGGTGGAAATACAAACAGAAGGTGGTTTGAGTTTAATGACCGGTGGGAGGTGGAAATACAAACAGAAGGTGGTTTGAGTTTAATTACCGGTAGGAGGTGGAAAAACAAACAGGAGGTGGTTTGAGTTTAATGACCGGTGGGAGGTGGAAATACAAACAGAAGGTGGTTTGAGTTTAATGACCGGTAGGAGGTGGAAATACAAACAGAAGGTGGTTTGAGTTTAATGACCGGTGGGAGGTGGAAATACAAACAGAAGGTGGTTTGAGTTTAATGACCGGTGGGAGGTGGAAATACAAACAGAAGGTGCTTTGAGTTTAATGACCGGTGGGAGGTGGAAATACAAACAGAAGGTGGTTTGAGTTTAATGACCGGTGGGAGGTGGAAATACAAACAGAAGGTGGTTTGAGTTTAATGACCGGTGGGAGGTGGAAATACAAACAGAAGGTGGTTTGAGTTCAATGACCGATGGGAGGTGGAAATACAAACAGAAGGTGATTTGAGTTTAATCACCGCTGGGAGGTGGAAATACAAACAGAAGGTGGATTGAGTTTAATGACCGGTGGGAGGTGGAAATACAAACAGAAGGTGGTTGGAGTTTAATGACCGGTGGGAGGTGGAAATACAAACAGAAGGTGGTTTGAGTTTAATGACCGGTGGGAGGTGGAAATACAAACAGAAGGTGGTTTGAGTTTAATGACCGGTGGGAGGTGGAAATACAAACAGAATGTGGTTTGAGTTTAATGACCGGTGGGAGGTGGAAATACAAACAGAAGGTGGTTTGTGTTTAATGACCGGTGGGAGGTGGAAATACAAACAGAAGGTGGTTTGAGTTTAATGACCGGTGGGAGGTGGAAATACAAACAGAAGTTGGTTTGATTTTAATGACCGGTGGGAGGTGGAAATACAAACAGAAGGTGGTTTGAGTTTAATGACCGGTGGGAGGTGGAAATTCAAACAGAAGGTGGTTTGAGTTTAATGACCGGTGGGAGGTGGAAATACAAACAGAAGGTGGTTTGAGTTTAATGACCGGTGGGAGGTGGAAATACAAACAGAAGGTGGTTTGAGTTTAATTACCGGTGGGAGGTATAAATCCAAACAGAAGGTGGTTTGAGTTTAATGACCGGTGGGAGGTGGAAATACAAACAGAAGTTGGTTTGAGTTTGATGACCGGTGGGAGGTGGAAATACAAACAGAAGGTGGTTTGAGTTTAATGACCGGTGGGAGGTGGAAATACAAACAGAAGGTGGTTTGAGTTTAATGACCGGTGGGAGGTGGAAATACAAACAGAAGGTGGTTTGAGTTCAATGACCGGTGGGAGGTGGAAATTCAAACAGAAGGTGGTTTGAGTTTAATGACCGGTGGGAGGTGGAAATACAAACAGAATGTGGTTTGAGTTTAATGACCGGTGGGAGGTGGAAATACAAACAGAAGGTGGTTTGAGTTTAATGACCGGTGAGAGGTGGAAATACAAACAGAAGGTGGTTTGAGTTTAATGACCGGTGAGAGGTGGAAATACAAACTGAAGTTGGTTTGAGTTTACTGACCGGTGGGAGGTGGAAATACAAACAGAAGGTGGTTTGAGTTTAATGACCGGTGGGATTTGGAAATACAAACAGAATGTGGTTTGAGTTTAATGAACGGTGGCAGGTGGAAATACAAACAGAAGGTGGTTTGAGTTTAATGACCCGTGGGAACTGGAAATACAAACAGAAGGTGGTTTGAGTTTAATGACCGGTGGGAGGTGGAAATACAAACAGAAGGTGGTTTGAGTTTAATGACCGGTGGGAGGTGGAAATACAAACAGAAGGTGGTTTGAGTTTAATGACCGGTGGGAGGTGGAAATACAAACAGAAGGTTGTTTGAATTCAATGACCGGTGGGAGGTGGAAATACAAACAGAAGGTGGTTTGAGTTTAATTACCGGTGGGAGGTGGAAATACAAACAGAATGTGGTTTGAGTTTAATGACCGGTGGGAGGTGGAAATACAAACAGAAGGTGGTTTGAGTTTAATGACCGGTGGGAGGTGGAAATACAAACAGAAGGTGGTTTGAGTTTAATGACCGGTGGGAGGTGGAAATACAAACAGAAGGTGGTTTGAGTTTAATGACCGGTGGGATGTGGAAATACAAACAGAAGGTGGTTTGAGTTTAATGACCGGTGGGAGGTGGAAATACAAACAGAAGGTGGTTTGAGTTTAATGACCGGATGGAGGTGGAAATACAAACAGAAGGTGGTTTGAGTTTAATGACCGGTGGGAGGTGGAAATACAAACAGAAGGTGGTTTGAGTTTAATGACCGGTGGGAGGTGGAAATACAAACAGAAGGTGGTTTGAGTTTAATGACCGGTGGGAGGTGGAAATACAAACAGAAGGTGGTTTGAGTTTAATGACCGGTGGGAGGTGGAAATACAAACAGAAGGTGGTTTGAGTTTAATTACCGGTAGGAGGTGGAAAAACAAACAGGAGGTGGTTTGAGTTTAATGACCGGTGGGAGGTGGAAATACAAACAGAAGGTGGTTTGAGTTTAATGACCGGTAGGAGGTGGAAATACAAACAGAAGGTGGTTTGAGTTTAATGACCGGTGGGAGGTGGAAATACAAACAGAAGGTGGTTTGAGTTTAATGACCGGTGGGAGGTGGAAATACAAACAGAAGGTGCTTTGAGTTTAATGACCGGTGGGAGGTGGAAATACAAACAGAAGGTGGTTTGAGTTTAATGACCGGTGGGAGGTGGAAATACAAACAGAAGGTGGTTTGAGTTTAATGACCGGTGGGAGGTGGAAATACAAACAGAAGGTGGTTTGAGTTCAATGACCGATGGGAGGTGGAAATACAAACAGAAGGTGATTTGAGTTTAATCACCGCTGGGAGGTGGAAATACAAACAGAAGGTGGATTGAGTTTAATGACCGGTGGGAGGTGGAAATACAAACAGAAGGTGGTTGGAGTTTAATGACCGGTGGGAGGTGGAAATACAAACAGAAGGTGGTTTGAGTTTAATGACCGGTGGGAGGTGGAAATACAAACAGAAGGTGGTTTGAGTTTAATGACCGGTGGGAGGTGGAAATACAAACAGAATGTGGTTTGAGTTTAATGACCGGTGGGAGGTGGAAATACAAACAGAAGGTGGTTTGTGTTTAATGACCGGTGGGAGGTGGAAATACAAACAGAAGGTGGTTTGAGTTTAATGACCGGTGGGAGGTGGAAATACAAACAGAAGTTGGTTTGATTTTAATGACCGGTGGGAGGTGGAAATACAAACAGAAGGTGGTTTGAGTTTAATGACCGGTGGGAGGTGGAAATTCAAACAGAAGGTGGTTTGAGTTTAATGACCGGTGGGAGGTGGAAATACAAACAGAAGGTGGTTTGAGTTTAATGACCGGTGGGAGGTGGAAATACAAACAGAAGGTGGTTTGAGTTTAATTACCGGTGGGAGGTATAAATCCAAACAGAAGGTGGTTTGAGTTTAATGACCGGTGGGAGGTGGAAATACAAACAGAAGGTGGTTTGAGTTTAATGACCGGTAGGAGGTGGAAAAACAAACAGAAGGTGGTTTGAGTTTAATGACCGGTGGAAGGTGGAAATAAAAACAGAAGGTGGTTTGAGTTTAATGATCGGTGGGAGGTGGAAATACAAACAGAAGGTGGTTTGAGTTTAATGACCGGTGGGAGGTGGAAATACAAACAGAAGGTGGTTTGAGTTTAATGACCGGTGGGAGGTGGAAATACAAACAGAAGGTGGTTTGAGTTTAATGACCGGTGGGAGGTGGAAATACAAACAGAAGGTGGTTTGAGTTTAATGACCGGTGGGAGGTGGAAATACAAACAGAAGGTGGTTTGAGTTTAATGACCGGTGGGAGGTGGAAATACAAACAGAAGGTGGTTTGAGTTTAATGACCGGTGGGAGGTGGAAATACAAACAGAAGGTGGTTTGAGTTTAATGACCGGTGGGAGGTGGAAATACAAACAGAAGGTGGTTTGAGTTTAATTACCGGTAGGAGGTGGAAAAACAAACAGGAGGTGGTTTGAGTTTAATGACCGGTGGGAGGTGGAAATACAAACAGAAGGTGGTTTGAGTTTAATGACCGGTGGGAGGTGGAAATACAAACAGAAGGTGGTTTGAGTTTAATGACCGGATGGAGGTGGAAATACAAACAGAAGGTGGTTTGAGTTTAATGACCGGTGGGAGGTGGAAATACAAACAGAAGGTGGTTTGAGTTTAATGACCGGTGGGAGGTGGAAATACAAACAGAAGGTGGTTTGAGTTTAATGACCGGTGGGAGGTGGAAATACAAACAGAAGGTGGTTTGAGTTTAATGACCGGTGGGAGGTGGAAATACAAACAGAAGGTGGTTTGAGTTTAATTACCGGTAGGAGGTGGAAAAACAAACAGAAGGTGGTTTGAGTTTAATGACCGGTGGGAGGTGGAAATACAAACAGAAGGTGGTTTGAGTTTAATGACCGGTAGGAGGTGGAAATACAAACAGAAGGTCGTTTGAGTTTAATGACCGGTGGGAGGTGGAAATACAAACAGAAGGTGGTTTGAGTTTAATGACCGGTGGGAGGTGGAAATACAAACAGAAGGTGGTTTGAGTTTAATGACCGGTGGGAGGTGGAAATACAAACAGAAGGTGGTTTGAGTTTAATGACCGGTGGGAGGTGGAAATACAAACAGAAGGTGGTTTGAGTTTAATGACCGGTGGGAGGTGGAAATACAAACAGAAGGTGGTTTGAGTTCAATGACCGGTGGGAGATGGAAATACAAACAGAAGGTGATTTGAGTTTAATCACCGCTGGGAGGTGGAAATACAAACAGAAGGTGGATTGAGTTTAATGACCGGTGGGAGGTGGAAATACAAACAGAAGGTGGTTGGAGTTTAATGACCGGTGGGAGGTGGAAATACAAACAGAAGGTGGTTTGAGTTTAATGACCGGTGGGAGGTGGAAATACAAACAGAAGGTGGTTTGAGTTTAATGACCGGTGGGAGGTGGAAATACAAACAGAATGTGGTTTGAGTTTAATGACCGGTGGGAGGTGGAAATACAAACAGAAGGTGGTTTGTGTTTAATGACCGGTGGGAGGTGGAAATACAAACAGAAGGTGGTTTGAGTTTAATGACCGGTGGGAGGTGGAAATACAAACAGAAGTTGGTTTGATTTTAATGACCGGTGGGAGGTGGAAATACAAACAGAAGGTGGTTTGAGTTTAATGACCGGTGGGAGGTGGAAATACAAACAGAAGGTGGTTTGAGTTTAATGACCGGTGGGAGGTGGAAATACAAACAGAAGTTGGTTTGAGTTTAATGACCGGTGGGAGGTGGAAATACAAACAGAAGGTGGTTTGAATTCAATGACCGGTGGGAGGTGGAAATACAAACAGAAGGTGGTTTGAGTTTAATTACCGGTGGGAGGTGGAAATACAAACAGAAGGTGGTTTGAGTTTAATGACCGGTGGGAGGTGGAAATACAAACAGAAGGTGGTTTGAGTTTAATGACCGGTGGGAGGTGGAAATACAAACAGAAGGTGGTTTGAGTTTAATGACCGGTGGGAGGTGGAAATACAAACAGAAGGTGGTTTGAGTTTAATTACCGGTAGGAGGTGGAAAAACAAACAGAAGGTGGTTTGAGTTTAATGACCGGTGGGAGGTGGAAATAC
Organism: Hemitrygon akajei; assembly: GCF_048418815.1. Lineage (NCBI taxonomy): Eukaryota > Metazoa > Chordata > Chondrichthyes > Myliobatiformes > Dasyatidae > Hemitrygon > Hemitrygon akajei. The sequence goes on from NW_027331931.1 coordinate 3,820,068, forward strand.
AAACAGAAGGTGGTTTGAGTTTAATGACCGGTAGGAGGTGGAAATACAAACAGAAGGTGGTTTGAGTTTAATGACCGGTGGGAGGTGGAAATACAAACAGAAGGTGGTTTGAGTTTAATGACCGGTGGGAGGTGGAAATACAAACAGAAGGTGGTTTGAGTTTAATGACCGGTGGGAGGTGGAAATACAAACAGAAGGTGGTTTGAGTTTAATGACCGGTGGGAGGTGGAAATACAAACAGAAGGTGGTTTGAGTTTAATGACCGGTGGGAGGTGGAAATACAAACAGAAGGTGGTTTGAGTTCAATGACCGGTGGGAGGTGGAAATACAAACAGAAGGTGATTTGAGTTTAATCACCGCTGGGAGGTGAAAATACAAACAGAAGGTGGATTGAGTTTAATGACCGGTGGGAGGTGGAAATACAAACAGAAGGTGGTTGGAGTTTAATGACCGGTGGGAGGTGGAAATACAAACAGAAGGTGGTTTGAGTTTAATGACCGGTGGGAGGTGGAAATACAAACAGAAGGTGGTTTGAGTTTAATGACCGGTGGGAGGTGGAAATACAAACAGAATGTGGTTTGAGTTTAATGACCGGTGGGAGGTGGAAATACAAACAGAAGGTGGTTTGAGTTTAATGACCGGTGGGAGGTGGAAATACAAACAGAAGGTGGTTTGAGTTTAATGACCGGTGGGAGGTGGAAATACAAACAGAAGTTGGTTTGATTTTAATGACCGGTGGGAGGTGGAAATACAAACAGAAGGTGGTTTGAGTTTAATGACCGGTGGGAGGTGGAAATTCAAACAGAAGGTGGTTTGAGTTTAATGACCGGTGGGAGGTGGAAATACAAACAGAAGGTGGTTTGAGTTTAATGACCGGTGGGAGGTGGAAATACAAACAGAAGGTGGTTTGAGTTTAATGACAGGTGGGAGGTGGAAATACAAACAGAAGGTGGTTTGAGTTTAATGACCGGTGGGAGGTGGAAATACAAACAGAAGGTGGTTTGAGTTTAATGACCGGTAGGAGGTGGAAAAACAAACAGAAGGTGGTTTGAGTTTAATGACCGGTGGAAGGTGGAAATACAAACAGAAGGTGGTTTGAGTTCAATGACCGGTGGGAGGTGGAAATACAAACAGAAGGTGGTTTTAGTTTAATGACAGGTGGGAGGTGGAAATACAAACAGAAGGTGGTTTGAGTTTAATGACCGGTGGGAGGTGGAAATACAAACAGAAGGTGGTTTGAGTTTAATGACCCGTGGGAGGTGGAAATACAAACAGAAGGTGGTTTGAGTTTAATGACCGGTGGGAGGTGGAAATACAAACAGAAGGTGGTTTGAGTTTAATGACCGGTGGGAGGTGGAAATACAAACAGAAGGTGGTTTGAGTTTAATGACCGGTGGGAGGTGGAAATACAAACAGAAGGTGGTTTGAGTTTAATAACCGGTTTGTAGGTGGAAATACAAACAGAAGGTGGTTTGAGTTTAATGACCGGTGGGTGGTGGAAATAGAAACAGAAGGTGGTTTGAGTTTAATGACCTGTGGGAGGTGGAAATACAAACAGATGTTGGTTTGAGTTTAATGACCGGTGGGAGGTGGAAATACAAACAGAAGGTGGTTTGAGTTTAATGACCGGTGGGAGGTGGAAATACAAACAGAAGGTGGTTTGAGTTTAATGACCGGTGGGAGGTGGAAATACAAACAGAAGGGGGTTTGAGTTTAATGACCGGTGGGAGGTGGAAATACAAACAGAAGGGGGTTTGAGTTTAATGACCTGTGGGAGGTGGAAATACAAACAGAAGTTGGTTTGAGTTTAATGACCGGTGGGAGGTGGAAATACAAAGAGAAGGTGGTTTGAGTTTAATGACCGGTGGGAGGTGGAAATACAAACAGAAGTTGGTTTGAGTTTAATGACCGGTGGGAGGTGGAAATACAAACAGAAGGTGGTTTGAGTTTAATGACCGGTGGGAGGTGGAAATACAAACAGAAGGTGGTTTGAGTTTAATGACCGGTGGGAGGTGGAAATACAAACAGAAGGTGGTTTGAGTTCAATGACCGGTGGGAGGTGGAAATTCAAACAGAAGGTGGTTTGAGTTTAATGACCGGTGGGAGGTGGAAATACAAACAGAATGTGGTTTGAGTTTAATGACCGGTGGGAGGTGGAAATACAAACAGAAGGTGGTTTGAGTTTAATGACCGGTGAGAGGTGGAAATACAAACAGAAGGTGGTTTGAGTTTAATGACCGGTGAGAGGTGGAAATACAAACTGAAGTTGGTTTGAGTTTACTGACCGGTGGGAGGTGGAAATACAAACAGAAGGTGGTTTGAGTTTAATGACCGGTGGGAGTTGGAAATACAAACAGAATGTGGTTTGAGTTTAATGAACGGTGGCAGGTGGAAATACAAACAGAAGGTGGTTTGAGTTTAATGACCCGTGGGAACTGGAAATACAAACAGAAGGTGGTTTGAGTTTAATGACCGGTGGGAGGTGGAAATACAAACAGAAGGTGGTTTGAGTTTAATGACCGGTGGGAGGTGGAAATACAAACAGAAGGTGGTTTGAGTTTAATGACCGGTGGGAGGTGGAAATACAAACAGAAGGTGGTTTGAGTTTAATTACCGGTAGGAGGTGGAAAAACAAACAGGAGGTGGTTTGAGTTTAATGACCGGTGGGAGGTGGAAATACAAACAGAAGGTGGTTTGAGTTTAATGACCGGTAGGAGGTGGAAATACAAACAGAAGGTGGTTTGAGTTTAATGACCGGTGGGAGGTGGAAATACAAACAGAAGGTGGTTTGAGTTTAATGACCGGTGGGAGGTGGAAATACAAACAGAAGGTGCTTTGAGTTTAATGACCGGTGGGAGGTGGAAATACAAACAGAAGGTGGTTTGAGTTTAATGACCGGTGGGAGGTGGAAATACAAACAGAAGGTGGTTTGAGTTTAATGACCGGTGGGAGGTGGAAATACAAACAGAAGGTGGTTTGAGTTCAATGACCGATGGGAGGTGGAAATACAAACAGAAGGTGATTTGAGTTTAATCACCGCTGGGAGGTGGAAATACAAACAGAAGGTGGATTGAGTTTAATGACCGGTGGGAGGTGGAAATACAAACAGAAGGTGGTTGGAGTTTAATGACCGGTGGGAGGTGGAAATACAAACAGAAGGTGGTTTGAGTTTAATGACCGGTGGGAGGTGGAAATACAAACAGAAGGTGGTTTGAGTTTAATGACCGGTGGGAGGTGGAAATACAAACAGAATGTGGTTTGAGTTTAATGACCGGTGGGAGGTGGAAATACAAACAGAAGGTGGTTTGTGTTTAATGACCGGTGGGAGGTGGAAATACAAACAGAAGGTGGTTTGAGTTTAATGACCGGTGGGAGGTGGAAATACAAACAGAAGTTGGTTTGATTTTAATGACCGGTGGGAGGTGGAAATACAAACAGAAGGTGGTTTGAGTTTAATGACCGGTGGGAGGTGGAAATTCAAACAGAAGGTGGTTTGAGTTTAATGACCGGTGGGAGGTGGAAATACAAACAGAAGGTGGTTTGAGTTTAATGACCGGTGGGAGGTGGAAATACAAACAGAAGGTGGTTTGAGTTTAATTACCGGTGGGAGGTATAAATCCAAACAGAAGGTGGTTTGAGTTTAATGACCGGTGGGAGGTGGAAATACAAACAGAAGGTGGTTTGAGTTTAATGACCGGTAGGAGGTGGAAAAACAAACAGAAGGTGGTTTGAGTTTAATGACCGGTGGAAGGTGGAAATAAAAACAGAAGGTGGTTTGAGTTTAATGATCGGTGGGAGGTGGAAATACAAACAGAAGGTGGTTTGAGTTTAATGACCGGTGGGAGGTGGAAATACAAACAGAAGGTGGTTTGAGTTTAATGACCGGTGGGAGGTGGAAATACAAACAGAAGGTGGTTTGAGTTTAATGACCGGTGGGAGGTGGAAATACAAACAGAAGGTGGTTTGAGTTTAATGACCGGTGGGAGGTGGAAATACAAACAGAAGGTGGTTTGAGTTTAATGACCGGTGGGAGGTGGAAATACAAACAGAAGGTGGTTTGAGTTTAATGACCGGTGGGAGGTGGAAATACAAACAGAAGGTGGTTTGAGTTTAATGACCGGTGGGAGGTGGAAATACAAACAGAAGGTGGTTTGAGTTTAATTACCGGTAGGAGGTGGAAAAACAAACAGGAGGTGGTTTGAGTTTAATGACCGGTGGGAGGTGGAAATACAAACAGAAGGTGGTTTGAGTTTAATGACCGGTGGGAGGTGGAAATACAAACAGAAGGTGGTTTGAGTTTAATGACCGGATGGAGGTGGAAATACAAACAGAAGGTGGTTTGAGTTTAATGACCGGTGGGAGGTGGAAATACAAACAGAAGGTGGTTTGAGTTTAATGACCGGTGGGAGGTGGAAATACAAACAGAAGGTGGTTTGAGTTTAATGACCGGTGGGAGGTGGAAATACAAACAGAAGGTGGTTTGAGTTTAATGACCGGTGGGAGGTGGAAATACAAACAGAAGGTGGTTTGAGTTTAATTACCGGTAGGAGGTGGAAAAACAAACAGAAGGTGGTTTGAGTTTAATGACCGGTGGGAGGTGGAAATACAAACAGAAGGTGGTTTGAGTTTAATGACCGGTAGGAGGTGGAAATACAAACAGAAGGTCGTTTGAGTTTAATGACCGGTGGGAGGTGGAAATACAAACAGAAGGTGGTTTGAGTTTAATGACCGGTGGGAGGTGGAAATACAAACAGAAGGTGGTTTGAGTTTAATGACCGGTGGGAGGTGGAAATACAAACAGAAGGTGGTTTGAGTTTAATGACCGGTGGGAGGTGGAAATACAAACAGAAGGTGGTTTGAGTTTAATGACCGGTGGGAGGTGGAAATACAAACAGAAGGTGGTTTGAGTTCAATGACCGGTGGGAGATGGAAATACAAACAGAAGGTGATTTGAGTTTAATCACCGCTGGGAGGTGGAAATACAAACAGAAGGTGGATTGAGTTTAATGACCGGTGGGAGGTGGAAATACAAACAGAAGGTGGTTGGAGTTTAATGACCGGTGGGAGGTGGAAATACAAACAGAAGGTGGTTTGAGTTTAATGACCGGTGGGAGGTGGAAATACAAACAGAAGGTGGTTTGAGTTTAATGACCGGTGGGAGGTGGAAATACAAACAGAATGTGGTTTGAGTTTAATGACCGGTGGGAGGTGGAAATACAAACAGAAGGTGGTTTGTGTTTAATGACCGGTGGGAGGTGGAAATACAAACAGAAGGTGGTTTGAGTTTAATGACCGGTGGGAGGTGGAAATACAAACAGAAGTTGGTTTGATTTTAATGACCGGTGGGAGGTGGAAATACAAACAGAAGGTGGTTTGAGTTTAATGACCGGTGGGAGGTGGAAATACAAACAGAAGGTGGTTTGAGTTTAATGACCGGTGGGAGGTGGAAATACAAACAGAAGTTGGTTTGAGTTTAATGACCGGTGGGAGGTGGAAATACAAACAGAAGGTGGTTTGAATTCAATGACCGGTGGGAGGTGGAAATACAAACAGAAGGTGGTTTGAGTTTAATTACCGGTGGGAGGTGGAAATACAAACAGAAGGTGGTTTGAGTTTAATGACCGGTGGGAGGTGGAAATACAAACAGAAGGTGGTTTGAGTTTAATGACCGGTGGGAGGTGGAAATACAAACAGAAGGTGGTTTGAGTTTAATGACCGGTGGGAGGTGGAAATACAAACAGAAGGTGGTTTGAGTTTAATTACCGGTAGGAGGTGGAAAAACAAACAGAAGGTGGTTTGAGTTTAATGACCGGTGGGAGGTGGAAATACAAACAGAAGGTGGTTTGAGTTTAATGACCGGTAGGAGGTGGAAATACAAACAGAAGGTGGTTTGAGTTTAATGACCGGTGGGAGGTGGAAATACAAACAGAAGGTGGTTTGAGTTTAATGACCGGTGGGAGGTGGAAATACAAACAGAAGGTGGTTTGAGTTTAATGACCGGTGGGAGGTGGAAATACAAACAGAAGGTGGTTTGAGTTTAATGACCGGTGGGAGGTGGAAATACAAACAGAAGGTGGTTTGAGTTTAATGACCGGTGGGAGGTGGAAATACAAACAGAAGGTGGTTTGAGTTCAATGACCGGTGGGAGGTGGAAATACAAACAGAAGGTGATTTGAGTTTAATCACCGCTGGGAGGTGAAAATACAAACAGAAGGTGGATTGAGTTTAATGACCGGTGGGAGGTGGAAATACAAACAGAAGGTGGTTGGAGTTTAATGACCGGTGGGAGGTGGAAATACAAACAGAAGGTGGTTTGAGTTTAATGACCGGTGGGAGGTGGAAATACAAACAGAAGGTGGTTTGAGTTTAATGACCGGTGGGAGGTGGAAATACAAACAGAATGTGGTTTGAGTTTAATGACCGGTGGGAGGTGGAAATACAAACAGAAGGTGGTTTGAGTTTAATGACCGGTGGGAGGTGGAAATACAAACAGAAGGTGGTTTGAGTTTAATGACCGGTGGGAGGTGGAAATACAAACAGAAGTTGGTTTGATTTTAATGACCGGTGGGAGGTGGAAATACAAACAGAAGGTGGTTTGAGTTTAATGACCGGTGGGAGGTGGAAATTCAAACAGAAGGTGGTTTGAGTTTAATGACCGGTGGGAGGTGGAAATACAAACAGAAGGTGGTTTGAGTTTAATGACCGGTGGGAGGTGGAAATACAAACAGAAGGTGGTTTGAGTTTAATGACAGGTGGGAGGTGGAAATACAAACAGAAGGTGGTTTGAGTTTAATGACCGGTGGGAGGTGGAAATACAAACAGAAGGTGGTTTGAGTTTAATGACCGGTAGGAGGTGGAAAAACAAACAGAAGGTGGTTTGAGTTTAATGACCGGTGGAAGGTGGAAATACAAACAGAAGGTGGTTTGAGTTCAATGACCGGTGGGAGGTGGAAATACAAACAGAAGGTGGTTTTAGTTTAATGACAGGTGGGAGGTGGAAATACAAACAGAAGGTGGTTTGAGTTTAATGACCGGTGGGAGGTGGAAATACAAACAGAAGGTGGTTTGAGTTTAATGACCCGTGGGAGGTGGAAATACAAACAGAAGGTGGTTTGAGTTTAATGACCGGTGGGAGGTGGAAATACAAACAGAAGGTGGTTTGAGTTTAATGACCGGTGGGAGGTGGAAATACAAACAGAAGGTGGTTTGAGTTTAATGACCGGTGGGAGGTGGAAATACAAACAGAAGGTGGTTTGAGTTTAATAACCGGTTTGTAGGTGGAAATACAAACAGAAGGTGGTTTGAGTTTAATGACCGGTGGGTGGTGGAAATAGAAACAGAAGGTGGTTTGAGTTTAATGACCTGTGGGAGGTGGAAATACAAACAGATGTTGGTTTGAGTTTAATGACCGGTGGGAGGTGGAAATACAAACAGAAGGTGGTTTGAGTTTAATGACCGGTGGGAGGTGGAAATACAAACAGAAGGTGGTTTGAGTTTAATGACCGGTGGGAGGTGGAAATACAAACAGAAGGGGGTTTGAGTTTAATGACCGGTGGGAGGTGGAAATACAAACAGAAGGGGGTTTGAGTTTAATGACCTGTGGGAGGTGGAAATACAAACAGAAGTTGGTTTGAGTTTAATGACCGGTGGGAGGTGGAAATACAAAGAGAAGGTGGTTTGAGTTTAATGACCGGTGGGAGGTGGAAATACAAACAGAAGTTGGTTTGAGTTTAATGACCGGTGGGAGGTGGAAATACAAACAGAAGGTGGTTTGAGTTTAATGACCGGTGGGAGGTGGAAATACAAACAGAAGGTGGTTTGAGTTTAATGACCGGTGGGAGGTGGAAATACAAACAGAAGGTGGTTTGAGTTCAATGACCGGTGGGAGGTGGAAATTCAAACAGAAGGTGGTTTGAGTTTAATGACCGGTGGGAGGTGGAAATACAAACAGAATGTGGTTTGAGTTTAATGACCGGTGGGAGGTGGAAATACAAACAGAAGGTGGTTTGAGTTTAATGACCGGTGAGAGGTGGAAATACAAACAGAAGGTGGTTTGAGTTTAATGACCGGTGAGAGGTGGAAATACAAACTGAAGTTGGTTTGAGTTTACTGACCGGTGGGAGGTGGAAATACAAACAGAAGGTGGTTTGAGTTTAATGACCGGTGGGAGTTGGAAATACAAACAGAATGTGGTTTGAGTTTAATGAACGGTGGCAGGTGGAAATACAAACAGAAGGTGGTTTGAGTTTAATGACCCGTGGGAACTGGAAATACAAACAGAAGGTGGTTTGAGTTTAATGACCGGTGGGAGGTGGAAATACAAACAGAAGGTGGTTTGAGTTTAATGACCGGTGGGAGGTGGAAATACAAACAGAAGGTGGTTTGAGTTTAATGACCGGTGGGAGGTGGAAATACAAACAGAAGGTTGTTTGAATTCAATGACCGGTGGGAGGTGGAAATACAAACAGAAGGTGGTTTGAGTTTAATTACCGGTGGGAGGTGGAAATACAAACAGAATGTGGTTTGAGTTTAATGACCGGTGGGAGGTGGAAATACAAACAGAAGGTGGTTTGAGTTTAATGACCGGTGGGAGGTGGAAATACAAACAGAAGGTGGTTTGAGTTTAATGACCGGTGGGAGGTGGAAATACAAACAGAAGGTGGTTTGAGTTTAATGACCGGTGGGATGTGGAAATACAAACAGAAGGTGGTTTGAGTTTAATGACCGGTGGGAGGTGGAAATACAAACAGAAGGTGGTTTGAGTTTAATGACCGGATGGAGGTGGAAATACAAACAGAAGGTGGTTTGAGTTTAATGACCGGTGGGAGGTGGAAATACAAACAGAAGGTGGTTTGAGTTTAATGACCGGTGGGAGGTGGAAATACAAACAGAAGGTGGTTTGAGTTTAATGACCGGTGGGAGGTGGAAATACAAACAGAAGGTGGTTTGAGTTTAATGACCGGTGGGAGGTGGAAATACAAACAGAAGGTGGTTTGAGTTTAATTACCGGTAGGAGGTGGAAAAACAAACAGGAGGTGGTTTGAGTTTAATGACCGGTGGGAGGTGGAAATACAAACAGAAGGTGGTTTGAGTTTAATGACCGGTAGGAGGTGGAAATACAAACAGAAGGTGGTTTGAGTTTAATGACCGGTGGGAGGTGGAAATACAAACAGAAGGTGGTTTGAGTTTAATGACCGGTGGGAGGTGGAAATACAAACAGAAGGTGGTTTGAGTTTAATGACCGGTGGGAGGTGGAAATACAAACAGAAGGTGGTTTGAGTTTAATGACCGGTGGGAGGTGGAAATACAAACAGAAGGTGGTTTGAGTTTAATGACCGGTGGGAGGTGGAAATACAAACAGAAGGTGGTTTGAGTTCAATGACCGATGGGAGGTGGAAATACAAACAGAAGGTGATTTGAGTTTAATCACCGCTGGGAGGTGGAAATACAAACAGAAGGTGGATTGAGTTTAATGACCGGTGGGAGGTGGAAATACAAACAGAAGGTGGTTGGAGTTTAATGACCGGTGGGAGGTGGAAATACAAACAGAAGGTGGTTTGAGTTTAATGACCGGTGGGAGGTGGAAATACAAACAGAAGGTGGTTTGAGTTTAATGACCGGTGGGAGGTGGAAATACAAACAGAATGTGGTTTGAGTTTAATGACCGGTGGGAGGTGGAAATACAAACAGAAGGTGGTTTGTGTTTAATGACCGGTGGGAGGTGGAAATACAAACAGAAGGTGGTTTGAGTTTAATGACCGGTGGGAGGTGGAAATACAAACAGAAGTTGGTTTGATTTTAATGACCGGTGGGAGGTGGAAATACAAACAGAAGGTGGTTTGAGTTTAATGACCGGTGGGAGGTGGAAATTCAAACAGAAGGTGGTTTGAGTTTAATGACCGGTGGGAGGTGGAAATACAAACAGAAGGTGGTTTGAGTTTAATGACCGGTGGGAGGTGGAAATACAAACAGAAGGTGGTTTGAGTTTAATTACCGGTGGGAGGTATAAATCCAAACAGAAGGTGGTTTGAGTTTAATGACCGGTGGGAGGTGGAAATACAAACAGAAGGTGGTTTGAGTTTAATGACCGGTAGGAGGTGGAAAAACAAACAGAAGGTGGTTTGAGTTTAATGACCGGTGGAAGGTGGAAATAAAAACAGAAGGTGGTTTGAGTTTAATGATCGGTGGGAGGTGGAAATACAAACAGAAGGTGGTTTGAGTTTAATGACCGGTGGGAGGTGGAAATACAAACAGAAGGTGGTTTGAGTTTAATGACCGGTGGGAGGTGGAAATACAAACAGAAGGTGGTTTGAGTTTAATGACCGGTGGGAGGTGGAAATACAAACAGAATGTGGTTTGAGTTCAATGACCGGTGGGAGGTGGAAATACAAACAGAAGGTGATTTGAGTTTAATCACCGCTGGGAGGTGGAAATACAAACAGAAGGTGGATTGAGTTTAATGACCGGTGGGAGGTGGAAATACAAACAGAAGGTGGTTGGAGTTTAATGACCGGTGGGAGGTGGAAATACAAACAGAAGGTGGTTTGAGTTTAATGACCGGTGGGAGGTGGAAATACAAACAGAAGGTGGTTTGAGTTTAATGACCGGTGGGAGGTGGAAATACAAACAGAATGTGGTTTGAGTTTAATGACCGGTGGGAGGTGGAAATACAAACAGAAGGTGGTTTGTGTTTAATGACCGGTGGGAGGTGGAAATACAAACAGAAGGTGGTTTGAGTTTAATGACCGGTGGGAAGTGGAAATACAAACAGAAGTTGGTTTGATTTTAATGACCGGTGGGAGGTGGAAATACAAACAGAAGGTGGTTTGAGTTTAATGACCGGTGGGAGGTGGAAATTCAAACAGAAGGTGGTTTGAGTTTAATGACCGGTGGGAGGTGGAAATACAAACAGAAGGTCGTTTGAGTTTAATGACCGGTGGGAGGTGGAAATACAAACAGAAGGTGGTTTGAGTTTAATTACCGGTGGGAGGTATAAATCCAAACAGAAGGTGGTTTGAGTTTAATGACCGGTGGGAGGTGGAAATACAAACAGAATGTGGTTTGAGTTTAATGACCGGTAGGAGGTGGAAAAACAAACAGAAGGTGGTTTGAGTTTAATGACCGGTGGAAGGTGGAAATACAAACAGAAGGTGGTTTGAGTTTAATGATCGGTGGGAGGTGGAAATACAAACAGAAGGTGGTTTGAGTTTAATGACCGGTGGGAGGTGGAAATACAAACAGAAGGTGGTTTGAGTTTAATGACCGGTGGGAGGTGGAAATACAAACAGAAGTTGGTTTGAGATTAATGACCGGTGGGAGGTGGAAATACAAACAGAAGGTGGTTTGAGTTTAATGACCGGTGGGAGGTGGAAATACAAACAGAAGGTGGTTTGAGTTTAATGACCGGTGGGAGGTGGAAATACAAACAGAAGGGGGTTTGAGTTTAATGACCGGTGGGAGGTGGAAATACAAACAGAAGGGGGTTTGAGTTTAATGACCTGTGGGAGGTGGAAATACAAACAGAAGTTGGTTTGAGTTTAATGACCGGTGGGAGGTGGAAATACAAAGAGAAGGTGGTTTGAGTTTAATGACCGGTGGGAGGTGGAAATACAAACAGAAGTTGGTTTGAGTTTAATGACCGTTGGGAGGTGGAAATACAAACAGAAGTTGGTTTGAGTTCAATGACCGGTGGGAGGTGGAAATACAAACAGAAGGTGGTTTTAGTTTAATGACAGGTGGGAGGTGGAAATACAAACATAAGGTGGTTTGAGTTTAATGACCGGTGGGAGGTGGAAATACAAACAGAAGGTGGTTTGAGTTTAATGACCCGTGGGAGGTGGAAATACAAACAGAAGGTGGTTTGAGTTTAATGACCGGTGGGAGGTGGAAATACAAACAGAAGGTGGTTTGAGTTTAATAACCGGTTTGTAGGTGGAAATACAAACAGAAGGTTGTTTGAGTTTAATGACCGGTGGGAGGTGGAAATAGAAACAGAAGGTGGTTTTAGTTTAATGACCTGTGGGAGGTGGAAATACAAACAGAAGTTGGTTTGAGTTTAATGACCGGTGGGAGGTGGAAATACAAACAGAAGGTGTTTTGAGTTTAATGACCGGTGGGAGGTGGAAATACAAACAGAAGGTGGTTTCAGTTTAATGACCGGTGGGAGGTGGAAATACAAACAGAAGGGGGTTTGAGTTTAATGACCGGTGGGAGGTGGAAATACAAACAGAAGGGGGTTTGAGTTTAATGACCTGTGGGAGGTGGAAATACAAACAGAAGTTGGTTTGAGTTTAATGACCGGTGGGAGGTGGAAATACAAACAGAAGGTGGTTTGAGTTTAATGACCGGTGGGAGGTGGAAATACAAACAGAAGTTGGTTTGAGTTTAATGACCGGTGGGAGGTGGAAATACAAACAGAAGGTGGTTTGAGTTTAATGACCGGTGGGAGGTGGAAATACAAACAGAAGGTGGTTTGAGTTTAATGACCGGTGGGAGGTGGAAATACAAACAGAAGTTGGTTTGAGTTCAATGACCGGTGGGAGGTGGAAATTCAAACAGAAGGTGGTTTGAGTTTAATGACCGGTGGGAGGTGGAAATACAAACAGAAGTTGGTTTGAGTTTAATGACCGGTGGGAGGTGGAAATACAAACAGAATGTGGTTTGAGTTTAATGACCGGTGGGAGGTGGAAATACAAACAGAAGGTGGTTTGAGTTTAATGACCGGTGAGAGGTGGAAATACAAACAGAAGTTGGTTTGAGTTTACTGACCGGTGGGAGGTGGAAATACAAACAGAAGGTGGTTTGAGTTTAATGACCGGTGGGAGTTGGAAATACAAACAGAATGTGGTTTGAGTTTAATGAACGGTGGCAGGTGGAAATACAAACAGAAGGTGGTTTGAGTTTAATGACCGGTGGGAGGTGGAAATACAAACAGAAGGTGGTTTGAGTTTAATGACCGGTGGGAGGTGGAAATACAAACAGAAGGTGGTTTGAGTTTAATGACCGGTGGGAGGTGGAAATACAAACAGAAGGTGGTTTGAGTTTAATGACCGGTGGGAGGTGGAAATACAAACAGAAGGTGGTTTGAATTCAATGAACGGTGGGAGGTGGAAATAAAAACAGAAGGTGGTTTGAGTTTAATTACCGGTGGGAGGTTGAAATACAAACAGAAGGTGGTTTGAGTTTAATGACCGGTGGGAGGTGGAAATACAAACAGAAGGTGGTTTGAGTTTAATGACCGGTGGGAGGTGGAAATACAAACAGAAGGTGGTTTGAGTTTAATGACCGGTGGGAGGTGGAAATACAAACAGAAGGTGGTTTGAGTTTAATGACCCGTGGGAGGTGGAAATACAAACAGAAGGTGGTTTGAGTTTAATGACCGGTAGGAGGTGGAAAAACAAACAGAAGGTGGTTTCAGTTTAATGACCGGTGGGAGGTGGAAATACAAACAGAAGGTGATTTGAGTTTAATCACCGCTGGGAGGTGGAAATACAAACAGAAGGTGGATTGAGTTTAATGACCGGTGGGAGGTGGAAATACAAACAGAAGGTGGTTGGAGTTTAATGACCGGTGGGAGGTGGAAATACAAACAGAAGGTGGTTTGAGTTTAATGACCGGTGGGAGGTGGAAATACAAACAGAAGGTGGTTTGAGTTTAATGACCGGTGGGAGGTGGAAATACAAACAGAATGTGGTTTGAGTTTAATGACCGGTGGGAGGTGGAAATACAAACAGAAGGTGGTTTGTGTTTAATGACCGGTGGGAGGTGGAAATACAAACAGAAGGTGGTTTGAGTTTAATGACCGGTGGGAGGTGGAAATACAAACAGAAGTTGGTTTGATTTTAATGACCGGTGGGAGGTGGAAATACAAACAGAAGGTGGTTTGAGTTTAATGACCGGTGGGAGGTGGAAATTCAAACAGAAGGTGGTTTGAGTTTAATGACCGGTGGGAGGTGGAAATACAAACAGAAGGTGGTTTGAGTTTAATGACCGGTGGGAGGTGGAAATACAAACAGAAGGTGGTTTGAGTTTAATTACCGGTGGGAGGTATAAATCCAAACAGAAGGTGGTTTGAGTTTAATGACCGGTGGGAGGTGGAAATACAAACAGAAGGTGGTTTGAGTTTAATGACCGGTAGGAGGTGGAAAAACAAACAGAAGGTGGTTTGAGTTTAATGACCGGTGGAAGGTGGAAATACAAACAGAAGGTGGTTTGAGTTTAATGATCGGTGGGAGGTGGAAATACAAACAGAAGGTGGTTTGAGTTTAATGACCGGTGGGAGGTGGAAATACAAACAGAAGGTGGTTTGAGTTTAATGACCGGTGGGAGGTGGAAATACAAACAGAAGTTGGTTTGAGTTTAATGACCGGTGGGAGGTGGAAATACAAACAGAAGGTGGTTTGAGTTTAATGACCGGTGGGAGGTGGAAATACAAACAGAAGGTGGTTTGAGTTTAATGACCGGTGGGAGGTGGAAATACAAACAGAAGGGGGTTTGAGTTTAATGACCGGTGGGAGGTGGAAATACAAACAGAAGGGGGTTTGAGTTTAATGACCTGTGGGAGGTGGAAATACAAACAGAAGTTGGTTTGAGTTTAATGACCGGTGGGAGGTGGAAATACAAAGAGAAGGTGGTTTGAGTTTAATGACCGGTGGGAGGTGGAAATACAAACAGAAGTTGGTTTGAGTTTAATGACCGTTGGGAGGTGGAAATACAAACAGAAGTTGGTTTGAGTTCAATGACCGGTGGGAGGTGGAAATACAAACAGAAGGTGGTTTTAGTTTAATGACAGGTGGGAGGTGGAAATACAAACAGAAGGTGGTTTGAGTTTAATGACCGGTGGGAGGTGGAAATACAAACAGAAGGTGGTTTGAGTTTAATGACCCGTGGGAGGTGGAAATACAAGCAGAAGGTGGTTTGAGTTTAATGACCGGTGGGAGGTGGAAATACAAACAGAAGGTGGTTTGAGTTTAATAACCGGTTTGTAGGTGGAAATACAAACAGAAGGTTGTTTGAGTTTAATGACCGGTGGGAGGTGGAAATAGAAACAGAAGGTGGTTTTAGTTTAATGACCTGTGGGAGGTGGAAATACAAACAGAAGTTGGTTTGAGTTTAATGACCGGTGGGAGGTGGAAATACAAACAGAAGGTGGTTTGAGTTTAATGACCGGTGGGAGGTGGAAATACAAACAGAAGGTGGTTTCAGTTTAATGACCGGTGGGAGGTGGAAATACAAACAGAAGGGGGTTTGAGTTTAATGACCGGTGGGAGGTGGAAATACAAACAGAAGGGGGTTTGAGTTTAATGACCTGTGGGAGGTGGAAATACAAACAGAAGTTGGTTTGAGTTTAATGACCGGTGGGAGGTGGAAATACAAACAGAAGGTGGTTTGAGTTTAATGACCGGTGGGAGGTGGAAATACAAACAGAAGTTGGTTTGAGTTTAATGACCGGTGGGAGGTGGAAATACAAACAGAAGGTGGTTTGAGTTTAATGACCGGTGGGAGGTGGAAATACAAACAGAGGGTGGTTTGAGTTTAATGACCGGTGGGAGGTGGAAATACAAACAGAAGTTGGTTTGAGTTCAATGACCGGTGGGAGGTGGAAATTCAAACAGAAGGTGGTTTGAGTTTAATGACCGGTGGGAGGTGGAAATACAAACAGAAGTTGGTTTGAGTTTAATGACCGGTGGGAGGTGGAAATACAAACAGAATGTGGTTTGAGTTTAATGACCGGTGGGAGGTGGAAATACAAACAGAAGGTGGTTTGAGTTTAATGACCGGTGAGAGGTGGAAATACAAACAGAAGTTGGTTTGAGTTTACTGACCGGTGGGAGGTGGAAATACAAACAGAAGGTGGTTTGAGTTTAATGACCGGTGGGAGTTGGAAATACAAACAGAATGTGGTTTGAGTTTAATGAACGGTGGCAGGTGGAAATACAAACAGAAGGTGGTTTGAGTTTAATGACCGATGGGAGGTGGAAATACAAACAGAAGGTGGTTTGAGTTTAATGACCGGTGGGAGGTGGAAATACAAACAGAAGGTGGTTTGAGTTTAATGACCGGTGGGAGGTGGAAATACAAACAGAAGGTGGTTTGAGTTTAATGACCGGTGGGAGGTGGAAATACAAACAGAAGGTGGTTTGAATTCAATGAACGGTGGGAGGTGGAAATACAAACAGAAGGTGGTTTGAGTTTAATTACCGGTGGGAGGTTGAAATACAAACAGAAGGTGGTTTGAGTTTAATGACCGGTGGGAGGTGGAAATACAAACAGAAGGTGGTTTGAGTTTAATGACCGGTGGGAGGTGGAAATACAAACGGAAGGTGGTTTGAGTTTAATGTCCGGTGGGAGGTGGAAATACAAACAGAAGGTGGTTTGAGATTAATGACCGGTGGGATGTGGAAATACAAACAGAAGGTGGTTTGAGTTTAATGACCGGTGGGAGGTGGAAATACAAACAGAAGGTGGTTTGAGTTTAATGACCGGATGGAGGTGGAAATACAAACAGAAGTTGGTTTGAGTTTAATGACCGGTGGGAGGTGGAAATACAAACAGAAGGTGGTTTGAGTTTAATGACCGGTGGGAGGTGGAAATACAAACAGAAGGTGGTTTGAGTTTAATGACCGGTGGGAGGTGGAAATACAAACAGAAGGTGGTTTGAGTTTAATGACCGGTGGGAGGTGGAAATACAAACAGAAGGTGGTTTGAGTTTAATTACCGGTAGGAGGTGGAAAAACAAACAGAAGGTGGTTTGAGTTTAATGACCGGTGGGAGGTGGAAATACAAACAGAAGGTGGTTTGAGTTTAATGACCGGTAGGAGGTGGAAATACAAACAGAAGGTGGTTTGAGTTTAATGACCGGTGGGAGGTGGAAATACAAACAGAAGGTGGTTTGAGTTTAATGACCGGTGGGAGGTGGAAATACAAACAGAAGGTGGTTTGAGTTTAATGACCGGTGGGAGGTGGAAATACAAACAGAAGGTGGTTTGAGTTTAATGACCGGTGGGAGGTGGAAATACAAACTGAAGGTGGTTTGAGTTTAATGACCGGTGGGAGGTGGAAATACAAACAGAAGGTGGTTTGAGTTCAATGACCGGTGGGAGGTGGAAATACAAACAGAAGGTGATTTGAGTTTAATGACCGGTGGGAGGTGGAAATACAAACAGAAGGTGGATTGAGTTTAATGACCGGTGGGAGGTGGAAATACAAACAGAAGGTGGTTGGAGTTTAATGACCGGTGGGAGGTGGAAATACAAACAGAAAGTGGTTTGAGTTTAATGACCGGTGGGAGGTGGAAATACAAACAGAAGGTGGTTTGAGTTTAATGACCGGTGGGAGGTGGAAATACAAACAAAATGTGGTTTGAGTTTAATGACCGGTGGGAGGTGGAAATACAAACAGAATGTGGTTTGAGTTTAATGACCGGTGGGAGGTGGAAATACAAACAGAAGGTGGTTTGAGTTTAATGACCGGTGGGAGGTGGAAATACAAACAGAATTTGGTTTGATTTTAATGACCGTTGGGAGGTGGAAATACAAACAGAAGGTGGTTTGAGTTTAATGACCGGTGGTAGGTGGAAATTCAAACAGAAGGTGGTTTGAGTTTAATGACCGGTGGGAGGTGGAAATACAAACAGAAGGTGGTTTGAGTTTAATGACCGGTGGGAGGTGGAAATACAAACAGAAGGTGGTTTGAGTTTAATTACCGGTGGGAGGTATAAATACAAACAGAAGGTGGTTTGAGTTTAATGACCGGTGGGAGGTGGAAATACAAACAGAAGGTGGTTTGAGTTTAATGACCGGTAGGAGGTGGAAAAACAAACAGAAGGTGGTTTGAGTTTAATGACCGGTGGAAGGTGGAAATACAAACAGAAGGTAGTTTGAGTTCAATGACCGGTGGGAGGTGGAAATACAAACAGAAGGTGGTTTTAGTTTAATGACAGGTGGGAGGTGGAAATACAAACAGAAGGTGGTTTGAGTTTAATGACCGGTGGGAGGTGGAAATACAAACAGAAGGTGGTTTGAGTTTAATGACCCGTGGGAGGTGGAAATACAAACAGAAGCTGGTTTGAGTTTAATGACCGGTGGGAGGTGGAAATACAAACAGAAGGTGGTTTGAGTTTAATGACCGGTGGGAGGTGGAAATACAAACAGAAGGTGGTTTGAGTTTAATGACCGGTGGGAGGTGGAAATACAAACAGAAGTAGGTTTGAGTTCAATGACCGGTGGGAGGTGGAAATACAAACAGAAGGTGGTTTTAGTTTAATGACAGGTGGGAGGTGGAAATACAAACAGAAGGTGGTTTGAGTTCAATGACCGGTGGGAGGTGGAAATACAAACAGAAGGTGGTTTGAGTTTAATGACCGGTGGGAGGTGGAAAAACAAACAGAAGGTGGTTTGAGTTTAATGACCGTTGGGAGGTGGAAATACAAACAGAAGTTGGTTTGAGTTCAATGACCGGTGGGAGGTGGAAATACAAACAGAAGGTGGTTTTAGTTTAATGACAGGTGGGAGGTGGAAATACAAACAGAAGGTGGTTTGAGTTCAATGACCGGTGGGAGGTGGAAATACAAACAGAAGGTGGTTTGAGTTTAATGACCCGTGGAAGGTGGAAATACAAACAGAAGCTGGTTTGAGTTTAATGACCGGTGGGAGGTGGAAATACAAACAGAAGGTGGTTTGAGTTTAATGACCGGTGGGAGGTGGAAATACAAACAGAAGGTGGTTTGAGTTCAATGACCGGTGGGAGGTGGAAATACAAACAGAAGGTGGTTTTAGTTTAATGACAGGTGGGAGGTGGAAATACAAACAGAAGGTGGTTTGAGTTTAATCACCGGTGGGAGGTGGAAATACAAACAGAAGGTGGTTTGAGTTTAATGACCGGTGGGAGGTGGAAATACAAACAGAAGGTGGTTTGAGTTTAATGACCGGTGGGAGGTGGAAATACAAACAGAAGGTGGTTTGAGTTTAATGACGGGTGGGAGGTGGAAATACAAACAGAAGTTGGTTTGAGTTCAATGACCGGTGGGAGGTGGAAATTCAAACAGAAGGTGGTTTGAGTTTAATGACCGGTGGGAGGTGGAAATACAAACAGAAGTTGGTTTGAGTTTAATGACCGGTGGGAGGTGGAAATACAAACAGAATGTGGTTTGAGTTTAATGACCGGTGGGAGGTGGAAATACAAACAGAAGGTGGTTTGAGTTTAATGACCGGTGAGAGGTGGAAATACAAACAGAAGTTGGTTTGAGTTTACTGACCGGTGGGAGGTGGAAATACAAACAGAAGGTGGTTTGAGTTTAATGACCGGTGGGAGTTGGAAATACAAACAGAATGTGGTTTGAGTTTAATGAACGGTGGCAGGTGGAAATACAAACAGAAGGTGGTTTGAGTTTAATGACCGGTGGGAGGTGGAAATACAAACAGAAGGTGGTTTGAGTTTAATGACCGGTGGGAGGTGGAAATACAAACAGAAGGTGGTTTGAGTTTAATGACCGGTGGGAGGTGGAAATACAAACAGAAGGTGGTTTGAGTTTAATGACCGGTGGGAGGTGGAAATACAAACAGAAGGTGGTTTGAGTTTAATGACCGGTGGGAGGTGGAAATACAAACAGAAGGTGGTTTGAATTCAATGAACGGTGGGAGGTGGAAATACAAACAGAAGGTGGTTTGAGTTTAATTACCGGTGGGAGGTTGAAATACAAACAGAAGGTGGTTTGAGTTTAATGACCGGTGGGAGGTGGAAATACAAACAGAAGGTGGTTTGAGTTTAATGACCGGTGGGAGGTGGAAATACAAACAGAAGGTGGTTTGAGTTTAATGTCCGGTGGGAGGTGGAAATACAAACAGAAGGTGGTTTGAGATTAATGACCGGTGGGAAGTGGAAATACAAACAGAAGGTGGTTTGAGTTTAATGACCGGTGGGAGGTGGAAATACAAACAGAAGGTGGTTTGAGTTTAATGACCGGATGGAGGTGGAAATACAAACAGAAGTTGGTTTGAATTTAATGACCGGTGGGAGGTGGAAATACAAACAGAAGGTGGTTTGAGTTTAATGACCGGTGGGAGGTGGAAATACAAACAGAAGGTGGTTTGAGTTTAATGACCGGTGGGAGGTGGAAATACAAACAGAAGGTGGTTTGAGTTTAATGACCGGTGGGAGGTGGAAATACAAACAGAAGGTGGTTTGAGTTTAATTACCGGTAGGAGGTGGAAAAACAAACAGAAGGTGGTTTGAGTTTAATGACCGGTGGGAGGTGGAAATACAAACAGAAGGTGGTTTGAGTTTAATGACCGGTAGGAGGTGGAAATACAAACAGAAGGTGGTTTGAGTTTAATGACCGGTGGGAGGTGGAAATACAAACAGAAGGTGGTTTGAGTTTAATGACCGGTGGGAGGTGGAAATACAAACAGAAGGTGGTTTGAGTTTAATGACCGGTGGGAGGTGGAAATACAAACAGAAGGTGGTTTGAGTTTAATGACCGGTGGGAGGTGGAAATACAAACAGAAGGTGGTTTGAGTTTAATGACCGGTGGGAGGTGGAAATACAAACAGAACGTGGTTTGAGTTCAATGACCGGTGGGAGGTGGAAATACAAACAGAAGGTGATTTGAGTTTAATGACCGGTGGGAGGTGGAAATACAAACAGAAGGTGGATTGAGTTTAATGACCGGTGGGAGGTGGAAATACAAACAGAAGGTGGTTGGAGTTTAATGACCGGTGGGAGGTGGAAATACAAACAGAAAGTGGTTTGAGTTTAATGACCGGTGGGAGGTGGAAATACAAACAGAAGGTGGTTTGAGTTTAATGACCGGTGGGAGGTGGAAATACAAACAGAATGTGGTTTGAGTTTAATGACCGGTGGGAGGTGGAAATACAAACAGAAGGTGGTTTGAGTTTAATGACCGGTGGGAGGTGGAAATACAAACAGAAGGTGGTTTGAGTTTAATGACCGGTGGGAGGTGGAAATACAAACAGAATTTGGTTTGATTTTAATGACCGTTGGGAGGTGGAAATACAAACAGAAGGTGGTTTGAGTTTAATGACCGGTGGGAGGTGGAAATTCAAACAGAAGGTGGTTTGAGTTTAATGACCGGTGGGAGGTGGAAATACAAACAGAAGGTGGTTTGAGTTTAATGACCGGTGGGAGGTGGAAATACAAACAGAAGGTGGTTTGAGTTTAATTACCGGTGGGAGGTATAAATACTAACAGAAGGTGGTTTGAGTTTAATGACCGGTGGGAGGTGGAAATACAAACAGAAGGTGGTTTGAGTTTAATGACCGGTAGGAGGTGGAAAAACAAACAGAAGGTGGTTTGAGTTTAATGACCGGTGGAAGGTGGAAATACAAACAGAAGGTAGTTTGAGTTCAATGACCGGTGGGAGGTGGAAATACAAACAGAAGGTGGTTTTAGTTTAATGACAGGTGGGAGGTGGAAATACAAACAGAAGGTGGTTTGAGTTTAATGACCGGTGGGAGGTGGAAATACAAACTGAAGGTGGTTTGAGTTTAATGACCCGTGGGAGGTGGAAATACAAACAGAAGCTGGTTTGAGTTCAATGACCGGTGGGAGGTGGAAATACAAACAGAAGGTGGTTTGAGTTTAATGACCCGTGGAAGGTGGAAATACAAACAGAAGCTGGTTTGAGTTTAATGACCGGTGGGAGGTGGAAATACAAACAGAAGGTGGTTTGAGTTCAATGACCGGTGGGAGGTGGAAATACAAACAGAAGGTGGTTTTAGTTTAATGACAGGTGGGAGGTGGAAATACAAACAGAAGGTGGTTTGAGTTTAATGACCGGTGGGAGGTGGAAATACAAACAGAAGGTGGTTTTAGTTTAATGACCGGTGGGAGGTGGAAATAAAAACAGAAGGTGGTTTGAGTTTAATGACCGGTGGGAGGTGGAAATACAAACAGAAGGTGGTTTGAGTTTAATAACCGGTTTGTAGGTGGAAATACAAACAGAGGGTGGTTTGAGTTTAATGACCGGTGGGAGGTGGAAATAGAAACAGAAGGTGGTTTGAGTTTAATGACCTGTGGGAGGTGGAAATACAAACAGAAGTTGGTTTGAGTTTAATGACCGGTGGGAGGTGGAAATACAAACAGAAGGTGGTTTGAGTTTAATGACCGGTGGGAGGTGGAAATACAAACAGAAGGTGGTTTGAGTTTAATGACCGGTGGGAGGTGGAAATACAAACAGAAGTTGGTTTGATTTTAATGACCGGTGGGAGGTGGAAATACAAACAGAAGGTGGTTTGAGTTTAATGACCGGTGGGAGGTGGAAATTCAAACAGAAGGTGGTTTGAGTTTAATGACCGGTGGGAGGTGGAAATACAAACAGAAGGTGGTTTGAGTTTAATGACCGGTGGGAGGTGGAAATACAAACAGAAGGTGGTTTGAGTTTAATTACCGGTGGGAGGTATAAATACAAACAGAAGGTGGTTTGAGTTTAATGACCGGTGGGAGGTGGAAATACAAACAGAAGGTGGTTTGAGTTTAATGACCGATAGGAGGTGGAAAAACAAACAGAAGGTGGTTTGAGTTTAATGACCGGTGGAAGGTGGAAATACAAACAGAAGGTGGTTTGAGTTCAATGACCGGTGGGAGGTGGAAATACAAACAGAAGGTGGTTTTAGTTTAATGACAGGTGGGAGGTGGAAATACAAACAGAAGGTGGTTTGAGTTTAATGACCGGTGGGAGGTGGAAATACAAACAGAAGGTGGTTTTAGTTTAATGACAGGTGGGAGGTGGAAATACAAACAGAAGGTGGTTTGAGTTTAATGACCGGTGGGAAGTGGAAATACAAACAGAAGGTGGTTTGAGTTTAATGACCCGTGGGAGGTGGAAATACAAACAGAAGGTGGTTTGAGTTTAATGACCGGTGGGAGGTGGAAATACAAACAGAAGGTGGTTTGAGTTTAATAACCGGTTTGTAGGTGGAAATACAAACAGAAGGTGGTTTGAGTTTAATGACCGGTGGGAGGTGGAAATAGAAACAGAAGGTGGTTTGAGTTTAATGACCTGTGGGAGGTGGAAATACAAACAGAAGTTGGTTTGAGTTTAATGACCGGTGGGAGGTGGAAATACAAACAGAAGGTGGTTTGAGTTTAATGACCGGTGGGAGGTGGAAATACAAACAGAAGGTGGTTTGAGTTTAATGACCGGTGGGAGTTGGAAATACAAACAGAAGGGGGTTTGAGTTTAATGACCGGTGGGAGGTGGAAATACAAACAGAAGGGGGTTTGAGTTTAATGACCTGTGGGAGGTGGAAATACAAACAGAAGTTGGTTTGAGTTTAATGACCGGTGGGAGGTGGAAATACAAATAGAAGGTGGTTTGAGTTTAATGACCGGTGGGAGGTGGAAATACAAACAGAAGTTGGTTTGAATTTAATGACCGGTGGGAGGTGGAAATACAAACAGAATGTGGTTTGAGTTTAATGAACGGTGGCAGGTGGAAATACAAACAGAAGGTGGTTTGAGTTTAATGACCGGTGGGAACTGGAAATACAAACAGAAGGTGGTTTGAGTTTAATGACCGGTGGGAGGTGGAAATACAAACAGAAGGTGGTTTGAGTTTAATGACCGGTGGGATGTGGAAATACAAACAGAAGGTGGTTTGAGTTTAATGACCGGTGGGAGGTGGATATACAAACAGAAGGTTGTTTGAATTCAATGACCGGTGGGAGGTGGAAATACAAACAGAAGGTGGTTTGAGTTTAATTACCGGTGGGAGGTGGAAATACAAACAGAAGGTGGTTTGAGTTTAATGACCGGTGGGAGGTGGAAATACAAACAGAAGGTGGTTTGAGTTTAATGAACGGTGGCAGGTGGAAATACAAACAGAAGGTGGTTTGAGTTTAATGACCGGTGGGAACTGGAAATACAAACAGAAGGTGGTTTGAGTTTAATGACCGGTGGGAGGTGGAAATACAAACAGAAGGTGGTTTGAGTTTAATGACCGGTGGGATGTGGAAATACAAACAGAAGGTGGTTTGAGTTTAATGACCGGAGGGAGGTGGATATACAAACAGAAGGTTGTTTGAATTCAATGACCGGTGGGAGGTGGAAATACAAACAGAAGGTGGTTTGAGTTTAATTACCGGTGGGAGGTGGAAATACAAACAGAAGGTGGTTTGAGTTTAATGACCGGTGGGAGGTGGAAATACAAACAGAAGGTGGTTTGAGTTTAATGACCGGTGGGAGGTGGAAATACAAACAGAAGGTGGTTTGAGTTTAATGACCGGTGGGAGGTGGAAATACAAACAGAAGGTGGTTTGAGTTTAATGACCGGTGGGATGTGGAAATACAAACAGAAGGTGGTTTGAGTTTAATGACCGGTGGGAGGTGGAAATACAAACAGAAGGTGGTTTGAGTTTAATGACCGGATGGAGGTGGAAATACAAACAGAAGGTGGTTTGAGTTTAATGACCGGTGGGAGGTGGAAATACAAACAGAAGGTGGTTTTAGTTTAATGACAGGTGGGAGGTGGAAATACAAACAGAAGGTGGTTTGAGTTCAATGACCGGTGGGAGGTGGAAATACAAACAGAAGGTGGTTTGAGTTTAATGACCGGTGGGAGGTGGAAAAACAAACAGAAGGTGGTTTGAGTTTAATGACCGTTGGGAGGTGGAAATACAAACAGAAGTTGGTTTGAGTTCAATGACCGGTGGGAGGTGGAAATACAAACAGAAGGTGGTTTTAGTTTAATGACAGGTGGGAGGTGGAAATACAAACAGAAGGTGGTTTGAGTTCAATGACCGGTGGGAGGTGGAAATACAAACAGAAGGTGGTTTGAGTTTAATGACCCGTGGAAGGTGGAAATACAAACAGAAGCTGGTTTGAGTTTAATGACCGGTGGGAGGTGGAAATACAAACAGAAGGTGGTTTGAGTTTAATGACCGGTGGGAGGTGGAAATACAAACAGAAGGTGGTTTGAGTTCAATGACCGGTGGGAGGTGGAAATACAAACAGAAGGTGGTTTTAGTTTAATGACAGGTGGGAGGTGGAAATACAAACAGAAGGTGGTTTGAGTTTAATGACCGGTGGGAGGTGGAAATACAAACAGAAGGTGGTTTTAGTTTAATGACAGGTGGGAGGTGGAAATAAAAACAGAAGGTGGTTTGAGTTTAATGACCGGTGGGAGGTGGAAATACAAACAGAAGGTGGTTTGAGTTTAATAACCGGTTTGTAGGTGGAAATACAAACAGAAGGTGGTTTGAGTTTAATGACCGGTGGGAGGTGGAAATAGAAACAGAAGGTGGTTTGAGTTTAATGACCTGTGGGAGGTGGAAATACAAACAGAAGTTGGTTTGAGTTTAATGACCGGTGGGAGGTGGAAATACAAACAGAAGGTGGTTTGAGTTTAATGACCGGTGGGAGGTGGAAATACAAACAGAAGGTGGTTTGAGTTTAATGACCGGTGGGAGGTGGAAATACAAACAGAAGTTGGTTTGATTTTAATGACCGGTGGGAGGTGGAAATACAAACAGAAGGTGGTTTGAGTTTAATGACCGGTGGGAGGTGGAAATTCAAACAGAAGGTGGTTTGAGTTTAATGACCGGTGGGAGGTGGAAATACAAACAGAAGGTGGTTTGAGTTTAATGACCGGTGGGAGGTGGAAATACAAACAGAAGGTGGTTTGAGTTTAATTACCGGTGGGAGGTATAAATACAAACAGAAGGTGGTTTGAGTTTAATGACCGGTGGGAGGTGGAAATACAAACAGAAGGTGGTTTGAGTTTAATGACCGGTGGGAGGTGGAAATACAAACAGAAGGTGGTTTGAGTTTAATGACCGGTGGGAGGTGGAAATACAAACAGAAGGTGGTTTGAGTTTAATGACCCGTGGGAGGTGGAAATACAAACAGAAGCTGGTTTGAGTTTAATGACCGGTGGGAGGTGGAAATACAAACAGAATGTGGTTTGAGTTTAATGACCGGTGGGAGGTGGAAATACAAACAGAAGGTGGTTTGAGTTTAATGACCGGTGGGAGGTGGAAATTCAAACAGAAGGTGGTTTGAGTTTAATGACCGGTGGGAGGTGGAAATACAAACAGAAGGTGGTTTGAGTTTAATGACCGGTGGGAGGTGGAAATATAAACAGAAGGTGGTTTGAGTTTAATTACCGGTGGGAGGTATAAATACAAACAGAAGGTGGTTTGAGTTTAATGACCGGTGGGAGGTGGAAATACAAACAGAAGGTGGTTTGAGTTTAATGACCGGTAGGAGGTGGAAAAACAAACAGAAGGTGGTTTGAGTTTAATGACCGGTGGAAGGTGGAAATACAAACAGAAGGTGGTTTGAGTTCAATGACCGGTGGGAGGTGGAAATACAAACAGAAGGTGGTTTTAGTTTAATGACAGGTGGGAGGTGGAAATACAAACAGAAGGTGGTTTGAGTTTAATGACCGGTGGGAGGTGGAAATACAAACAGAAGGTGGTTTTAGTTTAATGACAGGTGGGAGGTGGAAATACAAACAGAAGGTGGTTTGAGTTTAATGACCGGTGGGAGGTGGAAATACAAACAGAAGGTGGTTTGAGTTTAATGACCCGTGGGAGGTGGAAATACAAACAGAAGGTGGTTTGAGTTTAATGACCGGTGGGAGGTGGAAATACAAACAGAAGGTGGTTTGAGTTTAATAACCGGTTTGTAGGTGGAAATACAAACAGAAGGTGGTTTGAGTTTAATGACCGGTGTGAGGTGGAAATACAAACAGAAGTTGGTTTGATTTTAATGACCGGTGGGAGGTGGAAATACAAACAGAAGGTGGTTTGAGTTTAATGACCGGTGGGAGGTGGAAATTCAAACAGAAGGTGGTTTGAGTTTAATGACCGGTGGGAGGTGGAAATACAAACAGAAGGTGGTTTGAGTTTAATGACCGGTGGGAGGTGGAAATACAAACAGAAGGTGGTTTGAGTTTAATTACCGGTGGGAGGTATAAATACAAACAGAAGGTGGTTTGAGTTTAATGACCGGTGGGAGGTGGAAATACAAACAGAAGGTGGTTTGAGTTTAATGACCGGTAGGAGGTGGAAAAACAAACAGAAGGTGGTTTGAGTTTAATGACCGGTGGAAGGTGGAAATACAAACAGAAGGTGGTTTGAGTTCAATGACCGGTGGGAGGTGGAAATACAAACAGAAGGTGGTTTTAGTTTAATGACAGGTGGGAGGTGGAAATACAAACAGAAGGTGGTTTGAGTTTAATGACCGGTGGGAGGTGGAAATACAAACAGAAGGTGGTTTTAGTTTAATGACAGGTGGGAGGTGGAAATACAAACAGAAGGTGGTTTGAGTTTAATGACCGGTGGGAGGTGGAAATACAAACAGAAGGTGGTTTGAGTTTAATGACCCGTGGGAGGTGGAAATACAAACAGAAGGTGGTTTGAGTTTAATGACCGGTGGGAGGTGGAAATACAAACAGAAGGTGGTTTGAGTTTAATAACCGGTTTGTAGGTGGAAATACAAACAGAAGGTGGTTTGAGTTTAATGACCGGTGGGAGGTGGAAATAGAAACAGAAGGTGGTTTGAGTTTAATGACCTGTGGGAGGTGGAAATACAAACAGAAGTTGGTTTGAGTTTAATGACCGGTGGGAGGTGGAAATACAAACAGAAGGTGGTTTGAGTTTAATGACCGGTGGGAGGTGGAAATACAAACAGAAGGTGGTTTGAGTTTAATGACCGGTGGGAGGTGGAAATACAAACAGAAGGGGGTTTGAGTTTAATGACCGGTGGGAGGTGGAAATACAAACAGAAGGTGGTTTTAGTTTAATGACAGGTGGGAGGTGGAAATACAAACAGAAGGTGGTTTGAGTTCAATGACCGGTGGGAGGTGGAAATACAAACAGAAGGTGGTTTGAGTTTAATGACCGGTGGGAGGTGGAAAAACAAACAGAAGGTGGTTTGAGTTTAATGACCGTTGGGAGGTGGAAATACAAACAGAAGTTGGTTTGAGTTCAATGACCGGTGGGAGGTGGAAATACAAACAGAAGGTGGTTTTAGTTTAATGACAGGTGGGAGGTGGAAATACAAACAGAAGGTGGTTTGAGTTCAATGACCGGTGGGAGGTGGAAATACAAACAGAAGGTGGTTTGAGTTTAATGACCCGTGGAAGGTGGAAATACAAACAGAAGCTGGTTTGAGTTTAATGACCGGTGGGAGGTGGAAATACAAACAGCAGGTGGTTTGAGTTTAATGACCGGTGGGAGGTGGAAATACAAACAGAAGGTGGTTTGAGTTCAATGACCGGTGGGAGGTGGAAATACAAACAGAAGGTGGTTTTAGTTTAATGACAGGTGGGAGGTGGAAATACAAACAGAAGGTGGTTTGAGTTTAATGACCGGTGGGAGGTGGAAATACAAACAGAAGGTGGTTTTAGTTTAATGACAGGTGGGAGGTGGAAATAAAAACAGAAGGTGGTTTGAGTTTAATGACCGGTGGGAGGTGGAAATACAAACAGAAGGTGGTTTGAGTTTAATAACCGGTTTGTAGGTGGAAATACAAACAGAAGGTGGTTTGAGTTTAATGACCGGTGGGAGGTGGAAATAGAAACAGAAGGTGGTTTGAGTTTAATGACCTGTGGGAGGTGGAAATACAAACAGAAGTTGGTTTGAGTTTAATGACCGGTGGGAGGTGGAAATACAAACAGAAGGTGGTTTGAGTTTAATGACCGGTGGGAGGTGGAAATACAAACAGAAGGTGGTTTGAGTTTAATGACCGGTGGGAGGTGGAAATACAAACAGAAGTTGGTTTGATTTTAATGACCGGTGGGAGGTGGAAATACAAACAGAAGGTGGTTTGAGTTTAATGACCGGTGGGAGGTGGAAATTCAAACAGAAGGTGGTTTGAGTTTAATGACCGGTGGGAGGTGGAAATACAAACAGAAGGTGGTTTGAGTTTAATGACCGGTGGGAGGTGGAAATACAAACAGAAGGTGGTTTGAGTTTAATTACCGGTGGGAGGTATAAATACAAACAGAAGGTGGTTTGAGTTTAATGACCGGTGGGAGGTGGAAATACAAACAGAAGGTGGTTTGAGTTTAATGACCGGTGGGAGGTGGAAATACAAACAGAAGGTGGTTTGAGTTTAATGACCGGTGGGAGGTGGAAATACAAACAGAAGGTGGTTTGAGTTTAATGACCCGTGGGAGGTGGAAATACAAACAGAAGCTGGTTTGAGTTTAATGACCGGTGGGAGGTGGAAATACAAACAGAATGTGGTTTGAGTTTAATGACCGGTGGGAGGTGGAAATACAAACAGAAGGTGGTTTGAGTTTAATGACCGGTGGGAGGTGGAAATTCAAACAGAAGGTGGTTTGAGTTTAATGACCGGTGGGAGGTGGAAATACAAACAGAAGGTGGTTTGAGTTTAATGACCGGTGGGAGGTGGAAATATAAACAGAAGGTGGTTTGAGTTTAATTACCGGTGGGAGGTATAAATACAAACAGAAGGTGGTTTGAGTTTAATGACCGGTGGGAGGTGGAAATACAAACAGAAGGTGGTTTGAGTTTAATGACCGGTAGGAGGTGGAAAAACAAACAGAAGGTGGTTTGAGTTTAATGACCGGTGGAAGGTGGAAATACAAACAGAAGGTGGTTTGAGTTCAATGACCGGTGGGAGGTGGAAATACAAACAGAAGGTGGTTTTAGTTTAATGACAGGTGGGAGGTGGAAATACAAACAGAAGGTGGTTTGAGTTTAATGACCGGTGGGAGGTGGAAATACAAACAGAAGGTGGTTTTAGTTTAATGACAGGTGGGAGGTGGAAATACAAACAGAAGGTGGTTTGAGTTTAATGACCGGTGGGAGGTGGAAATACAAACAGAAGGTGGTTTGAGTTTAATGACCCGTGGGAGGTGGAAATACAAACAGAAGGTGGTTTGAGTTTAATGACCGGTGGGAGGTGGAAATACAAACAGAAGGTGGTTTGAGTTTAATAACCGGTTTGTAGGTGGAAATACAAACAGAAGGTGGTTTGAGTTTAATGACCGGTGTGAGGTGGAAATACAAACAGAAGTTGGTTTGATTTTAATGACCGGTGGGAGGTGGAAATACAAACAGAAGGTGGTTTGAGTTTAATGACCGGTGGGAGGTGGAAATTCAAACAGAAGGTGGTTTGAGTTTAATGACCGGTGGGAGGTGGAAATACAAACAGAAGGTGGTTTGAGTTTAATGACCGGTGGGAGGTGGTAATACAAACAGAAGGTGGTTTGAGTTTAATTACCGGTGGGAGGTATAAATACAAACAGAAGGTGGTTTGAGTTTAATGACCGGTGGGAGGTGGAAATACAAACAGAAGGTGGTTTGAGTTTAATGACCGGTAGGAGGTGGAAAAACAAACAGAAGGTGGTTTGAGTTTAATGACCGGTGGAAGGTGGAAATACAAACAGAAGGTGGTTTGAGTTCAATGACCGGTGGGAGGTGGAAATACAAACAGAAGGTGGTTTTAGTTTAATGACAGGTGGGAGGTGGAAATACAAACAGAAGGTGGTTTGAGTTTAATGACCGGTGGGAGGTGGAAATACAAACAGAAGGTGGTTTTAGTTTAATGACAGGTGGGAGGTGGAAATACAAACAGAAGGTGGTTTGAGTTTAATGACCGGTGGGAGGTGGAAATACAAACAGAAGGTGGTTTGAGTTTAATGACCCGTGGGAGGTGGAAATACAAACAGAAGGTGGTTTGAGTTTAATGACCGGTGGGAGGTGGAAATACAAACAGAAGGTGGTTTGAGTTTAATAACCGGTTTGTAGGTGGAAATACAAACAGAAGGTGGTTTGAGTTTAATGACCGGTGGGAGGTGGAAATAGAAACAGAAGGTGGTTTGAGTTTAATGACCTGTGGGAGGTGGAAATACAAACAGAAGTTGGTTTGAGTTTAATGACCGGTGGGAGGTGGAAATACAAACAGAAGGTGGTTTGAGTTTAATGACCGGTGGGAGGTGGAAATACAAACAGAAGGTGGTTTGAGTTTAATGACCGGTGGGAGGTGGAAATACAAACAGAAGGGGGTTTGAGTTTAATGACCGGTGGGAGGTGGAAATACAAACAGAAGGGGGTTTGAGTTTAATGACCTGTGGGAGGTGGAAATACAAACAGAAGTTGGTTTGAGTTTAATGACCGGTGGGAGGTGGAAATACAAAGAGAAGGTGGTTTGAGTTTAATGACCGGTGGGAGGTGGAAATACAAAAAGAAGTTGGTTTGAGTTTAATGACCGGTGGGAGGTGGAAATACAAACAGAATGTGGTTTGAGTTTAATGAACGGTGGCAGGTGGAAATACAAACAGAAGGTGGTTTGAGTTTAATGACCGGTGGGAACTGGAAATACAAACAGAAGGTGGTTTGAGTTTAATGACCGGTGGGAGGTGGAAATACAAACAGAAGGTGGTTTGAGTTTAATGACCGGTGGGAGGTGGAAATACAAACAGAAGGTGGTTTGAGTTTAATGACCGGTGGGATGTGGAAATACAAACAGAAGGTGGTTTGAGTTTAATGACCGGTGGGAGGTGGATATACAAACAGAAGGTTGTTTGAATTCAATGACCGGTGGGAGGTGGAAATACAAACAGAAGGTGGTTTGAGTTTAATTACCGGTGGGAGGTGGAAATACAAACAGAAGGTGGTTTGAGTTTAATGACCGGTGGGAGGTGGAAATACAAACAGAAGGTGGTTTGAGTTTAATGACCGGTGGGAGGTGGAAATACAAACAGAAGGTGGTTTGAGTTTAATGACCGGTGGGAGGTGGAAATACAAACAGAAGGTGGTTTGAGTTTAATGACCGGTGGGATGTGGAAATACAAACAGAAGGTGGTTTGAGTTTAATGACCGGTGGGAGGTGGAAATACAAACAGAAGGTGGTTTGAGTTTAATGACCGGATGGAGGTGGAAATACAAACAGAAGGTGGTTTGAGTTTAATGACCGGTGGGAGGTGGAAATACAAACAGAAGGTGGTTTGAGTTTAATGACCGGTGGGAGGTGGAAATACAAACAGAAGGTGGTTTGAGTTTAATGACCGGTGGGAGGTGGAAATACAAACAGAAGGTGGTTTGAGTTTAATGACCGGTGGGAGGTGGAAATACAAACAGAAGGTGGTTTGAGTTTAATGACCGGTGGGAGGTGGAAATACAAACAGAAGGTGGTTTGAGTTTAATGACCCGTGGGAGGTGGAAATACAAACAGAAGCTGGTTTGAGTTTAATGACCGGTGGGAGGTGGAAATACAAACAGAATGTGGTTTGAGTTTAATGACCGGTGGGAGGTGGAAATACAAACAGAAGGTGGTTTGAGTTTAATGACCGGTGGGAGGTGGAAAAACAAACAGAAGGTGGTTTGAGTTTAATGACCGTTGGGAGGTGGAAATACAAACAGAAGTTGGTTTGAGTTCAATGACCGGTGGGAGGTGGAAATACAAACAGAAGGTGGTTTTAGTTTAATGACAGGTGGGAGGTGGAAATACAAACAGAAGGTGGTTTGAGTTCAATGACCGGTGGGAGGTGGAAATACAAACAAAAGGTGGTTTGAGTTTAATGACCCGTGGGAGGTGGAAATACAAACAGAAGCTGGTTTGAGTTTAATGACCGGTGGGAGGTGGAAATACAAACAGAAGGTGGTTTGAGTTTAATGACCGGTGGGAGGTGGAAATACAAACAGAAGGTGGTTTGAGTTCAATGACCGGTGGGAGGTGGAAATACAAACAGAAGGTGGTTTTAGTTTAATGACAGGTGGGAGGTGGAAATACAAACAGAAGGTGGTTTGAGTTTAATGACCGGTGGGAGGTGGAAATACAAACAGAAGGTGGTTTTAGTTTAATGACAGGTGGGAGGTGGAAATACAAACAGAAGGTGGTTTGAGTTTAATGACCGGTGGGAGGTGGAAATACAAACAGAAGGTGGTTTGAGTTTAATGACCCGTGGGAGGTGGAAATACAAACAGAAGGTGGTTTGAGTTTAATGACCGGTGGGAGGTGGAAATACAAACAGAAGGTGGTTTGTGTTTAATAACCGGTTTGTAGGTGGAAATACAAACAGAAGGTGGTTTGAGTTTAATGACCGGTGGGAGGTGGAAATAGAAACAGAAGGTGGTTTGAGTTTAATGACCTGTGGGAGGTGGAAATACAAACAGAAGTTGGTTTGAGTTTAATGACCGGTGGGAGGTGGAAATACAAACAGAAGGTGGTTTGAGTTTAATGACCGGTGGGAGGTGGAAATACAAACAGAAGGTGGTTTGAGTTTAATGACCGGTGGGAGGTGGAAATACAAACAGAAGTTGGTTTGATTTTAATGACCGGTGGGAGGTGGAAATACAAACAGAAGGTGGTTTGAGTTTAATGAGCGGTGGGAGGTGGAAATTCAAACAGAAGGTGGTTTGAGTTTAATGACCGGTGGGAGGTGGAAATACAAACAGAAGGTGGTTTGAGTTTAATGACCGGTGGGAGGTGGAAATACAAACAGAAGGTGGTTTGAGTTTAATTACCGGTGGGAGGTATAAATACAAACAGAAGGTGGTTTGAGTTTAATGACCGGTGGGAGGTGGAAATACAAACAGAAGGTGGTTTGAGTTTAATGACCGGTAGGAGGTGGAAAAACAAACAGAAGGTGGTTTGAGTTTAATGACCGGTGGAAGGTGGAAATACAAACAGAAGGTGGTTTGAGTTCAATGACCGGTGGGAGGTGGAAATACAAACAGAAGGTGGTTTTAGTTTATTGACAGGTGTGAGGTGGAAATACAAACAGAAGGTGGTTTGAGTTTAATGACCGGTGGGAGGTGGAAATACAAACAGAAGGTGGTTTTAGTTTAGTGACAGGTGGGAGGTGGAAATACAAACAGAAGGTGGTTTGAGTTTAATGACCGGTGGGAGGTGGAAATACAAACAGAAGGTGGTTTGAGTTTAATGACAAATGGGAGGTGGAAATACAAACAGAAGGTGGTTTGAGTTTAATGACCGGTGGGAGGTGGAAATACAAACAGAAGGTGGTTTTAGTTTAATGACAGGTGGGAGGTGGAAATACAAACAGAAGGTGGTTTGAGTTTAATGACCGGTGGGAGGTGGAAATAGAAACAGAAGGTGGTTTGAGTTTAATGACCGGTGGGAGGTGGAAATACAAACAGAAGGTGGTTTGAGTTTAATAACCGGTTTGTAGGTGGAAATACAAACAGAAGGTGGTTTGAGTTTAATGACCGGTGGGAGGTGGAAATAGAAACAGAAGGTGGTTTGAGTTTAATGACCTGTGGGAGGTGGAAATACAAACAGAAGTTGGTTTGAGTTTAATGACCGGTGGGAGGTGGAAATACAAACAGAAGGTGGTTTGAGTTTAATGACCGGTGGGAGGTGGAAATACAAACAGAAGGTGGTTTGAGTTTAATGACCGGTGGGAGGTGGAAATACAAACAGAAGGGGGTTTGAGTTTAATGACCGGTGGGAGGTGGAAATACAAACAGAAGGGGGTTTGAGTTTAATGACCTGTGGGAGGTGGAAATACAAACAGAAGTTGGTTTGAGTTTAATGACCGGTGGGAGGTGGAAATACAAAGAGAAGGTGGTTTGAGTTTAATGACCGGTGGGAGGTGGAAATACAAAAAGAAGTTGGTTTGAGTTTAATGACCGGTGGGAGGTGGAAATACAAACAGAATGTGGTTTGAGTTTAATGAACGGTGGCAGGTGGAAATACAAACAGAAGGTGGTTTGAGTTTAATGACCGGTGGGAACTGGAAATACAAACAGAAGGTGGTTTGAGTTTAATGACCGGTGGGAGGTGGAAATACAAACAGAAGGTGGTTTGAGTTTAATGACCGGTGGGAGGTGGAAATACAAACAGAAGGTGGTTTGAGTTTAATGACCGGTGGGATGTGGAAATACAAACAGAAGGTGGTTTGAGTTTAATGACCGGTGGGAGGTGGATATACAAACAGAAGGTTGTTTGAATTCAATGACCGGTGGGAGGTGGAAATACAAACAGAAGGTGGTTTGAGTTTAATTACCGGTGGGAGGTGGAAATACAAACAGAAGGTGGTTTGAGTTTAATGACCGGTGGGAGGTGGAAATACAAACAGAAGGTGGTTTGAGTTTAATGACCGGTGGGAGGTGGAAATACAAACAGAAGGTGGTTTGAGTTTAATGACCGGTGGGAGGTGGAAATACAAACAGAAGGTGGTTTGAGTTTAATGACCGGTGGGATGTGGAAATACAAACAGAAGGTGGTTTGAGTTTAATGACCGGTGGGAGGTGGAAATACAAACAGAAGGTGGTTTGAGTTTAATGACCGGATGGAGGTGGAAATACAAACAGAAGGTGGTTTGAGTTTAATGACCGGTGGGAGGTGGAAATACAAACAGAAGGTGGTTTGAGTTTAATGACCGGTGGGAGGTGGAAATACAAACAGAAGGTGGTTTGAGTTTAATGACCGGTGGGAGGTGGAAATACAAACAGAAGGTGGTTTGAGTTTAATGACCGGTGGGAGGTGGAAATACAAACAGAAGGTGGTTTGAGTTTAATGACCGGTGGGAGGTGGAAATACAAACAGAAGGTGGTTTGAGTTTAATGACCCGTGGGAGGTGGAAATACAAACAGAAGCTGGTTTGAGTTTAATGACCGGTGGGAGGTGGAAATACAAACAGAATGTGGTTTGAGTTTAATGACCGGTGGGAGGTGGAAATACAAACAGAAGGTGGTTTGAGTTTAATGACCGGTGGGAGGTGGAAAAACAAACAGAAGGTGGTTTGAGTTTAATGACCGTTGGGAGGTGGAAATACAAACAGAAGTTGGTTTGAGTTCAATGACCGGTGGGAGGTGGAAATACAAACAGAAGGTGGTTTTAGTTTAATGACAGGTGGGAGGTGGAAATACAAACAGAAGGTGGTTTGAGTTCAATGACCGGTGGGAGGTGGAAATACAAACAAAAGGTGGTTTGAGTTTAATGACCCGTGGGAGGTGGAAATACAAACAGAAGCTGGTTTGAGTTTAATGACCGGTGGGAGGTGGAAATACAAACAGAAGGTGGTTTGAGTTTAATGACCGGTGGGAGGTGGAAATACAAACAGAAGGTGGTTTGAGTTCAATGACCGGTGGGAGGTGGAAATACAAACAGAAGGTGGTTTTAGTTTAATGACAGGTGGGAGGTGGAAATACAAACAGAAGGTGGTTTGAGTTTAATGACCGGTGGGAGGTGGAAATACAAACAGAAGGTGGTTTTAGTTTAATGACAGGTGGGAGGTGGAAATACAAACAGAAGGTGGTTTGAGTTTAATGACCGGTGGGAGGTGGAAATACAAACAGAAGGTGGTTTTAGTTTAATGACAGGTGGGAGGTGGAAATACAAACAGAAGGTGGTTTGAGTTTAATGACCGGTGGGAGGTGGAAATACAAACAGAAGGTGGTTTGAGTTTAATGACCCGTGGGAGGTGGAAATACAAACAGAAGGTGGTTTGAGTTTAATGACCGGTGGGAGGTGGAAATACAAACAGAAGGTGGTTTGTGTTTAATAACCGGTTTGTAGGTGGAAATACAAACAGAAGGTGGTTTGAGTTTAATGACCGGTGGGAGGTGGAAATAGAAACAGAAGGTGGTTTGAGTTTAATGACCTGTGGGAGGTGGAAATACAAACAGAAGTTGGTTTGAGTTTAATGACCGGTGGGAGGTGGAAATACAAACAGAAGGTGGTTTGAGTTTAATGACCGGTGGGAGGTGGAAATACAAACAGAAGGTGGTTTGAGTTTAATGACCGGTGGGAGGTGGAAATACAAACAGAAGTTGGTTTGATTTTAATGACCGGTGGGAGGTGGAAATACAAACAGAAGGTGGTTTGAGTTTAATGAGCGGTGGGAGGTGGAAATTCAAACAGAAGGTGGTTTGAGTTTAATGACCGGTGGGAGGTGGAAATACAAACAGAAGGTGGTTTGAGTTTAATGACCGGTGGGAGGTGGAAATACAAACAGAAGGTGGTTTGAGTTTAATTACCGGTGGGAGGTATAAATACAAACAGAAGGTGGTTTGAGTTTAATGACCGGTGGGAGGTGGAAATACAAACAGAAGGTGGTTTGAGTTTAATGACCGGTAGGAGGTGGAAAAACAAACAGAAGGTGGTTTGAGTTTAATGACCGGTGGAAGGTGGAAATACAAACAGAAGGTGGTTTGAGTTCAATGACCGGTGGGAGGTGGAAATACAAACAGAAGGTGGTTTTAGTTTATTGACAGGTGTGAGGTGGAAATACAAACAGAAGGTGGTTTGAGTTTAATGACCGGTGGGAGGTGGAAATACAAACAGAAGGTGGTTTTAGTTTAGTGACAGGTGGGAGGTGGAAATACAAACAGAAGGTGGTTTGAGTTTAATGACCGGTGGGAGGTGGAAATACAAACAGAAGGTGGTTTGAGTTTAATGACAAATGGGAGGTGGAAATACAAACAGAAGGTGGTTTGAGTTTAATGACCGGTGGGAGGTGGAAATACAAACAGAAGGTGGTTTGAGTTTAATGACCGGTGGGAGGTGGAAATACAAACAGAAGGTGGTTTGAGTTTAATGACCGGTGGGAGGTGGAAATAGAAACAGAAGGTGGTTTGAGTTTAATGACCTGTGGGAGGTGGAAATACAAACAGAAGTTGGTTTGAGTTTAATGACCGGTGGGAGGTGGAAATACAAACAGAAGGTGGTTTGAGTTTAATGACCGGTGGGAGGTGGAAATACAAACAGAAGGTGGTTTGAGTTTAATGACCGGTGGGAGGTGGAAATACAAACAGAAGGGGGTTTGAGTTTAATGACCGGTGGGAGGTGGAAATACAAACAGAAGGGGGTTTGAGTTTAATGACCTGTGGGAGGTGGAAATACAAACAGAAGTTGGTTTGAGTTTAATGACCGGTGGGAGGTGGAAATACAAAGAGAAGGTGGTTTGAGTTTAATGACCGGTGGGAGGTGGAAATACAAACAGAAGTTGGTTTGAGTTTAATGACCGGTGGGAGGTGGAAATACAAACAGAATGTGGTTTGAGTTTAATGAACGGTGGCAGGTGGAAATACAAACAGAAGGTGGTTTGAGTTTAATGACCGGTGGGAACTGGAAATACAAACAGAAGGTGGTTTGAGATTAATGACCGGTGGGAGGTGGAAATACAAACAGAAGGTGGTTTGAGTTTCATGACCAGTGGGAGGTGGAAATACAAACAGAAGGTGGTTTGAGTTTAATGACCGGTGCGAGGTGGATATACAAACAGAAGGTTGTTTGAATTCAATGACCGGTGGGAGGTGGAAATACAAACAGAAGGTGGTTTGAGTTTAATTACCGGTGGGAGGTGGAAATACAAACAGAAGGTGGTTTGAGTTTAATGACCGGTGGGAGGTGGAAATACAAACAGAAGGTGGTTTGAGTTTAATGACCGGTGGGAGGTGGAAATACAAACAGAAGGTGGTTTGAGTTTAATGACCGGTGGGAGGTGGAAATACAAACAGAAGGTGGTTTGAGTTTAATGACCGGTGGGATGTGGAAATACAAACAGAAGGTGGTTTGAGTTTAATGACCGGTGGGAGGTGGAAATACAAACAGAATGTGGTTTGAGTTTAATGACCGGATGGAGGTGGAAATACAAACAGAAGGTGGTTTGAGTTTAATGACCGGTGGGAGGTGGAAATACAAACAGAAGGTGGTTTGAGTTTAATGACCGGTGGGAGGTGGAAATACAAACAGAAGGTGGTTTGAGTTTAATGACCGGTGGGAGGTGGAAATACAAACAGAAGGTGGTTTGAGTTTAATGACCGGTGGGAGGTGGAAATACAAACAGAAGGTGGTTTGAGTTTAATTACCGGTAGGAGGTGGAAAAACAAACAGAAGGTGGTTTGAGTTTAATGACCGGTGGGAGGTGGAAATACAAACAGAAGGTGGTTTGAGTTTAATGACCGGTAGGAGGTGGAAATACAAACAGAAGGTGGTTTGAGTTTAATGACCGGTGGGAGGTGGAAATACAAACAGAAGGTGGTTTGAGTTTAATGACCGGTGGGAGGTGGAAATACAAACAGAAGGTGGTTTGAGTTTAATGACCGGTGGGAGGTGGAAATACAAACAGTAGGTGGTTTGAGTTTAATGACCGGTGGGAGGTGGAAATACAAACAGAAGGTGGTTTGAGTTTAATGACCGGTGGGAGGTGGAAATACAAACAGAAGGTGGTTTGAGTTCAATGACCGGTGGGAGGTGGAAATACAAACAGAAGGTGATTTGAGTTTAATCACCGCTGGGAGGTGGAAATACAAACAGAAGGTGGATTGAGTTTAATGACCGGTGGGAGGTGGAAATACAAACAGAAGGTGGTTGGAGTTTAATGACCGGTGGGAGGTGGAAATAC
This sequence comes from Hemitrygon akajei, assembly GCF_048418815.1. Classification (NCBI taxonomy): domain Eukaryota; kingdom Metazoa; phylum Chordata; class Chondrichthyes; order Myliobatiformes; family Dasyatidae; genus Hemitrygon; species Hemitrygon akajei. The sequence goes on from NW_027331931.1 coordinate 3,859,375, forward strand.
AAACAGAAGGTGGTTTGAGTTTAATGACCGGTGGGAGGTGGAAATACAAACAGAAGGTGGTTGGAGTTTAATGACCGGTGGGAGGTGGAAATACAAACAGAATGTGGTTTGAGTTTAATGACCGGTGGGAGGTGGAAATACAAACAGAAGGTGGTTTGAGTTTAATGACCGGTGGGAGGTGGAAATGCAAACAGAAGGTGGTTTGAGTTTAATGACCGGTGGGATGTGGAAATACAAACAGAAGGTGGTTTGAGTTTAATGACCGGTGGGAGGTGGAAATACAAACAGAAGGTGGTTTGAGTTTAATGACCGGATGGAGGTGGAAATACAAACAGAAGGTGGTTTGAGTTTAATGACCGGTGGGAGGTGGAAATACAAACAGAAGGTGGTTTGAGTTTAATGACCGGTGGGAGGTGGAAATACAAACAGAAGGTGGTTTGAGTTTAATGACCGGTGGGAGGTGGAAATACAAACAGAAGGTGGTTTGAGTTTAATGACCGGTGGGAGGTGGAAATACAAACAGAAGGTGGTTTGAGTTTAATGACCGGTGGGAGGTGGAAATACAAACAGAAGGTGGTTTGAGTTTAATGACCCGTGGGAGGTGGAAATACAAACAGAAGCTGGTTTGAGTTTAATGACCGGTGGGAGGTGGAAATACAAACAGAAGGTGGTTTGAGTTTAATGACCGGTGGGAGGTGGAAATACAAACAGAAGGTGGTTTGAGTTTAATGACCGGTGGGAGGTGGAAAAACAAACAGAAGGTGGTTTGAGTTTAATGACCGTTGGGAGGTGGAAATACAAACAGAAGTTGGTTTGAGTTCAATGACCGGTGGGAGGTGGAAATACAAACAGAAGGTGGTTTTAGTTTAATGACAGGTGGGAGGTGGAAATACAAACAGAAGGTGGTTTGAGTTTAATGACCGGTGGGAGGTGGAAATACAAACAGAAGGTGGTTTGAGTTCAATGACCGGTGGGAGGTGGAAATACAAACAGAAGGTGGTTTTAGTTTAATGACAGGTGGGAGGTGGAAATACAAACAGAAGGTGGTTTGAGTTTAATGACCGGTGGGAGGTGGAAATACAAACAGAAGGTGGTTTTAGTTTAATGACAGGTGGGAGGTGGAAATACAAACAGAAGGTGGTTTGAGTTTAATGACCGGTGGGAGGTGGAAATACAAACAGAAGGTGGTTTGAGTTTAATGACCCGTGGGAGGTGGAAATACAAACAGAAGGTGGTTTGAGTTTAATGACCGGTGGGAGGTGGAAATACAAACAGAAGGTGGTTTGTGTTTAATAACCGGTTTGTAGGTGGAAATACAAACAGAAGGTGGTTTGAGTTTAATGACCGGTGGAAGGTGGAAATAGAAACAGAAGGTGGTTTGAGTTTAATGACCTGTGGGAGGTGGAAATACAAACAGAAGTTGGTTTGAGTTTAATGACCGGTGGGAGGTGGAAATACAAACAGAAGGTGGTTTGAGTTTAATGACCGGTGGGAGGTGGAAATACAAACAGAAGGTGGTTTGAGTTTAATGACCGGTGGGAGGTGGAAATACAAACAGAAGTTTGTTTGATTTTAATGACCGGTGGGAGGTGGAAATACAAACAGAAGGTGGTTTGAGTTTAATGACCGGTGGGAGGTGGAAATTCAAACAGAAGGTGGTTTGAGTTTAATGACCGGTGGGAGGTGGAAATACAAACAGAAGGTGGTTTGAGTTTAATGACCGGTGGGAGGTGGAAATACAAACAGAAGGTGGTTTGAGTTTAATTACCGGTGGGAGGTATAAATACAAACAGAAGGTGGTTTGAGTTTAATGACCGGTGGGAGGTGGAAATACAAACAGAAGGTGGTTTGAGTTTTCTGACCGGTAGGAGGTGGAAAAACAAACAGAAGGTGGTTTGAGTTTAATGACCGGTGGAAGGTGGAAATACAAACAGAAGGTGGTTTGAGTTCAATGACCGGTGGGAGGTGGAAATACAAACAGAAGGTGGTTTTAGTTTAATGACAGGTGGGAGGTGGAAATACAAACAGAAGGTGGTTTGAGTTTAATGACCGGTGGGAGGTGGAAATACAAACAGAAGGTGGTTTTAGTTTAATGACAGGTGGGAGGTGGAAATACAAACAGAAGGTGGTTTGAGTTTAATGACCGGTGGGAGGTGGAAATACAAACAGAAGGTGGTTTGAGTTTAATGACAAATGGGAGGTGGAAATACAAACAGAAGGTGGTTTGAGTTTAATGACCGGTGGGAGGTGGAAATACAAACAGAAGGTGGTTTGAGTTTAATAACCGGTTTGTAGGTGGAAATACAAACAGAAGGTGGTTTGAGTTTAATGACCGGTGGGAGGTGGAAATAGAAACAGAAGGTGGTTTGAGTTTAATGACCTGTGGGAGGTGGAAATACAAACAGAAGTTGGTTTGAGTTTAATGACCGGTGGGAGGTGGAAATACAAACAGAAGGTGGTTTGAGTTTAATGACCGGTGGGAGGTGGAAATACAAACAGAAGGTGGTTTGAGTTTAATGACCGGTGGGAGGTGGAAATACAAACAGAAGGGGGTTTGAGTTTAATGACCGGTGGGAGGTGGAAATACAAACAGAAGGGGGTTTGAGTTTAATGACCTGTGGGAGGTGGAAATACAAACAGAAGTTGGTTTGAGTTTAATGACCGGTGGGAGGTGGAAATACAAAGAGAAGGTGGTTTGAGTTTAATGACCGGTGGGAGGTGGAAATACAAACAGAAGTTGGTTTGAGTTTAATGACCGGTGGGAGGTGGAAATACAAACAGAATGTGGTTTGAGTTTAATGAACGGTGGCAGGTGGAAATACAAACAGAAGTTGGTTTGAGTTTAATGACCGGTGGGAACTGGAAATACAAACAGAAGGTGGTTTGAGTTTAATGACCGGTGGGAGGTGGAAATACAAACAGAAGGTGGTTTGAGTTTCATGACCGGTGGGAGGTGGAAATACAAACAGAAGGTGGTTTGAGTTTAATGACCGGTGGGAGGTGGATATACAAACAGAAGGTTGTTTGAATTCAATGACCGGTGGGAGGTGGAAATACAAACAGAAGGTGGTTTGAGTTTAATTACCGGTGGGAGGTGGAAATACAAACAGAAGGTGGTTTGAGTTTAATGACCGGTGGGAGGTGGAAATACAAACAGAAGGTGGTTTGAGTTTAATGACCGGTGGGAGGTGGAAATACAAACAGAAGGTGGTTTGAGTTTAATGACCGGTGGGAGGTGGAAATACAAACAGAAGGTGGTTTGAGTTTAATGACCGGTGGGTTGTGGAAATACAAACAGAAGGTGGTTTGAGTTTAATGACCGGTGGGAGGTGGAAATACAAACAGAAGGTGGTTTGAGTTTAATGACCGGATGGAGGTGGAAATACAAACAGAAGGTGGTTTGAGTTTAATGACCGGTGGGAGGTGGAAATACAAACAGAAGGTGGTTTGAGTTTAATGACCGGTGGGAGGTGGAAATACAAACAGAAGGTGGTTTGAGTTTAATGACCGGTGGGAGGTGGAAATACAAACAGAAGGTGGTTTGAGTTTAATGACCGGTGGGAGGTGGAAATACAAACAGAAGGTGGTTTGAGTTTAATTACCGGTAGGAGGTGGAAAAACAAACAGAAGGTGGTTTGAGTTTAATGACCGGTGGGAGGTGGAAATACAAACAGAAGGTGGTTTGAGTTTAATGACCGGTAGGAGGTGGAAATACAAACAGAAGGTGGTTTGAGTTTAATGACCGGTGGGAGGTGGAAATACAAACAGAAGGTGGTTTGAGTTTAATGACCGGTGGGAGGTGGAAATACAAACAGAAGGTGGTTTGAGTTTAATGACCGGTGGGAGGTGGAAATACAAACAGTAGGTGGTTTGAGTTTAATGACCGGTGGGAGGTGGAAATACAAACAGAAGGTGGTTTGAGTTTAATGACCGGTGGGAGGTGGAAATACAAACAGAAGGTGGTTTGAGTTCAATGACCGGTGGGAGGTGGAAATACAAACAGAAGGTGATTTGAGTTTAATCACCGCTGGGAGGTGGAAATACAAACAGAAGGTGGATTGAGTTTAATGACCGGTGGGAGGTGGAAATACAAACAGAAGGTGGTTGGAGTTTAATGACCGGTGGGAGGTGGAAATACAAACAGAAGGAGGTTTGAGTTTAATGACCGGTGGGAGGTGGAAATACAAACAGAAGGTGGTTGGAGTTTAATGACCGGTGGGAGGTGGAAATACAAACAGAATGTGGTTTGAGTTTAATGACCGGTGGGAGGTGGAAATACAAACAGAAGGTGGTTTGAGTTTAATGACCGGTGGGAGGTGGAAATACAAACAGAAGGTGGTTTGAGTTTAATGACCGGTGGGAGGTGGAAATACAAACAGAAGTTGGTTTGATTTTAATGACCGGTGGGAGGTGGAAATACAAACAGAAGGTGGTTTGAGTTTAATGACCGGTGGGAGGTGGAAATTCAAACAGAAGGTGGTTTGAGTTTAATGACCGGTGGGAGGTGGAAATACAAACAGTAGGTGGTTTGAGTTTAATGACCGGTGGGAGGTGGAAATACAAACAGAAGTTGGTTTGAGTTTAATGACCGGTGGGAGGTGGAAATACAAACAGAAGGTGGTTTGAGTTTAATGACCGGTGGGAGGTGGAAATACAAACAGAAGGTGGTTTGAGTTTAATGACCGGTGGGAGGTGGAAATACAAACAGAAGGGGGTTTGAGTTTAATGACCGGTGGGAGGTGGAAATACAAACAGAAGGGGGTTTGAGTTTAATGACCTGTGGGAGGTGGAAATACAAACAGAAGTTGGTTTGAGTTTAATGACCGGTGGGAGGTGGAAATACAAAGAGAAGGTGGTTTGAGTTTAATGACCGGTGGGAGGTGGAAATACAAACAGAAGTTGGTTTGAGTTTAATGACCGGTGGGAGGTGGAAATACAAACAGAAGGTGGTTTGAGTTTAATGACCGGTGGGAGGTGGAAATACAAACAGAAGGTGGTTTGAGTTTAATGACCGGTGGGAGGTGGAAATACAAACAGAAGGTGGTTTGAGTTCAATGACCGGTGGGAGGTGGAAATTCAAACAGAAGGTGGTTTGAGTTTAATGACCGGTGGGAGGTGGAAATACAAACAGAAGGTGGTTTGAGTTTAAGACCGGTGGGAGGTGGAAATATAAACAGAATGTGGTTTGAGTTTAATGACCGGTGGGAGGTGGAAATACAAACAGAAGGTGGTTTGAGTTTAATGACCGGTGAGAGGTGGAAATACAAACAGAAGTTGGTTTGAGTTTACTGACCGGTGGGAGGTGGAAATACAAACAGAAGGTGGTTTGAGTTTAATGACCGGTGGGAGTTGGAAATACAAACAGAATGTGGTTTGAGTTTAATGAACGGTGGCAGGTGGAAATACAAACAGAAGGTGGTTTGAGTTTAATGACCGGTGGGAGGTGGAAATACAAACAGAAGGTGGTTTGAGTTTAATGACCGGTGGGAGGTGGAAATACAAACAGAAGGTGGTTTGAGTTTAATGACCGGTGGGAGGTGGAAATACAAACAGAAGGTGGTTTGAGTTTAATGACCGCTGGGTGGTGGAAATACAAACAGAAGGTGGTTTGAATTCAATGACCGGTGGGAGGTGGAAATACAAACAGAAGGTGGTTTGAGTATAATGACCGGTGGGAGGTGGAAATACAAACAGAAGGTATTTTGAGTTTAATGACCGGTGGGAGGTGGAAATACAAACAGAAGGTGGTTTGAGTTTAATGACCGGTGGGAGGTGGAAATACAAACAGAAGGTGGTTTGAGTTTAATGACCGGTGGGATGTGGAAATACAAACAGAAGGTGGTTTGAGTTTAATGACCGGTGGGAGGTGGAAATACAAACAGAAGGTGGTTTGAGTTTAATGACCGGTGGGAGGTGGAAATACAAACAGAAGGTGGTTTGAATTTAATGGCCGGTGGGAGGTGGAAATACAAACAGAAGGTGGTTTGAGTTTAATGACCGGTGGGAGGTGGAAATACAAACAGAAGGTGGTTTGAGTTTAATTACCGGTAGGAGGTGGAAAAACAAACAGAAGGTGGTTTTAGTTTAATGACCGGTGGGAGGTGGAAATACAAACAGAAGGTGGTTTGAGTTTAATGACCGGTAGGAGGTGGAAATACAAACAGAAGGTGGTTTGAGTTTAATGACCGGTGGGAGGTGGAAATACAAACAGAAGGTGGTTTGAGTTTAATGACCGGTGGGAGGTGGAAATACAAACAGAAGGTGGTTTGAGTTTAATGACCGGTGGGAGGTGGAAATACAAACAGAAGGTGGTTTGAGTTTAATGACCGGTGGGAGGTGGAAATACAAACAGAAGGTGGTTTGAGTTTAATGACCGGTGGGAGGTGGAAATACAAACAGAAGTTGGTTTGAGTTCAATGACCGGTGGGAGGTGGAAATACAAACAGAAGGTGGTTTGAGTTTAATGACCGGTGGGAGGTGGAAATACAAACAGAAGTTGGTTTGATTTTAATGACCGTTGGGAGGTGGAAATACAAACAGAAGGTGATTTGAGTTTAATGACCGGTGGGAGGTGGAAATTCAAACAGAAGGTGGTTTGAGTTTAAATACCGGTGGGAGGTGGAAATACAAACAGAAGGTGGTTTGAGTTTAATGACCGGTGGGAGGTGGAAATACAAACAGAAGGTGGTTTGAGTTTAATTACCGGTGGGAGGTATAAATACAAACAGAAGGTGGTTTGAGTTTAATGACCGGTGGGAGGTGGAAATACAAACAGAAGGTGGTTTGAGTTTAATGACCGGTAGGAGGTGGAAAAACAAACAGAAGGTGTTTTGAGTTTAATGACCGGTGGAAGGTGGAAATACAAACAGAAGGTGGTTTGAGTTCAATGACCGGTGGGAGGTGGAAATACAAACAGAAGGTGGTTTTAGTTTAATGACAGGTGGGAGGTGGAAATACAAACAGAAGGTGGTTTGAGTTTAATGACCGATGGGAGGTGGAAATACAAACAGAAGGTGGTTTGAGTTTAATGACCCGTGGGAGGTGGAAATACAAACAGAAGCTGGTTTGAGTTTAATGACCGGTGGGAGGTGGAAATACAAACAGAAGGTGGTTTGAGTTTAATGACCGGTGGGAGGTGGAAATACAAACAGAAGGTGGTTTGAGTTTAATGACCGGTGGGAGGTGGAAAAACAAACAGAAGGTGGTTTGAGTTTAATGACCGTTGGGAGGTGGAAATACAAACAGAAGTTGGTTTGAGTTCAATGACCGGTGGGAGGTGGAAATACAAACAGAAGGTGGTTTTAGTTTAATGACAGGTGGGAGGTGGAAATACAAACAGAAGGTGGTTTGAGTTTAATGACCGGTGGGAGGTGGAAATACAAACAGAAGGTGGTTTGAGTTTAATGACCCGTGGGAGGTGGAAATACAAACAGAAGGTGGTTTGAGTTTAATGACCGGTGGGAGGTGGAAATACAAACAGAAGGTGGTTTGAGTTTAATAACCGGTTTGTAGGTGGAAATACAAACAGAAGGTGGTTTGAGTTTAATGACCGGTGGGAGGTGGAAATAGAAACAGAAGGTGGTTTGAGTTTAATGACCGGTGGGAGGTGGAAATACAAGCAGAAGTTGGTTTGAGTTTAATGACCGGTGGGAGGTGGAAATACAAACAGAAGGTGGTTTGAGTTTAATGACCGGTGGGAGGTGGAAATACAAACAGAAGGTGGTTTGAGTTTAATGACCGGTGGGAGGTGGAAATACAAACAGAAGGGGGTTTGAGTTTAATGACCGGTGGGAGGTGGAAATACAAACAGAAGGGGGTTTGAGTTTAATGACCTGTGGGAGGTGGAAATACAAACAGAAGTTGGTTTGAGTTTAATGACCGGTGGGAGGTGGAAATACAAAGAGATGGTGGTTTGAGTTTAATGACCGGTGGGAGGTGGAAATACAAGCAGAAGTTGGTTTGAGTTTAATGACCGGTGGGAGGTGGAAATACAAACAGAAGTTGGTTTGAGTTCAATGACCGGTGGGAGGTGGAAATACAAACAGAAGGTGGTTTGAGTTTAATGACCGGTGGGAGGTGGAAATACAAACAGAAGGTGGTTTGAGTTTAATGACCGGTGGGAGGTGGAAATACAAACAGAAGGTGGTTTGATTTTAATGACCGTGGGAGGTGGAAATACAAACAGAAGGTGGTTTGAGTTTAATGACCGGTGGGAGGTGGAAATATAAACAGAAGTTGGTTTGAGTTTAATGACCGGTGGGAGGTGGAAATACAAACAGAAGTTGGTTTGAGTTCAATGACCGGTGGGAGGTGGAAATACAAACAGAAGGTGGTTTGAGTTTAATGACCGGTGGGAGGTGGAAATACAAACAGATTGTGGTTTGAGTTTAATGACCGGTGGGAGGTGGAAATACAAACAGAAGGTGGTTTGATTTTAATGACCGTGGGAGGTGGAAATACAAACAGAAGGTGGTTTGAGTTTAATGACCGGTGGGAGGTGGAAATATAAACAGAAGGTGGTTTGAGTTTAATGACCGGTGGGAGGTGGAAATACAAACAGAAGGTGGTTTGATTTTAATGACCGTGGGAGGTGGAAATACAAACAGAAGGTGGTTTGAGTTTAATGACCGGTGGGAGGTGGAAATATAAACAGAAGGTGGTTTGAGTTTAATGTCCGGTGGGAGGTGGAAATACAAACAGAAGGTGGTTTGAGTTTAATGACGGGTGGGAGGTGGAAATACAAACAGAAGTTGGTTTGAGTTTAATGACCGGTGGGAGGTGGAAATACAAACAGAAGGTGGTTTGAGTTTAATGACCGGTGGGAGGTGGAAATTCAAACAGAAGGTGGTTTGAGTTTAATGACCGGTGGGAGGTGGAAATACAAACAGAAGGTGGTTTGAGTTTAATGACCGGTGGGAGGTGGAAATACAAACAGAAGGTGGTTTGAGTTTAATTACCGGTGGGAGGTATAAATACAAACAGAAGGTGGTTTGAGTTTAATGACCCGTGGGAGGTGGAAATACAAACAGAAGCTGGTTTGAGTTTAATGACCGGTGGGAGGTGGAAATACAAACAGAAGGTGGTTTGAGTTTAATGACCGGTGGGAGGTGGAAATACAAACAGAAGGTGGTTTGAGTTTAATGACCGGTGGGAGGTGGAAAAACAAACAGAAGGTGGTTTGAGTTTAATGACCGTTGGGAGGTGGAAATACAAATAGAAGTTGGTTTGAGTTCAATGACCGGTGGGAGGTGGAAATACAAACAGAAGGTGGTTTTAGTTTAATGACAGGTGGGAGGTGGAAATACAAACAGAAGGTGGTTTGAGTTTAATGACCGGTGGGAGGTGGAAATACAAACAGAAGGTGGTTTGAGTTTAATGACCCGTGGGAGGTGGAAATACAAACAGAAGGTGGTTTGAGTTTAATGACCGGTGGGAGGTGGAAATACAAACAGAAGGTGGTTTGAGTTTAATAACCGGTTTGTAGGTGGAAATACAAACAGAAGGTGGTTTGAGTTTAATGACCGGTGGGAGGTGGAAATAGAAACAGAAGGTGGTTTGAGTTTAATGACCTGTGGGAGGTGGAAATACAAACAGAAGTTGGTTTGAGTTTAATGACCGGTGGGAGGTGGAAATACAAATAGAAGGTGGTTTGAGTTTAATGACCGGTGGGAGGTGGAAATACAAACAGAAGGTGGTTTGAGTTTAATGACCGGTGGGAGGTGGAAATACAAACAGAAGGGTGTTTGAGTTTAATGACCGGTGGGAGGTGGAAATACAAACAGAAGGTGGTTTGAGTTTAATTACCGGTGGGAGGTATAAATACAAACAGAAGGTGGTTTGAGTTTAATGACCGGTGGGAGGTGGAAATACAAACAGAAGGTGGTTTGAGTTTAATGACCGGTAGGAGGTGGAAAAACAAACAGAAGGTGGTTTGAGTTTAATGACCGGTGGAAGGTGGAAATACAAACAGAAGGTGGTTTGAGTTCAATGACCGGTGGGAGGTGGAAATACAAACAGAAGGTGGTTTTAGTTTAATGACAGGTGGGAGGTGGAAATACAAACAGAAGGTGGTTTGAGTTTAATGACCGATGGGAGGTGGAAATACAAACAGAAGGTGGTTTGAGTTTAATGACCCGTGGGAGGTGGAAATACAAACAGAAGCTGGTTTGAGTTTAATGACCGGTGGGAGGTGGAAATACAAACAGAAGGTGGTTTGAGTTTAATGACCGGTGGGAGGTGGAAATACAAACAGAAGGTGGTTTGAGTTTAATGACCGGTGGGAGGTGGAAAAACAAACAGAAGGTGGTTTGAGTTTAATGACCGTTGGGAGGTGGAAATACAAACAGAAGTTGGTTTGAGTTCAATGACCGGTGGGAGGTGGAAATACAAACAGAAGGTGGTTTTAGTTTAATGACAGGTGGGAGGTGGAAATACAAACAGAAGGTGGTTTGAGTTTAATGACCGGTGGGAGGTGGAAATACAAACAGAAGGTGGTTTGAGTTTAATGACCCGTGGGAGGTGGAAATACAAACAGAAGGTGGTTTGAGTTTAATGACCGGTGGGAGGTGGAAATACAAACAGAAGGTGGTTTGAGTTTAATAACCGGTTTGTAGGTGGAAATACAAACAGAAGGTGGTTTGAGTTTAATGACCGGTGGGAGGTGGAAATAGAAACAGAAGGTGGTTTGAGTTTACTGACCGGTGGGAGGTGGAAATACAAGCAGAAGTTGGTTTGAGTTTAATGACCGGTGGGAGGTGGAAATACAAACAGAAGGTGGTTTGAGTTTAATGACCGGTGGGAGGTGGAAATACAAACAGAAGGTGGTTTGAGTTTAATGACCGGTGGGAGGTGGAAATACAAACAGAAGGGGGTTTGAGTTTAATGACCGGTGGGAGGTGGAAATACAAACAGAAGGGGGTTTGAGTTTAATGACCTGTGGGAGGTGGAAATACAAACAGAAGTTGGTTTGAGTTTAATGACCGGTGGGAGGTGGAAATACAAAGAGATGGTGGTTTGAGTTTAATGACCGGTGGGAGGTGGAAATACAAGCAGAAGTTGGTTTGAGTTTAATGACCGGTGGGAGGTGGAAATACAAACAGAAGTTGGTTTGAGTTCAATGACCGGTGGGAGGTGGAAATACAAACAGAAGGGGGTTTGAGTTTAATGACCGGTGGGAGGTGGAAATACAAACAGAAGGTGGTTTGAGTTTAATGACCGGTGGGAGGTGGAAATACAAACAGAAGGTGGTTTGAGTTTAATGACCGGTGGGAGGTGGAAATACAAACAGAAGGTGGTTTGATTTTAATGACCGTGGGAGGTGGAAATACAAACAGAAGGTGGTTTGAGTTTAATGACCGGTGGGAGGTGGAAATATAAACAGAAGTTGGTTTGAGTTTAATGACCGGTGGGAGGTGGAAATACAAACAGAAGTTGGTTTGAGTTCAATGACCGGTGGGAGGTGGAAATACAAACAGAAGGTGGTTTGAGTTTAATGACCGGTGGGAGGTGGAAATACAAACAGATTGTGGTTTGAGTTTAATGACCGGTGGGAGGTGGAAATACAAACAGAAGGTGGTTTGATTTTAATGACCGTGGGAGGTGGAAATACAAACAGAAGGTGGTTTGAGTTTAATGACCGGTGGGAGGTGGAAATATAAACAGAAGGTGGTTTGAGTTTAATGACCGGTGGGAGGTGGAAATACAAACAGAAGGTGGTTTGATTTTAATGACCGTGGGAGGTGGAAATACAAACAGAAGGTGGTTTGAGTTTAATGACCGGTGGGAGGTGGAAATATAAACAGAAGGTGGTTTGAGTTTAATGTCCGGTGGGAGGTGGAAATACAAACAGAAGGTGGTTTGAGTTTAATGACGGGTGGGAGGTGGAAATACAAACAGAAGTTGGTTTGAGTTTAATGACCGGTGGGAGGTGGAAATACAAACAGAAGGTGGTTTGAGTTTAATGACCGGTGGGAGGTGGAAATTCAAACAGAAGGTGGTTTGAGTTTAATGACCGGTGGGAGGTGGAAATACAAACAGAAGGTGGTTTGAGTTTAATGACCGGTGGGAGGTGGAAATACAAACAGAAGGTGGTTTGAGTTTAATTACCGGTGGGAGGTATAAATACAAACAGAAGGTGGTTTGAGTTTAATGACCGGTGGGAGGTGGAAATACAAACAGAAGGTGGTTTGAGTTTAATGACCGGTAGGAGGTGGAAAAACAAACAGAAGGTGGTTTGAGTTTAATGACCGGTGGAAGGTGGAAATACAAACAGAAGGTGGTTTGAGTTCAATGACCGGTGGGAGGTGGAAATACAAACAGAAGGTGGTTTTAGTTTAATGACAGGTGGGAGGTGGAAATACAAACAGAAGGTGGTTTGAGTTTAATGACCGGTGGGAGGTGGAAATACAAACAGAAAGTGGTTTGAGTTTAATGACCCGTGGGAGGTGGAAATACAAACAGAAGCTGGTTTGAGTTTAATGACCGGTGGGAGGTGGAAATACAAACAGAAGGTGGTTTGAGTTTAATGACCGGTGGGAGGTGGAAATACAAACAGAAGGTGGTTTGAGTTTAATGACCGGTGGGAGGTGGAAAAACAAACAGAAGGTGGTTTGAGTTTAATGACCGTTGGGAGGTGGAAATACAAATAGAAGTTGGTTTGAGTTCAATGACCGGTGGGAGGTGGAAATACAAACAGAAGGTGGTTTTAGTTTAATGACAGGTGGGAGGTGGAAATACAAACAGAAGGTGGTTTGAGTTTAATGACCGGTGGGAGGTGGAAATACAAACAGAAGGTGGTTTGAGTTTAATGACCCGTGGGAGGTGGAAATACAAACAGAAGGTGGTTTGAGTTTAATGACCGGTGGGAGGTGGAAATACAAACAGAAGGTGGTTTGAGTTTAATAACCGGTTTGTAGGTGGAAATACAAACAGAAGGTGGTTTGAGTTTAATGACCGGTGGGAGGTGGAAATAGAAACAGAAGGTGGTTTGAGTTTAATGACCTGTGGGAGGTGGAAATACAAACAGAAGTTGGTTTGAGTTTAATGACCGGTGGGAGGTGGAAATACAAATAGAAGGTGGTTTGAGTTTAATGACCGGTGGGAGGTGGAAATACAAACAGAAGGTGGTTTGAGTTTAATGACCGGTGGGAGGTGGAAATACAAACAGAAGGGTGTTTGAGTTTAATGACCGGTGGGAGGTGGAAATACAAACAGAAGGGGGTTTGAGTTTAATGACCTGTGGGAGGTGGAAATACAAACAGAAGTTGGTTTGAGTTTAATGACCGGTGGGAGGTGGAAATACAAAGAGAAGGTGGTTTGAGTTTAATGACCGGTGGGAGGTGGAAATACAAACAGAAGTTGGTTTGAGTTTAATGACCGGTGGGAGGTGGAAATACAAACAGAAGTTGGTTTGAGTTCAATGACCGGTGGGAGGTGGAAATACAAACAGAAGGTGGTTTGAGTTTAATGACCGGTGGGAGGTGGAAATACAAACAGAAGGTGGTTTGAGTTTAATGACCGGTGGGAGGTGGAAATACAAACAGAAGGTGGTTTGATTTTAATGACCGTGGGAGGTGGAAATACAAACAGAAGGTGGTTTGAGTTTAATGACCGGTGGGAGGTGGAAATATAAACAGAAGGTGGTTTGAGTTTAATGACCGGTGGGAGGTGGAAATACAAACAGAAGGTGGTTTGAGTTTAATGACCGGTGGGAGGTGGAAATACAAACAGAAGTTGGTTTGAGTTTAATGACCAGTGGGAGGTGGAAATACAAACAGAAGTTGGTTTGAGTTCATTGACCGGTGGGAGGTGGAAATACAAACAGAAGGTGGTTTGAGTTTAATGACCGGTGGGAGGTGGAAATACAAACAGAAGTTGGTTTGAGTTCAATGACCGGTGGGAGGTGGAAATACAAACAGAAGGTGGTTTGAGTTTAATGACCGGTGGGAGGTGGAAATACAAACAGAAGGTGGTTTGAGTTTAATGACCGGTGGGAGGTGGAAATACAAACAGAAGTTGGTTTGAGTTCAATGACCGGTGGGAGGTGGAAATACAAACAGAAGGTGGTTTGAGTTTAATGACCGGTGGGAGGTGGAAATACAAACAGAAGGTGGTTTGAGTTTAATGACCGTTGGGAGGTGGAAATACAAACAGAAGTTGGTTTGAGTTCAATGACCGGTGGGAGGTGGAAATACAAACAGAAGGTGGTTTTAGTTTAATGACCGGTGGGAGGTGGAAATACAAACAGAAGGTGGTTTGAGTTTAATGACCGGTGGGAGGTGGAAATACAAACAGAAGGTGGTTTGAGTTTAATGACCGGTGGGAGGTGGAAATACAAACAGAAGATGGTTTGAGTTTAATGACCGGTGGGAGGTAGAAATACAAACAGAAGGTGGTTTGAGTATAATGACCGGTGGGAGGTGGAAATACAAACAGAAGGGGGTTTGAGTTTAATGACCGGTGGGAGGTGGAAATACAAACAGAAGGTGGTTTGAGTTTAATGACCGGTGGGAGGTGGAAATACAAACAGAAGGTGGTTTGAGTTTAATGACCGGTGGGAGGTGTAAATACAAACAGAAGGTGGTTTGAGTTTAATGACCGGTGGGAGGTGGAAGCCGCCGGCTGCAGTTGCCGAAGAGCCTGTTGCGGATCTGGGTCTCGCTCGGGCTCTCAACCACTCTCGCAGCTGCCTCGTTCTCCGATGACCCTCAGTTCTGTCGTGTCGAGATGGGAAACACAAACTGCGACCGCCTCTGGGAAGAACTTAGATAGTTTGTTTGTTAATCAGTTGAATGATTGACGTGAGAGGATATTTCGCTCCGCTAATATCTCTGAACTTGGACTGAGTTACCCCATAAATAAACGTGTTTGTGCAGCAACTTAATATCATCAGCATGTATCCTGTGAGTTGAAATATGTATTCCGAATCGTTGTAACTATTCTGATCCAATCCAGCAATGATATAATAAAGGAATTCGGCAACTTTTACCGACCACAGGATGATGAAGCTCCCGGAGATGGAGAGAAGTAAGATCACAGACCTCTTCCTGCTCTCCATCTCCGGGTCACTGCGGTTCTCCGCCTTGCTCTGACCCCTGAGCCCCTTCCGGACGCGACTAGTCACTAAAATGTGTCTAACTGTCAGAGCGTTGAACAGGAGTATTAACATGAACGGGAGTAATGGCGTTAGGACGGTAGAAAGCCAGTTGTATCCCACCCACCCAGGATCCATATAGTAGCTCGATTTGCGAATGCAGCCCCAAGGTATATTGTCAATTACTTTCATTGGTCGATACATAAAGAAGTAGGGCACATTTTTAAAAAAGAAAATAACGCCGGTTGTTGTCAGAACTACAGACGCCGTTCTCCCGGTGCAATATTTTGCTTTCAACTTTTGGCAACAAATGGCGACAAACCGATCAAACGTAAAGGTGACGGTGAACCAGACAGAACAATCAGTGGCAGCCCTTAACGGGACATAGTTCACACTGCATATGGTGGTTATGTCCAGAAACGTCCCGGGCAAGTAATAATTGAAGACCCGCAGTATAGCCTGAAACACGATGGTCAATAGATCCGCCGTTGCCATGGCCACCAGGTAGCGCGTGGTGCAGGTGCAGAGGCCGCACTTTCCCCGGGACAGGATCACAATCGCCACTAAATTCACTGGAGAAACAACAAAAAAATGAGTGAATTACTTTCAATCGAAGTTTTGCAGACAACGCATTTCTGGACTTTAATAGGTGTAAAGCGGGACTCGTAGATGCCTCGTACAATTACATGCTGGGTGAATGGAAATACTACTCGGTCCTGGAAGAGGAGCAGTGTTTGGGAAACAGACATTTTCTACGAATAGGGGAACGCTCTTTGGTTTGGAGGAATCATTAAAAATCTCCAACCATTATGTTTTTGACAACTATGAAGCTTGGATACCTCGGCGATTTCTCGGCGACGATGTTTGGTGCGTTTCCGTCACTTACGTTCTGGAATCACCCCATGCAGCGAAGCCCCGCGCCCTCCGCTTCTGTCTCCTGTTCGCATGTCTTCGCCTCCTGCTCAGCTCCCTTTCGCAATCCGCGTACTGGGACCACTCTTGGTTCGACTCTTCAAAATTCTGCAACTACGCTTGACCGTGATCGATTGCAAACAGGAAGTTCTATTTATCGATTTTAACGATTTTGCCTGCACTTTGAACGTTAGTGCTTGAACCGTTCTTATTATCAAAGGAAAGCCAAAGTATCTTTTGCAAAATATTTGCCTCTTTTAGAGGTTACTCCAAAATTACTGCAGCATTATTCTAAATGCTGCGATGCTTGTTGTTCCAGAGCGGAGCATCGCATGTACCTTACCCCGTCTGACCTTCAACATACGCTGCTGGATTGGGTCTTAATACCGTCTTCACTACACGTATCGTAGTACTCGGAAACAGACCCTGGTGCACTAAAATGCACACAGACCCTTTTTTTTGAATTTTGGAATCTCACAATGTTTCGGAGTCTACCTCACAAAGGTTGTCCACCGTTCCCCTCTGAATTTCACCGGCGATCCGCTTCCGCGATCCCGTCAAACTTGAAGCAATTGCTTAAAACACAGCGTTATACGATAAATCTGACTTTAAAGCATGTTACGCCATTGATACTGAATACATATCACCAAGTAGCCGGTAAAGGTGCCGGGCGCGCTGAATTACCGGAGTTTACTTTGACAAAGGCTTTGCATTGATACATCACAACTGTCTGGCATGAAACCGCAAAATGGATCTATCTATTCTATCTTCCGCTCTGCAGCTGTTTCAATTGCCGGCTTATTTTCAGTCGAGGCCACGGATTAAACTGCAAGGGATCTTCTGAGTGAACACAGCGCTTTGTTACAATGTCTGCACCGCACTCACTGATATACCGGCATCACAACGCTGTCGGTAACTCACCGAGTCCAAAGACCGCACACACAGAACAGCAAATGTTAGTTCGAATCAGCTCTTACCAGGAACACCAATAACGGCAATGATCAAGAAGAATATCTTTCTCACAGGGAAAAATGTTTCAAGCATGCTGTGTGATATTCAGCCTATCTTCCAGCTGACCGGGATCTCGCTGAAGAAACTCTGAGCTATGAATCTCCACGGCCATTCATTTATACGCTCTCCAGCACACTAAATATTCAATACTACACAAAGATGACGTGTCTTCCAATAGCTGGGGTAAAAATAATCATGATGTAATTCAAGTAAAATCCCAATTGTGATGAGGTATGTATAGCTTGACACGAAATTGCAAAATCTGAAAGACGATTCTACGTCGGTGAATGTTGTTGCGAAACACGCTCAGACTCTCCTCTCGGTTTCATGATTGTTGTTGTGGATCATCTCATTCCTTGACTCCATGGACATGGACGTCATAGACCAATGCTGTATTGTCATTGGCTGATCTGTTTCACTCTGAGAATTGTTTCGGTGATAGATCTTACAATAGATTGCCGGAAGTAGTAGATCTTGAACTATTACTTTTAAAGCCATTTTACAATGAACAGGTTTGGCAAATATGTCATTAATTCAAGCAATCATATGCCTGGTCATCCGGAAATCGCTAAATTGGCGGAAGATTGCTGACGTCATACAGTTCAGGTCAGTAGCAATACAAACGCTCAATGCTGTTGGTGTGATTGTTACATTGGTTGAGGTATGTTCCAAACTATCACAGACACTCGGCTGTCACAAGGGCAGGGATGGCTTCAGGACTTTCCCTGTTTTAGATGCTTCAAAATGGACAGGGTCGGGTAACAGAGTGTAAAGGGAATGCGATAGGAAACCATCGCAACTGCAGAAAGGATGGACAACGTGGAACGTTCGTTTGTTAGGAGACAGTTAGACGAACCCAGAAACATGAAGTCGGTTTATTTTGTAACATTTGATGGAGCACATTCACTACTGAAATTGAGGGAAGGAGTTTGTCCTGGCTGGTGAAATGGAGAACATTTATTAATTAAAAGGGAAAATTCGTTCATTCTTTTCTTTCGTTCGTTCCAGTCATTCCGGGCGGTGTGAGTGATGGAATAAACAATGACAGCTGACGTGTATTACAATAACACAGCACTTATATTCCTCCAACCAATTTAAAAGATCCACACCGATATTCCAGAGGCCTGTGATCAAAGAGGGAACGTGTCCTCGGGAAATTCGCGAGGGCTGCGGACAGTTTGAAGAACAATGTTTTCCAGCGCAGTCACGAGGCGTTTGGCAGGAACCTGACCTCTTCCAGTGAATGACTTGACTACCTTATACCCGTGACCTGCGATGCAGTCGATTTAACTTTAAAGATATTCTCAAACCAGCCATAATTCTACCAGTATTTTGCATTCCATTCTATGTTTGAGCAAAAGTAACAGGTAAAATCTGTAAACATTCCGCAGGTTTTCAGGATATTATTTGCCACGAAGTTGTCTGTTTTTCTCCAGATTTGCTTTCAGGTATATCGTCTTTCATACAAACATAGAAATATAGAAAACTTACAACACAACATAGGCCCTTCGGCCCACAAAGCTGTGCCGAACATGTCCCGACCTTGGAAATTTCTAGGATTACCCATAGCCCTCTATTTTTCTGAGCTCCATGTACCTATCCAAAAGTCTCTTAAAAGACCCTATCGTATACACCTCCACTACCGTTGCTGGCAGTCCATTCCACGCACTCATACTTCCAAGCACCTTACTCCTGTATCCTCTTGTGACAACCGTTTCCGCTCTGGGAAAAAGCCTCTGACTATCCACATGATCAATGCCTCTCATCACCCTGTACACCTCTATCAGGTCACCTCTCATCCTCCGTCGCTCCAAGGAGAACACGCAGAGTTTACTCAATCTGTTTTCTTAAACAATGGTCACTATGAGTATGTGCAGAACAGCAGATGTGTTCAAGCTCACCTGTCAATCACACTTCCTTCTGCTCCTGCAGTGCACCGCTCCGTGCCGATTGTGGTTCTCGTACTGATGAGCCGGCCTCGGCTTATTGGAGAAAGTTTCATCACTCTGTTTCTATTGTGAAACTCGTACTAATGTGCGGCCCTCGGTTGATTCAAGAAAGTATCACCTCTGCCTTCAATTTCATCCTTCCAAAGTGAATCACTCCGTAACGTTCCGGGTTGAACTCCATCTGTAACTTCTCAGCGCTGCTCTGCGTCCTGTCACTGTCCTGTGTATACCATCCATAATTCCACCAACTTCCATATCATTACAAATACAATAAACCACCCATCCACTTCCTTATTCACATCATTTTGAAGCACAAATATCCTGGGGTCTCAGAACAGATCTCTGCAGGACGCCACAGGCACCAGCATCCAGGGAGATAACGCTCCACCCACAACTACCCTCTGTCTTCTTGGGCGTCAGTCCTGAATCCACAAGCCAACTTTTTCAGAATACCAAGCCTTCTGACGTTCTGAAAGTTCATGATTAACCGAATGATGACCGTCACATCCTCACAGAATTGAACCAGTCTCATGAGAGATGATCTGCCCTTCACAAAGGCAGACTAATTCTCCAAAATCAGTTACTGCTTCTCGAAATTCTTGCAAATCCTGTTTCTAAGAATGTTCTCTAATAATTTTCCCGTCACTGAAGTAGGACTCACCGCTTCCCGCAGTCACCCAGGGTTTCTCCCGACCACACAAGAGGACTTATCTATCCTAAAGTGTTTTTTTTTTTCAAAAGTTCCAGTACATTTTCTCTCTTAAACTCGATATGCTGTCGCATATCGGCCTGTTTAACGCTCTCCTCACAAATGTCCCTCTCACTGGTGAACACTGAACTGAAGACTTCATTCAGGACCTGCCCTTCTTCCCCCGACTTCAGGGGCTTGTTTCACCTTCTGTCCCGGACAGGTCCTACACTCTCTCTAGTCATCTTTTTCTTCACATACATTTAGAATGGCTTGGTGGTTTCCTTAAAGTTATTGCGGGCCTTCTGTATACGTCTCTAGTTATCCTAATTCCATTCTTCAGTTTGTCCCCGGCTACTTTGCAAATCTACAGTCATGTCTGATCCTTGCTTTCTAATCCTGAGGTCAGCTTCCTAAAGCTTCTTTCTTCCCCTCGACCAGATGTTTCACATCTCTTGTCAACCATGGTTCCTTCACCCTACCGTCCTTCCGCTGTCTGAATGGGGCAAACCTATCCAGAACCCCGTGTAAGTGCAGCCTAAAACACACTGACATTTCCGTTATGCATTTTCCAGGACATCTCCGTTCCCGACTGATACTTTGATGTTTCAGCCTAATATCATCATAATTCCACTTACAAGGTTAATTACTTTGGGAACTGACACAGAGCTGTGGGACGGGACCTGGTAGAGTTATTAATTTGGACCCTGACACGGGTTTGTGGGCAGAGAGTGGGGCAATGGGATGGGAATGGGTAATGACACGAGGTTGCGGGGACACAGCGGGGCATTGAGATTACTTGGTGACTGACACGGGCCTGCCTGATTAGTGTATGTAAACCTTTTACGAAAGGAGGGTGCTGGACCCTTTATAATTTGCCTACCGACACAACCGATCCACAGACGGCGCAATAGCCACTGCTCTACACACCGTCCTGACACATCTGGAGAAGAAGGGTGCTTATCTAGGAATGCTGCTCCTGGACTACAGTTCAGTATCCAACACCATAATCCCCTCCAGGCTCGACAGGAAGCTCAGAGATCTCGTCCTTGACCCTGCCTCTCAGATCGGCAGCAGGTAATAAGAGTGGGCTCCCTTACCTCCACCACTCTGACTTTCAACACAGGAGCCCCTCAGGGCCATGTACTGAGTGTCCTCCTTTACTCTGTGTCCGCATAAATGTATCGCCACCCACAGCTCCAATCTGTTAATTAAATTTGCCGATGACACGACATTTATTGGCCTAATATAAAAAAAAAACGAAGTGGCCTACAGGGAAGAAGTTATCTCTCTGACATAGTGTCGTCAAGTAAACAACCTCTCCGTCAATGTCGCATAAGCGAAGGAGATGGTTGTGGATTTCAGGAGGAATGGAGATGGGCTAACACCTATTGAGATCAATGGATCTGGGATTGAGAGGTTAACAGCTTTAATTTCCGGGCATCCACATCACCAAGGAGTTCACGAGGCCTGTACAGGCCAGCTCTCAAGTGAAAAAGGCACAACAGCGCCTCTTTCACCTCAGACGTTTGAGGAAGATTGGTATGGCCCAGAAATCCTAAGAATTGAGAGCATCCTGACTGGCGGCATCACTGCCTGGTATGGGAACTGTACCTCCCTTAATCGTAGTACTCTACAGTGAGTGGTGCGGACAGCCCAGCGCACCTGTAGATGTGAACTTCCCATGGTTCAGGACATTTACAAGGACAGGTGTGTAAAAAAGGCCAGAAGGTTCATTGGGGACCCTCGTCACCCCAGCCACAATCTATTCCAGCTGCTATCATCCGGTAAGTGGTACCGCAGCATAAAACCCAGGACCAACAGCTCCGGGACAGCTTCTTCCACCAGGACATCACACTGATTAACTCACGCTGATTTGTTTGTACTCTATACTACATTGACTGTTCTATTGATTATAAATTATTATAAATTACTATGATTGAACATTTAGGTTGAGACGTGACGTGAAGATTTTTACGCCTCATGTATGTGAAGGATGTAAGAAATCAAGTTAATTTTAATTCATTTCAGAGTGAAGCACGATGAAATATTAGTTTTATTATATTTTCTGAAGACTTTTTTTATTACTGCATAAATAGTTAAACTGATGTCCGGAACTACAGTAAATTAAAACCATCGAAAAGCTCCCCCTAACGGCCTAACCCAGTATTTCCGCGTTCTCATCCAACCCTTCCTTTGACCTCAGGACCATGGAATCCCCGAGCCTAGGAGCACGAACAAACCCACCAGTGCCGGGACTACGAGCTTCCACCTACTGGGTCGCCGCTCACCCATGGAGGCGAGGTAAGTCTCCAACTTTCACCCACCATTCCACAGCCGCTTCGGTCTGAAGACCCTATCGACTCGAAACGCAAGCGAACGAGCAGCACCTCACTCTCCGGGGAGCGAAACCCAACCAGCTGCGATTGCGGCGGACTGGAAATGGGAGATTGTCCAGCCCCCTCCTACATTTAGCAGACTCTGGAGTGGTGGTGCACTGTTCTACTGTGCAGTGACACCTGCACAAATATGACCTTAATGGAACAGTCGTCAGAAGAAAACTTTTCCTGTGTTCTCACCGCAAAATACAGCGTCGGAAGTTTGCAAAGGAACATCTAAACAAGCCTGAAGCATTTGAGAAACAAGTCTTGTGGACTGATGAATTTAAAGTAGATTTTTTGGTCTGAATGAGCAATGATATGTTTGGAGAAAAAAGGGTGCAGAATTTCATGAACACGGGGGTGGATCGATCATGCTTTAGGCTTGTGTTGCAGGCAGTGGAACGGGGAAGCATTTCACTGGTGGAGGGAAGAATGAATTTAATTAAATACCAGCAAATTCTGGAAGCCTACATCACCCCGTCTGTAACAAAACTGAAGATGGAAAGAGGATGGCTTCTACAACAGGATAATGATCCCATGCACACCTCAAAAACCAAAATGGACTACCTCAAGAGGCGCAAGCTGAAGGATTTCCCATGGACCTGACAGTCCCCCGACATAAACATCATGAACATCTGTGGCTAGACTTCAAAAGAGCAACACGGCCCAAGAATCTCACAGAACTAGAAGTCTTTTGCAAGGAAGAATGGGCGAAATTCCATCAACCAAGAATTGAAGGACTATTAGCTGTCTGCAGAAAGCGTCTACAAGCTGTGATACTTGCCAAAGGGGGTGTTACTACTTACTGACCATGCAGGGTGCCCAAACTTTTGCTTCGGGCCCTTTTTCTTTTTTTTTGTTATTTTGAAACTGTAAAAGATGAAAATAAAAGAGTAATCTTGCTTAAAATATTAAAGAATGCATCATCTTTAACTTTTGCCTTTTGGAAATCAGGTCATCGTTTTACTCGCTTAGCTATTCACAGGAACGGAAATTTTGACCAGGGGTGCCCAAACTTTTGCATATCACTGAATGCAATTTTCTTGCTAAATGGTGCTTCAAAAAGTTGGACTTCCAAATAATATCACTCCACTTGTTACCACTTGCAAATTATCCAGCAACTTTTGCATCACCACAATACACACAGGTAACACCAGTTTCTGTACTGTACATAAATATTTCCCCTGAACCCTCCCTCAAGTGACGGACAGTGATGAACTCGGTGATGACAATGCCAATGAATATGAAGGGAAGGGCAGTAGTCTGTCTCATTGGAGTCTGGCACATTTGTGATGTGAAAGCTACTTGTTGCCCAGTGTTTGATATCATTATGTGCCCAGAGAGAATTGGACAGAACATGTTCTCACCGGTAGAAAAGTCCGGAGCAAGCAACACACACAAAATGACGGAGGAACTCAGCAGGCCGGGCAGCACCTATAGGAAAGAGTACTAATGTACTCCGTCATTTTCCAGCAGCTGCAGGTTTTCTCTTGCTGCGGTTGGAGATAGAGCAAAGGTGATTTTCTCAACAGCTGATAGAAAGATTTTGTTCTCTTTTTTCCGAATTCCTAATCCTTGCATTCAGATAGCTGGAGTTCAGCTCTGTCTGTGAGATCTATCTGCTCCCGTTCCCTGATTAGCCGGAAGCTCCCCGGGGCCGGTGTACGGATCGTGGGGCTGAGAGAGAGGAAAAAGACCTTGCCTGTGCCGAGTTTACGGGCCACAGTTCTCACAGCAATTGTCACTCAATTAGAGCCAGAAAAGCCCTTACCTTTTCGCTCCTCCCGACATTTTGTATACTGCACGCATGCGTAGTTATCGGAGACGGCTGCAACCCTGCGCCTGCGCATTTGATCGGCGCTTCAAACGAGAGCGAAATATTAATCGCGCGGCTTTATGGGTAATCATGGTGCCATTAACAATTTCTGCAAGCACCTGTTCCATGCCCATATCTCAGTTTTTTTTTTGTGTGTGTAGAAAACTCAGCAGCTTTCTTAACGCAGAAAGCGGATCCCATAAACAAAACATTAAATATCAACAGGCATTTCGTGTATCTCATGCCAAAGTACAATCCTCTTACAAATGCAGATGTGAAACAAAAGAGATTCTGCTTTTGCTGGAAATACAAAGACGCACACACACAAAATGCTGAAGGAGCTCTGCAGTTCAGGCAGCAACTAAGCAGAGGAGTACACTGTCTAGACATGCTGAAGGGGCTCGGATTTAATGCTGCCCATTTATTCCTCTCCACATTTGCTGCCTGATCTGCTGATTACCTGCAATGTTTTGTAGAAATTAACCATTTTGTTTTTCAATTAACCAGTTTCCAAATGTTTCTCATCTTTCATTCATAGCCACATCCTGCTGGTCTGGTTCCTCTTCCTCCTCCCACTCGTAACTCGAAAGACACTGCACAGATTGATCAGGTGGTTAAGAAGGCAAATGGCGTGGTTGTCTTTATTAGTTGAAGCATTGAGTTCAAAAGTCGGGAAGTTGTGTTGCGGCTGTTACGAGCCTACGGTCGTACTGTGACTGTTTCTTTAAGAGCGCCGGCGTGAGGAGGCGGGACTATGACGTCAGTTACAGGCTGACAGCGCTGTGTGGACTGAACCATAAGAGAGAGAGAGCGATCTGCAGACAGGCAGTCGGCCTGTCTAAAGAGAGAGAGAGAGAGAGACTGGAAAAGCTGATCACTTCAGTTAGTCGCAGCCGAGGGTTGGAACTCTCCTCTGCCCACAAGAGTGGGTTGATCATCGGTACACGGAACCACAACGAATGTGTGTGGCTGTCACTTCGTATAATCCATAGGAGTGGATTTTGGAATATTTTGTGTTAACCCTTGCCTGGGTATGTTGTGTGATACCCTGGGAGATGGTATTCTTGTGACAGGTCACTTTTGCTGATAACTCGTATGTGGACGGATTCAACGGATAAGAACTTCGACGGCGATTATTTTGAAGTAACGGCCTTTTCTCTACGTTTCACCCTGGATCACAAATATCTCTCTCCCATCATTTATGCCGTGGATTACTGAACTTTCCTACTTTACCATCTCAAGACTCTGAGCTTTGTTCCCTCAGGCTGGATAGTCTGGGAATTATATTTACACATATATACACATAACACTGCTAACTTTTCTTTATTTCGTTAAGTTACTATATTATAAGTATATACGAATAAAGAGAGTGGTTTTAACATCAAAACCAGACTCCAGTATGAACTCTATTGCTGCTGGTTCGTTTCTAAAACGTTTCAGTTCGTAACACAGTTTTATAAAACTAGTTAGCCCACATCTGGAGTGTTTCATACAGTTCTGGTCGCCCCCATTCTCGGAAGGATGTCGGGACTTTGGACAGGGCGCAGAAGAGGTTTACCAGGACACTGCCTGGATTAGAGGGCATGAGCTATAACGAGAGGCTGGACAAACTTGTGCTGTTTTCTCCAGAGCGGCGCAGGCTGGGGTGAGACTGGATGGACGTTTATAACATTACGAGAGGAATAGAGAGAGTGGACAGATGATATATTTTTCATGGGGGTTGAAATGTCTAATACATTTAAGGTGAGAGGAGATGTGAGCGGGAATTTTGCTTCTGTCCACGGAGTAGTGGGTAACTGGACATCTGTCTGGGGGTGAGAGACCAAAGCGGCCACGTGATACCGTTCCCTGTTCACGTTTTTCCGCAGATCTGCAGCATCTGCGGGTCACTGCTCTACGTGTACGTGTAGCTTCATCTTTCCCCGTTCAGCCAAGTCAGTGAGATCCGGATCTGTCACGTCCTCTCGTTGTGGGTGGACAATATGTTTTTTTCTGCAATATTTTCAGCATGTTTCATTCCACTGTTTTTATCTGCTGAAGTGCAGCCGATGTTTCTGGGTGTCTGACCCATTTATGTGAGAATTTAGCCTTTTCTATTTCTCTGAACTTCTCATAAATGTGTACAGTTCAGTTAAGCTTCACTCCACTACTTCCAAAGCAACAACCCAGTCAGTCAAATAGTTCCACACAATTAAAATTGTTTATTACATCGTTATTTTTAATTTTGTACTACTTATATAATTTAACTATGTAATATTTATATTCTTATATTAAAACATAATTGTTAAAATCTATGGTTATGAATTAGGTTCTGCTGCTGCCGCAGAGACAACGAATTTCATGACATATGCTGGTGCTATTAAACCTGATTCTGATATTGATATGGGAGACCCACCACCGGTCACCTGATCCCAGTTACCGCAGATTGTAATGTGAGATTGAAGCCTTTTCTATTTACTTGCATTCCTCAGAAATGACAACAGTTCAGTTTTCTTCTGTGGTTCCAGAGCAGAAGCTCAGTCTGTCTAATATTTCCACACAATTAAAATGGGAAATTTGATTATTATCATCATGTACTGAGCTACAGTGGAAATCTTGCCTGACGTACCATCCACACAGACAGATACATTACAACAGTACATTGAGCTGATATACGACAAAACAATATCTGTAACAAAGCATTATGGCTGCAGAGAAAGTGCAGTGCAGATAGACATATGGTGCAGGTTCACGTCGAGTTACATTGTGAGGCCGAGTCCATTTTATCATTCATTTGGCTGATAAACACAGACAGGAAGCCGCCCTTGAGCTTGTCATTACTAAGAACTGCAGGTCTTCTTTTTTCTCAGTTTCTCGTGGAACTAGACAGGGATGTCCATTAACCCCTTTATTATTTAATCTTGTATTGGAGCCTTCAGCTATAACACTATGTGAAGCTAAAAGTATTCTCGTATCTCTATGAATGGAACCATACATAAGATTTCTCTTTAAGCAGATGATCTTTTGGTTTTTCTTTCAAATCTTGAGGAATCAATTCCTAATCTTTTGGAAACACTTAAAGATTTCGGTAAATTTTCAGGATATAAACTTAACTTGAATAAAAGTGAATTGTTTCCATTAAATGTCCCCGTTAGTGTATATAATGATATTCCTTTTAGAACTGTTAATACGTTTAGATATTTAGGTATTATAATTACTAAAAAACATAAAGATCTCTATGAAGCGAATATAGTTCCTTTAATGGACTCCATGAAACAACAATTTTCTAGATGGAATCCACTTACATTTTCTTTAATAGGTCGTATTCATGCTGTGAAAATGATGATTTTACCTAGATTTTTATATATTTTCCAAAATATACCTATCTTTTTAACTAAAATTTTTTTTCGATCAAATTGACTCTCTTATTTCTTCCTTTATCTGGAACAATAAGAGTCCAAGAATTAATAAGTATCATTTACAAAAATCTAAAAAAATGGTGGACTTGCACTTTCTAATTTAAGACTGTATTATTGGGCTGCGAATATGAGACAATTATGTTTTTGGTTATATTGGCTTGATAATAACCAAAAATCATTGTGGGTTGATTTGGAATTAAAAGTTCTGAAACAATTTTATTTAACTTCAATTTTAGTAGCTCCATTACCTTTACAGCTCTCTAAAATTCCAAATTTAAATCTTTACCCGGTTATTAAACAACCCCTACGGATTTGGGTTGAGTTTCGTTTTTTAAAAAAATTTAAACAATTTAAGTTGTCTAGTTTTTATATCGAAACTTTTCATTTAAACCTTCAACAACTGACCCCATTTTTTCTCCTATGGAAAAATAAAAGGATCCTTTGAAGAGTTAACTAACAAATTTTCTCTCGCTCATACACATGTTTTGCAATACGTTCAGGTGAAACATTTTTTACAACAATGTTTACCTAAGTTTCCATATTTACAAGAATCTGATTTGTTGGATACCATTTTGAAATTGAATTCCTTAGTGAAAGGTTCCATTAGCAGAATTTATAATTTATTCTTTTTACAAAAAGAGAACCTATCACTAAAGATTAAACAAGATTGGGAGAGAGAACTTAATATGACCCTTGTTAATGAAGATTAGCTTCGAGTTTTGAAAAACGTAAATTCTTCTTCTGTATGTGCCAAGCATTGTTTAATTCGATTTAAAACTGTTCACCGTTATTATTTAACAAAGGAGAGACTATCTAAAATATTTCCTACTATAGACAAATGCTGTGATAGATGTGAAACTAAAGTAGCTACTTTGTCACATATGTTCAGGTTATATTCTTCATTAAAATCGTTTTGAAAATCTTTATTTTCTACTATTTCTAAAGCTCTGAAAATTAATTTACAACCTAATAGATTGACTGTTCTATTTGGAATAGTTCTGCATCATATTCAGGGTATCTCATCTTCAGATCAACGTGTAATTGCATTTGTTACACTACTGACAAGAAGGGTTATTTTATTAAAATGGAAAGATATTTCTTCCCCTACATTAATTGAATAGTTTTCGCAAGGAATGTTGTCTTAGTTTGGAAAAAGAAGTAGAACTTTTGATCCTCGATTCGATTTTGAGAGAAGATGGGGTTCTTTTGCCAAATATTATCATTTAATTTGAATTATGCTATATGGTTTCCTTCCGGGGGTTGATTCCTAATGGGTTTTTCCCTTTTTTTGTAGTTAGTTTTTTTTCCGAATTAGATGGGGTTCTTTTTTTCCCCCTTCTTTTTCTATATATATATTTTTCCATTTTTATATTTATGAACATTTATTTTCAGCTTTATTAGTTGTATACATATTAATCTATTGGTTTTGTATCATTTTATAGCTGTAAAAGATAATGTACCAATAAAAAAGATTCTAAAAATGAAAAATGAAACTGACAAAACAAAAACAATCATAAAGCATTATGGCTGTAGAGAAAGTGCAGTACAGATAGACATATGGTGCAGGGTCACGTCGAGTTACATTGTGAGGTCGAGTCCATTTTATCATTCATTTGGCTTATAACCACAGACAGGAAGCCGTCCTTGAGCCGGGTGGTTCGCGCTTTAAGGCTTTTGTATCTCTTCCCCGATGGGAGAGCGGGTTTGCCGCAAGAATGTCCAGGTTGTGAGGATCTTTGAGTACATGGCCTGCTTTTCCGAGGCAGGGGAAGTGTAGGAAGAGTCCATGGAGGGGAGGCCTGTTTCTCTGATGTTCTCTGTAATCTTTCTTAAAGTATTAAAGAAATGTGTAATCTTTAACTTTATGCTTTTTCGAAATCACGTCATCTTTTACTCGCTTAGATATTCACAGTAAAATAAATTTTGATTAGGGGTGTCCAAACTTTTGCACTTCACTGTATATAGAAGAAAAATGAGAGTGAAGGACAGTGGGGCGAGAGGAGTAAGACAGGGGAAAGGAGTAGGTGACGATGGAGGAAAGAGGCTGACGGAGAGGGGTGTGTGCTGAACGATTAGAGAGGGGTGAGAGAATGGTGGGGTTGAGGAAGAAAGGAGGGACGAAGTAGTAGACTGCGCTGTGGAGAGGCGAGGGAGGAAGATGATCAAGGAGCTGCTCACATTCAGACACGGTGTTGGGGGAGTTCCATTCCATCTGTAGGAAAATAGGACCAGGTGAGTAACAAGAAAATATCGAAAATACACAATAAAAGACGAACAAAGTCAAGACGATGAAGACAGAATGTAAGAGAAACCAGAAATTATACAGCACATTACAGAATCCTGAAACTTTTTAACTCAAGCAGATTACTTACACAGGCACAATCAAAATCATGCTTTAAATTGCAAACTCCTGAAAGAGACGACCCATTACTCTAAATAGAGTCCTGAGGGAGTTTTAGAGTTAGAGTTGGACAATCGTATTATGACCAATCAATTCCTGGTGATGGGACAATGCATGATACATATTCAGATATAATATTACAGGATAAAACAGCAAGAACTTAATAGTCAACCAATTAGAAACACGAGAGACATCTGCAGATATGTGTGTGTCATTCCAAATACATATAATATACAGAAATCAGTTTGGGAAACACAACAGAAATATGCTGACTTGAAAAAGAAAATTGAAAGACTATGGTACAAGAACAGGGTATACCATTGCCCCATTTGTAATATCTACGGGTGGTTTCATCCTAAACTCAGTGCTCAACATAATTACACCTACACAGCAATACTTAAGTGAATCTCCGGAAAGCTACAATAATAAACATCACTAGAATAGTAGGAAAGTTCCCAGTGTTACGTACCCCGTAACTGGGTGTCTGACCAGCAAAGATAGAAGAATCCGTTGGAGTCTGGTGGTACTATTAATAAACAGTGTTTATTAGTAAAATATACAAATCAATATCAACAATGCAAATGTACAGATAATACACGTTAGCAATACTAAACCTGAAAGTGTGGGTATAATAATAATCAATAATAAACAAGCTCTATCGATGTCTAGGGGATAATGAATTGTCATATGTGACTATAAAGTTCATTTCAGTTCTTACGTGCTGAGGTAGTTGTTGGTTCTTGTGTTTTAATCGTGGGAGAGAGAGAGAGAGCGAGCGAGCGAACAGTGACAGCTACAGTCAGTCAAACCTTCCTTTACGTTCTTGATCCGTCGATGTGTTGTGGCCATTCAGGTATGGCCCCTATGTCCTTCAGCTAGACCGTTCTTCTGTTGTGGACTCGTCACACTGACGTGAGTGTACACACACACAAGCCCCCACCGGCCCAGTTATAAACACTGTGAGTTAAACTGACCGATTCTTTGTTCGGTCTCCGGTGCCCCACACCTTCTCTTGGGTTCCAACACTCAAGCAGTGCTCACTAGTGTGTCCCTTGGTGCGTCTGAGGGGTGTCTTCCCAGACCTCACTTTTATCCCTACTCACGGGGTCTCAGGTGTCAATCAGTTTTGAATGGCTTAGCCCATCAAACCAGCCCACTCCGGCTGTCCACTGAGGAATTTTAATGAACAGAATGGTACCAAGTAAACAGCCCTCTCCGGAGCCATAAGTCTTTCAGGAGTCATAATATGGTGGAACAACAAGTCTCTTCCTCCCTGTGTTATCTCCCCCTTATCTGAAGCAGATGTTCCAGTCCCAGTTTGTTTTCCCTTTGACTCCCTTTCTCTCTCAGCATGGTAACAGTAACAGTTTGTGATTCTCCCGGGGGGGGGGGGGATATGGGCAACTCTGTACCATTCTGCCAATCACAGTTGTTCATCCTTCATAACACCAGCAATTGAAAAACGAGTTTTACCAGTCTTAGCTGTGAAAAAAAAGAAAAATTATTAACAGACATGTGTTTGTACTGGAGTGAATGCAGAGGAGATTCAACATGTATTTTGCTCGGATGGAAATTTGGAAAACAGCCAAACTCGACAGTTACAATTCGGGTCTGTGTCCAGGTGGATGTTGTCTGCTCATCGCGTGTTGACGGATCCAATGTTGGGTGCAAACAGCTAAATCTCATTGCGGTGCTGCCCAATCACTGCGAGCTCGGACCAGTCCCGATCTGACCGTCGGGGTGCCCACTGTGAATTCCGTCCGCTCTCCTTGTGACGGCCATATTTCCAGCAGCTGCTCCGTTTCCTCACCGTCAGCGAGAAGCACCGGCTTTGTCCGTCACTTGAGCGGTGAGTATTTACACTGCAGGGCGGGATTTATTATTGAACGTGGTTCGGCGATGATGACAACGGGGTTATGGTCAAAATTAAAGATAAGATGCAGGATGAATTTAATCACTGGTCGGAGGTGAAGGTCGCAGGGTGCGGGCGCCGAATGGTCTGTTCTCGTGTTGTGTCTCCATCGGGCTGAAAAACCAGTTTTATTCTCCCCGCTGCCACGTTCTCCAATGACCGCCGGTTTTGCACTGTCGAGGTGGAAAAGCCCCCTCCCACCACTGAGAAGAACTTAGACATTTTATTTTTTAATTAGTTGAATGATTGACATGACCAGATATCTCGCTGCGCTGGCGAACTGCTCTCTGAATTTGGACTGAGTTACTCTGTAAATAAACGTGTCTGAGCAGCTACTTAACACCATCAGCATGTATCCGGAATGTTCAAACATTTTCAAACACTTGGAGGGTTCCGAGCAGAAACGGACGCGGGGGAGGCAATGACGGAAAAATGAGAGCACAGTGGACAGTAGAGTAGAGACACACGGGGAAGAGAGAGATGGGTAGAGAAACTGAGATAAAAACGAGAGAGAGAGACGAAGGATCGGCGAGGGAAAGGAACGCGAACAAACTAGAGACGTGAGGGAAAAGAAATTACACGGGAGCAGACATTTTGGTTAGAAAGACTATGGCGGAGGAAGGTTGGTTGGAGATAGACTGAGAGTGTGTGACAGAGGAATGACCGACTGGGAGAAAAGAGAGACTAGTGGAAGAGAGTCTTGCAGAGATGGGGAGAGACACGAGGAGAGAAAGAGAGAAGATCAGGAAGAAAGAGAGAGACTGGGAGAAAGACGGGAGACAGGGAAAGGTTGAGAAGGAGCGAGTGACAAGTACGGGAGACAAGAGAATGATACGCATAGAAGGAGAGTGACGAGGAGAGAGAAACAGGGCGAGGGAGAGTTGAAGGAGATAGAACGAATGGACTGAGAGACGGGGGACAGAAACATTGGGGAGACAGGGGAGAAAGAGACCTGGGAGAGAAACTTATAGCAGAGAGATTGAGCGGGACAGTCTGGGAGAAATCCACTGGGCCAGATAGACTGGTTGAGAGAGATTGGAGGGAGAGAAAGAGGGAGGGGAGAGAGAGAGAGAGAGAGAGAGAGAGAGAGAGAGAGAGAGAGAGAGAGAGAGAGAGAGAGAGAGAGAGAGAGAGAGAGAGAGAGAGAGAGAGAGAGAGAGAGAGAGAGAGAGAGAGAGAGAGAGAGAGAGAGAGAGAGAGAGAGAGACTGGGGACACAGAGAGAATGTGGATGAAGGAGTCGGGTGAGAGCGCATGCGAGGAGAGAGACCGGAGTCAAGCAAGAGGCCGGAACGAAGAAAGAGACGGGGAGGGCGAGGTAGACGTGAGGAAGACAGGCTGTACAGAGAGAAACTGGGGGACTTGAGAGAGGATGAGTGAGAAAGAGAAAAGCAGGGAGATAATCCGGAGGTGAGAGACACGGTGTGGGGGTGGGTAGGATGGGAGACTGGGTGAGAGAGTCCCGGGTTGGGGAGCGATAGCGGGATTGGAAAGCGACAGTGATGGGAGAGGCAGAGACTGTAGGAGACGAGAGTGATCATGGGGGCTAGAGTGAGACTGGAGAATGTGCAGAGAGAAGGGGTCCAGTCTGGAGAGATATGGACGGGGAAGTGGGACGTAGGAGAGAAGACAGTTGAGAGGGAGACGGACCCGATGGTCCATGGGAGCAAAAAGCGGTGGGGAGGGGGGTGGAAGAAACTGGGTGAGAGCCGGAGGAGAAAGTGGAGAAAGAAACAGGGAGAGAGAGCGCGGAGAGAGTGGGGAGACAGAGACGGAGAGAACTTTGAGAAGAGAAAGACTGGGTGGAGATGGACTGGAGAGAGAGAGAGAGAGTGTGGCGAGTGACTGAGGGAGAGAGATTAAGGGGAGAGAGAGCACCGGTAAATAGAGACTGGGGACAGAGTGACTCGATAAGGGAGAGACTGGCGAGGGTGACTGGGGGAGAAGCACTGGGGAGAAAGGGGAGGAAGAGACCAGGAATAGAGACTTATGGCATAGAGATTGAGCGGGCCCGTCTGGGAGAAATAGACTGGGCAAGATAGACTGATTGGAGGGAGATTGGAGGGAGAGCCTGGGAGATAGACTGGAAGAAGAGAGACATGGGGAGAGCCCTCCTCACTCTTCCTACCCACGTCGTTGGTCCCGACTTGAACCACGACATCTGGCAGCTCACACCCCCCACCCCCCTTGAGCATATTGAGAACTCGATCGGAGATATCGCGGACCCTGGCACCAGGGATGCAACAGACCATCCGGGATTCTCGATCTCTTTCACAGAACCTCCTATCTGTCCCCCTAACTATCGAATCCACTATCATTACTGCTCTCCCCCTTTTCCCTCCTTCTTTTCTGAGGTGAGGTCCAGTCTCGGTGCCAGAGACGCAACAACTGCAACTTGTCCCTGGTAGGTCATCCCTACCAACAGTATCCAAAACGGTATACTTATTGTTGATGGGAACGGCCACAGGGGTGCTCTGCTCATTCTGTCTATTCCCCTTCCCTCTCCTGACAGTCACCCAACTACCTGTCTCCTCACCCCTAGGGGTGACTATCTCCCTGACACTCCGGTCTACTTCTGCCTCTGCCTGCTGAATGATCCGAAGTTCATCCAGCTCCAGCTCCAGTTCCCTAACTCGGTTTGTCAGGAGCTGAAGCTGGATGCACCTTTTGCAGGTGTAGTCATCAGGGACAACAGTGCTCACCCTGACTTCCCACAGACTGCAAACGGAGCACTCAACTGCCCTGACTGTTGCCCATCAGGCATATACGAGAGGATCTGCAGATGCTGCCATCCCCCTTTCTTTCTCCTTAGGCTTCCAGTCCCATGATCCTCCCCCTCCTCCATCTATGTATCCCTTTTGCCAATCAACTTTCCAGCTCTTAGCTTCATATCTCCCCCTCCTGTCCTCTCCTATCATTTCGGATCTCCCTCTCCCCCTCCCACATCAAATCTCTACTCACTCTTCTTTCAGTTAGTCCTGACGACGCGACTCGGCCCGAGACCATCGACTGTACTTCTTCATACTGATGCTGCCTGGACTGCTGCGTTCCAGCAGCATTTTGTGTGTGTTGCTTGATCAGGCGTGTGATTGATTGAATTTATGACATATTGGTCAAACCTATTCATTCAAAACCGGTTTATGTGAATACTCCGCTGAATTGTCATTAGACACGGGCGTTATCTACACAGATGTCCATTTAATGTAAACACATACTTCATTCCATTCCTCAGATCTTCTCTGAATTTCCTCTGTGTCAGTGTATAGATAGAAGTATTGGTGCACACGCTGAGAATTTGCAACATAAACCCAAATTGTTGTAGGATGTATACCGGGGAACTCAAATATCTGTTCTCGTAAAAATAGTTTTGCACTTGCCATTTCAGGGAATGGGCTAAATAGGGCATCCAAAATAATATGAAATTAGCTGATATAGAAAACAGCAAAATCATCGATTTTCTGCGTTTTTCCACCTCGGCATCTTTCTGATTGTCGCTGCTGTGCCGAAGCTTTCTGCGGACTCTATTTGCCACAACGATATGTCTTACGGTTAACACGTTAAACACCAGGATTAAGCCGATTGGTAACAATGGTGTTAAAATGCTCTGCAGTAATGTGTATCCTCTCCACTCGGGTGAAGTAATGTATTCATATGTGAGGGCGCAACGCCACGGCGTGTTGTCAATGATGACGTAAGGTTCAATGGCAAACTAAAACGGGACAGATTTCACGCAGCTCACTATAACCACGGTGACGATAACCACCGTTGCTGTTCTCTCGGTGCAGTATCGCTCCCGCAGCGTTGGGCAGCATATTGCGATGAAGCGATCGAAGGTAAAACTGACCGTGAACCAAACAGAACAGTCCCTGGTTACAACCCGAAATACAAGTGTCAGAGCGCACACAGGAGTGATGAGCAGGGATCTGGAATAAATGTAGATATTGTTGGTCTGTTCCACTAAAGCAACAACGATAACCACCATCAGATCCGCTGTGGCCATTCCAACCAGGTAACGGGTGATGCATTTGGAGAGTCCGCATTTTCCCCGAGGAAGGATCACAATCGCCATTAAATTAACTGCAAGAAATTGAGAAAGAATAGAAATGTAATCAGAATAAATGTAGACATTGTTTATCTGTTCCACTGTTGCCATTCCAAACACGTAATTACAAGAAATTTGGAAACAAAATAGAAATATGGTCAGCTCCCTGAATGCCCCCATTCTACCGATGCTATGCAGGGTATGGTCTGTTTGGAAGTAGAAAGCGGGAATCCAGCGTGTGCGGTCTCGGTCGCTGCACTCCGGCTGGAGGACAATGACGGATGTGAGTGTCAGTGGATTGGCGACCTTCCCACAGTTTAGAGCGAGGCATCCGAGTCCCTCGACTCGCGGACCGGTGAGCAGTCGATCGCTCCTGTAAACAACACCATTTCCATTATTAGAGGTGAAATAGCTGAAGGGATTGTTTGTAGCCGTGACAATGTGGAGTCAATGAGATATAAAGCACGAGTTCTCATTTACTGACTTACAGAAGAACAGACCTACGTGTCGAAAATAGACTGGACCGTCATTTAAATAAGCTGCCACGTTGTTATAAGGTCGAAGTGTCTGCACTGACAGAGACTCGGACCTAGAAAAGCAGAGACCAGCTTCACTTCAGAAAGCCGAGCGAGGTGAAATTATGAAACAGCGACAACATCGACACCAACTTAATTGACAAAAGAAGAAAACACTGCGATCGCAATATGAAAAAATGAAAATAAAACAATCAGATGCCTGAAACACCCATTCCGGAAACACGTTTCAGCCGACGGTAGCATCTGTGCTCAGTAACAGTGCGGATACCGCAGCAGAGTAACGACGGCACCATACATAAAGTGACCAGCTCCGGCATTTACCGGGGACACCAACCGCTACAAGTGTGGGATAGAAAATGGCCGCGATGTAGTAAATCGCCGGATATCCCATATTCCGTCAGAAGCAGCATTCAGTTGTACGGAACGTTTCAGCTGCTCAGATGGACTGGTGATCGGTTTAGCAGACTTTTATTGAGGAGAGAGCAATTCCACTGAGGCAATTAGCGTGGCTATCACGTCAGGGACATTAGTGACAGCCAACTGCACAAACACTTACGTTAAACTATTTTTACTCACTCTGTCCCCGTCTTATGTGTTTGACTCCTCAAGGAATATTGCAATCTATTAAATTTAAAACAAAGTATTATGTGGATTTTGCATGTTATTTTCCATGATACGTAGCTTCAGCTATTTAAATAGGATATTTTTTTCTATATCGGTGTTACTTTTAAAGTCGGTATTCATCTTGAAATCGACTTATTTTGTCATATTTGACGGAGCACATTCGCTTCTGAAATTGAGGGAGGGAATTCGTTCTGGCGGGGGAATGGAGAACACTTCTTTATTAAAGGGGAACTTTCGTTCATTCTTTTCTTTCGTTCATTCCAGTCATTCCGGGCCGTGTGAGTGATGAAAATCACAGTGACAGCTGACTTGTGTTATAATAAAATACACTGTACATATTCCTCCATACACTGTAAAAGATCCACAGCGATATTGCAGAGACCTGCGATCAAAACGGGAACGTGTCCTCGGGAGATTAGCGAGGGCTGTGGAGAGTTTGAAGAACAATGTTTTCCAGCGCACACGTGGGCCGCTTGGCAAGAACCTGACCTCTGCCAGTGAATGACTTGACCACCCCATACCCGTGACGTGCGATGCAAACTATTGAACTTTAAAGATATTCTCAAATCTGCCACTATTCTACCAATATTTCGCCATCCATTCTCTGTTTAAACAAAAGTAACAAGTAAACTCTCTGACCAATCTGCAGGTTTCCAGGCGGTTCTGTTATTTGCCAAGAAATTGTATTTCTTTTCTCCGGATTTACTGTCAGGTATATTGCTTTTTGAGTGTCAGTATGTGCAGAACAGCGATATGTTCAAGCTCATCTTCTGACACATTTCTTCCTGCTCCTGCAGTGCACCGCTCCGTGCCTATTGTGATAGTAATAGCGGTGAGCGGCCCTCGGCTTATTGGAGAACGTCACACCACTCCGTTTCCATTGTGGAACTCATACTAACGTGCGGCCCTCGGTTGACCCGATAAATTATCACCTCTGCCTTCAAATTGATCCTTCCAAAGTGAATCACTCCGTAACGTTCCGGGTTGAACTCCATCGGTAACTTCTCAGCACTGCCCTGCGTCCTGTCACTGTCCTGTTGTAACCTGTGACTACCTTCTATACTACCCATAATTCAGCCAACTTCCACATAATTGAAAATACAATTATTTTCAATTTCCTCCATTTCCTTATTCATATCACATATAAAGAAGATAAATCCGAGGGTCTCAGAACAAATCTCGGCAGGACACCACTAGCACCAGTATCCAGGGAGAAAACGCTCCATCCACAACTATCCTCAGCCTTCTTGGGCGTCAGTCCTGAATCCACCAGCCAACTTTCCCAGGACACGAAGCCTTCTGAAATGTCTTACCATGGTTGACCGTAAGTATAACCGTCACATTATCATAAATTGAACCAGGCTCGTGAGACATGATCGGCCCCTCAAAAGGTCATACTGACTCTCCCAAGTTAGGCAATGCTTCTCCAAATTCCACTTAAATCTTGTTTCTAAGAATGATCTCCAATAATTTGCCCATCATTGAAGCAGGACTCTCCGCTTCCTGCAGTCACCCAAGGTTTCTCCCCACCACACGAGAGTACTTATCTATCCTAATCTATTTCTTTTTTTTACAAAAGTTCCAGTATATCCTGTCTTACTGTATTTTGTCGCACATCGGACCGTTTAACCCACTATCACAAATATCCCTCTGACTTGTGAATACTGAACTAAAGTCTTCATTCAGGACCTACCCTTATTCCCCCGACTTTAGAGGCTTGTTTCACTTTGTATCCCCGTTCGGTCAATGGACAATAGACAATAGGTGCAGAAGTAGACCCTTCGGCCCTTCCAGCCTGCACCGCCATTCTGAGATCATGGCTGATCATCTACTATCAATACCCGGTTCCTGCCTTGTCCCCATATCCCTTGATTTCCCTATCCATAAGATACCTATCTAGCTCCTTCTTGAATGCATCCAGAGAATTTGCCTCCACTGCCTTCTGAGGCAGTGCACTTCACACCTCCACAACTCTCTGGGGGAAGAAGTTTTTCCTTAACTCTGTCCTAAATGACCTACCCCTTATTTTCAAACCATGCCCTCTGGTACTGTACTCTCTCAGCATCTGGAACATATTTCCTGCCTCTATCTTGTCATATCCCTTAATAATCTTATATGTTTCAATCATATCCCCTCTCAATCTCCTTAATTCCAGCGTGTACAAGCCCAGTGTCTCTAACCTCTCTGCGTAAGACTGTCCGGACATCCCAGGAAATAACCTTGTGAATCTACACTGCACTTCCTCTACAGACAGGATGTCCTTCCTTAACCCTGGAGACCAAAACTGTACACAATACTCGGGGTGTGGTCTCACCAGGGCCCTGTACAAATGCAAAAGGATTTCATTGCTCTTGTACTCAATCCCCTTTATAATAAAGGCCAACATTCCATTAGCCTTCTTCACTGCCTGTTGCACTTGCTCATTCACCTTCAGTGTCTGATGAACAAGGACTCCTCGATCTGTTTGTATTACTCCCTTACCTAATTCTACACCGTTCAGATAATAATCTGCCTTCCTGTTCTTACTCCCAAAGTGGATAACCTCACACTTATTCACATTAAATGACATCTGTCAAGTATCTGCCCACTCACCCAGCCTATCCAAGTCACCCTGATTTTTCCTAACATCCTCATCACATGTCACACTGCCACCCAGCTTAGTATCATCAGCAAACATGCTGATGTTATTTTCAATGTCTTCATCTAAATCGTTGACGTAAATCATAAACAGCTGTTGTCCCAATACCGAGCCCTGTGGCACCCCACGTCACGACCCGCCATTCCGAGAAACACCCATTCACCGCTACCCTTTGCTTTCTATCTGCCAACCAGTTTTCTATCCATGTCAATATCTTCCCCCCAATGCCATGAGCTCTGATTTTACCCACCAAACTCCTATGTGGGACCTTATCAAATGTCTTCTGAAAATCGAGGTACACAACATCCACTGGATCTCCCTTTTCTGACTTCCTGGTTACATCCTCGAAAAACTCCAATAGATTAGTCAAGCATGATTTGCCCTTGGGAAATCCATGCTGGCTCGGCCCAATCCTATCACTGCTATCCAGATATGCCACTATTTCATCTTTAATAATGGACTCTAGCTTCTTCCCCACTACTGATGTTAGACTAACACGGCGATAGATCTCTGTATTTTTCCCTCCCTCCTTTCTTTAAAAAGTAGGATAACATTAGCCATTCTCCAAACCTCAGCAACTGATCCTAAGTCTAAGGAACATTAGAAAATGATTACCAATGCATCCGCAATTTCCAGAGCTACCTCTTTTATTACCCTAGGATGCAGACCATCTGGACCTGGGGATTTGTTAGCCTTCAGTCTCATCAGTCTACTCATCACCGTTTCCTTACTAATGTCAATCTGTTTCAGTTCCTCTGTTATTCTAGGTCCTTGGCCCATCCATACATCTGGGAGAATGCTTGTGTCTTTCCTAGTGAAAACAGATCTAAAGTACTTATTAAATTCTTCTGCCATTTCTCTGTTTTCCATAACAATTTCACCCAACTTATTCTTCGAGGGGCCAACATTGTTCTCAACTATCTTCTTTCTCTTCACATACCTAAAAAAGCTTTTGCTATCCTCCTTTATATTCCTGGCTAGCTTGCGTTCGTACCTCATTTTTTCTCCCCGTATTGACTTTTTAGTTAAGTTCTGCTGTTCCTTAAAAAAATCCCAATCATCTGTCCTCCTACTCACCTTAGCTCTGTCATACTTTTTTTTAATGCTATGCAATCTCTGACTTCCTTTGTCAACCACTGTGGCCCCTTTCCCACACTTGAAACCTTTCTCCTCCGAGGGATGAACTGATTTTCCACGTGCAGTTTTCCCAAGAATACCTGCCATTGCTGTTCCACTGTCTTTTCTGCTAAGATATCCGTCCTGTTAACTTTGGCCAACTGCTCCCTCATGGCTCCATAGACTCCTTTGTTCAACTGCAACACTGACACCTCCGAGCTGCCCTTATCCTTCTCAAATTGCAGATAAAAACTTATTATATTATGGTCACTACCTCCTAATGACTCATTTACTTCAAGATCGCTTATCAAATCCTGTTCATTACATAACACTAAATCCAGAATCGCCTTGTCCCTGGTCGGCTCTCGTACAAGCTGTTCCAAGATTGCATCCCGTAGGTACTCGACAAACTCCCTATCCTGGGGTCGAGCACCTACCTAATTCTCCCAGTTCACCTGCATGTTGAAATCCCCCATAACTACTGCGACATTACCCTTGCCACATGCCAATGTTAACTCCCTATTCAACTTGAACCCAATATCCATGCTACTGTTTGGTGGCCTGTAGACAACACCTATTAACGGCTTTTTGCCCTTACTGTTCCACAGTTCTATCCACACAGACTCTACTTCTCCTGATTCTATGCCCCCCCCCCCTTGCAAAGGACTGAATCTCAGTCATCACCAACAGGGCCAACCCACCCCCTCTGCCGAAATTTCCGCCCCTACAATAGCACGTATACCTTTGTACATTCATTTTCCAGGTCTGATCTCCCTGTAGCCATGTCTCCGTTATCCCAACAACATCATAGTTACCCATTCGCACCTGAGCTTCAAGCTCATCCGCCTTATTTCTGACACTTCGTGCATTCAGATATAGAATTTTTAGCCCATTTCTCCTCTCTCTGTTTGAATCGCTGCCTATTGTGCTTAACCCAGCTCCCCGAACTCCCATCGGGCTGTACGCCCCTTGAATTTTGTTGTCCTTCCTAAATTTACTTATTCTTTCTGAACATTTAACTCCATGTTCCGTCGGACCATCCCTCTGTACATGTGTCCTCCTTATCACTTGTTCTGCCTCACCTTTCTCTACTACCCACTTAATATTCCGGAACCGTGTAGTCCCTACCTGTCTATTCTTCATCTCGCTGTCCTCTCTCACATCCTGGATCCCCGCCTCCTCCAAATTTAGTTTAAACCGCCCCAAGAAGCGCTAGCAAACTTCCCTACAAGAATGTTAGTACCGATCCAGTTAAGGTGTAAACCGTCCCTTCGGAACAGATCCCACCTTCCCTGGAACAAAGCCCAATTATCTAAAAATCTGAAGCCCTCCCTCCTGCACCATCCTCTCAGCCACGTATTAATCTGTATAATCTTTCTGTTCCTTGCCTCACTCGCACGTGGCACAGGTTGCAATCCTGAGATTGTTACCCTGGAGGTCCTGCTCTTCAGCTTCGCACTTAACTCCCTGAACTCCCTACGCAGGACCCCTTCACTCATCCTACCCAAGTCATTGGTCCCTACATGGACCACAACATCTGGATTCTTGCCCTCCC
The DNA here is from genome assembly GCF_048418815.1 of Hemitrygon akajei. Lineage (NCBI taxonomy): Eukaryota > Metazoa > Chordata > Chondrichthyes > Myliobatiformes > Dasyatidae > Hemitrygon > Hemitrygon akajei. The sequence continues at coordinate 3,901,444 of NW_027331931.1, forward strand.
TCTCGAGAATAACCTGCACCCGATCTGAGATGTCTCGGACCCCGGCACCAGGGAAGCAACATACCATCCGAGACTCCCGATCGTCCCCATAAAATCTCCTATCCGCCCCCCTGACTATAGAATCCCCTATCAATACCGCCCTCTTCTCTTCCCACCTCCCCTTCCTAGTCGAGGGTCCAACCTCAGTGCCAGAGACAGGACCACTGCAGCTTGTTCCTGGTAGGTCATCCCCACCAACAGTATCCAAAACGGTATACTTATTGTTGATGGGAACGGCTACAGAGGTGCTCTGCTCTCTCTGTCTGCTCCCCCTGCCTCTCTTGACTGTCACCCATTTGCCTACTTCCTGACTTTTCTGTGTGACTACCTCCCGATAACTCTTATCTATCTCTGCCTCTGCCTCCCGAATGATCCGTAGTTCATCCAGCTCCTGCTCCAATTCCCTAACTCGGTCTGATAGGAGCTGCAGCTGGATGCACCTTTTGCAGGTGTGGTCATCAGGGACAACTGTGTTGACCCTGACCTCCCACATACTGCATACGGAGCACACCACTGCTCCAACTGTCTCCCCCATTACCTGATCCCAGATTAGGCAGAATAAATGAATAAAGAATCTACTGACCTTACCTTTTTACCTGAGTGAGTGTCTGACGCTACTGTACCAGAATGTGTCACGGGATGATGTGGAGGGAGTTTCAGTCTGTTTCTGACCTCTGTTGTGTTTAATGGGAGTGTGAAATCGGACGTTGCAGAAGGAGATTCAGTGGCAGATTCTCTCAATGTCTGATCGTTGGAGTGTGTGATGGGATGATGTGGAGGGAGCTTCACTCTGTGTCTCATCTGGGGAGTGTTTGATGGGAAGGCAATTTAAAGGGAGCTTCACTCTGTGCCTGAATTGAGGAGTGTGTGATATGAGGGCGCAGAGAGACCTTCATTATTTGATCCGCAGTGTGTGTGCGTTAGGGCGGTGTGTAGCGAGATTCACTCTGTGTCTGATCCCGGGAGTTTGCGATGGGATGATGCGGAGAGAGCGTCACTCTGTGTCTCACCCAGGGAGTGTGGGATTTGACGGTGTGGAGGAAGCTGTACACTGTGTCTTACCCCGGGAGAGTGTGACGGGACGGAGCAGAGGGAACTTCACTAAGGGTTGGAGTCCCGGAATGTGTGTTGGGATGTGCTACAGGGAGCTTCTCCCTGCATTTGTACCAAGGATTGTATGATTGAACCCTGTAGAATGACCTTCAGTCTGTGTCTGACGCTATCTGTATACGAACTTCCAATCTCTTTTGTCGTTTTTGTCTGCGGGAGCAACGAGAGTGCGCGGGAAGGAGGGGGTCAGAACATTGCGCATATCTGGGGTGCGAGGGGGCGGTGGTCAGCCTGGATGGGGATGGGGTGTGCGCAGGTCCTGGGGACCAGACACCATCAGAATGACCTCCCTCAGCCTGGAGCTGAGACGCTGCTGTGTCAGTGTGAGGATCTCAGACCCATTATTGCATATCACCGGGTGCAGGGTGGGGGGGGGGGCAGCAGTAACCCCAGGCCACTGTTTCTCCTCTAATGAGACTCAAGTCCGACACCCAGACAGGAAGTTACAGCAGTTTATTAATTTCATCATGACAAATGTAAATTAGACACTGTGTGAGCTGCTGACGTGTGGGAATAAATAAGCTGCTTCCAACCCACTCACGGTTACACAAAATTAAATGACCGGCGACAATAATCAGACCCGTTTCTCACCGTCACTCTGCATCGGAGAAACGATGATTATAAAATCACACTTCAGGGCCGTGTCCGCGATCGCTGCAGATCCAGGGCCACTGCCGAGAATTTTTCAATTTAACATCATTATATCAGCTGGACTCTCGAAAGTCTGTCCAAAGTGAGCAAAAGGATTCTCTCCCCAGATAATCCCACCCTGGGGCACTGGTGTCTCAGACTGCGACCCGCCCCCGGACTCTACCTGTCTGTAATTCCACAAGCTCTCACTTCGGGGAGCTCAGAATCCGGTCACCCGGCGGAAGAACCGCCACTGGGCAGGAGGCCAATCTGCATCACTGCGGGACTGCGTCTGTCGTAACAGAATGCTCGGCTGGCGCCAAGGAATCCGTTAGAACCGTCGGGAAGTCAACCTGGAGAGCAGCATTAAAGGGGAGGGCGGGGAATCAGCCAGAATGTCTCCATCTCACGGGCTGGTATGTTCACACATTCAGATGTCCACAGATCCACTTTCATTCAGAATCACAGTCAGTCGGGGTCTTTGTTGCTGCAAAGATCTCAGTTCCTTCAGCCCGGTCCGACTGAACTGATTGTCCCACAGGCTGAAACAGATGGGAAAATAAGGATGAAATAAACAGATTACAAAACAGTGTCAGTAACAGGGGACCGGGGCTAATGTTTCAACAACACTCACAGACAAATATCACCAGAAAACCCGCGGATCCGCTGATATTTTATCACATTGAACATTAACACAAACACTCACCCGATGCGCTCCAGACTCGGGAGGGTCAGTATGAGGTGGCGGAAACCGGGGACAGATCGGTCCGTGAGCGAGTTTGATACCAGGTCTAGCAACGTCAGTGATCTGCATGTAGTGAGAGTGGAGACGAGATCCTCGGCACCAGAATCGGTGAGATCAACATTGTTCAGCCTGGAGATGAGAGAGAGTGTGAGGGTGAAGGACACAGAGAGACAGGAGACGGTGCAAATCCCCAGTGTTTATCAGTAACACAATTACTGATCGCATTAATGTTCAGAATAAGACACACAGCGACTGAAAACACAGTCTCCCACAGTCTGGTTCTTACCCCAGTTTCTGTATTTTACACTCCGGGTTCCTCAGAGCAGCAGACAACAGTTTCACTCCTGAATCTTCTAGTACATTCCAGTCAAGTCTAAACACAAACAGACAAATTGATGAACAAAGTGATTCAAACCGTGGGTCTGAGGGAATTTCTCTCACTCAGATATTTCAGGAAACATTAAACCCTTCAGTAAATCACTGATCGGAGTTCCCATCACTGTCAATGTCCCTCACTGCCCAGCTCCAGTGTATTCACCGAATGTCAGTAATTTAGTCTGTCGGTGAGACCCTGTAAACTCCAGATATTCTGTCTCATTCACGAATGGTTAGAAAAGTACTGATTTGAGAATATCGGAAGCGCATGGTCAAATGCTGGGAGATAGTGGAATAGACCCCACCTGAGGAAAGGGGATAGGAAAATAAAACTTGCAGGAAGAAGGGGATTGGGGAAAAGCAGACCCATCAGGAGGAAGGATTATGAGGATAAGAGGTCCCACAGGAGGATACCGATGAGTAAAGATATCCCACAAGATGAGATGATACAGAGATTGTTTGTACGGGAGGAGTGGGTCTGAACTGAGGAGATTCGCCCATGGGGTCTGGTTATCTGGTAGTGAACACAGTCACACAGGTGGACTGATGGTGATAGTCACACATGGGGAAGGGCAGTGGAGGACAATCTCACAATGGTATTTCTTTCCTTCTCACTGGGACAGTCTGCTGACGGTCTCTTGTCCCTCACCGGGAAGGGGGTGTGAATCTCTGACCAGCCTGCTGCAGTCAGTGTCGGTCTGGGTGTCAGTAACAGTGAGAAGGAACATTGTCAATGTACGTGTCACAGGCGGTGAGAAATACGGCCATTCCTGTGATTTACTACCATTAAACCAATGGCCATTGTTCACTGATCTGATGAAGTCTCCAACATCCCTTCACAAGGAGCCACAGAACCGTCCCGTCCTCGGAGAATTACTGACTGACCCCCTGGTCATTTGTCACAATTCTTTACAATCTGATTTACTACAGTTTTACCCAAATCCATTTACATTGAAACAACACAATGGAACAGTTTCACAGTTCAGAGTGAGAGATAAATCAAGTTACCTCAACTCCTGGCACTTGTGCAGCCCGGGTCCCAGCCGCTGGATTCCTTCACACTGAATGTGGCAGTTCTGCAGGTCGAGGTGCTTTATTGTATCACAGAGTCCGATGACATGAGACAGGACCGCGTAGTCAGTCGGGGTCAGTTTCATTCCACGGAATGAAAGTTTATCCACAGATCCCAGTGCGTCCTGAGCCAGTTCACGATTCTGAGACTCAAACAGGTAGTGCAATGTGTTCAGGAGGCTCCTTTTACCAGCTTCACTCCACGTGTTTCTACTCTGGTGTTGAACTTCCTCCTTCACCCAGTCAATCACCCGGCAGGTTGTTTGATGAGGAAATGGGCCCAGAAACTCCTCCAGGCCCCGAGCTGTCATTGGGGAGGAGAGACCAGCAACAAAACGGAGAAATACCTCAAATCGCCCATCTGTCGTGCTGTGGGCTTCAGTGAGGAATATCCGGATATCCCCGGGATGTGGATTCAGGAATTGTGCGATTGCAGCTACAAACTCTTGGATGGTGAGGTGTGGGAATGTGTACACCACACACCGGGAAGAATTCTCTCTTTCCAAAAGCTCCATCAGGAACCCGGACAGGAACTGGGAAGGCTGCAGATTGTAGTTGATCAAATCTCCATCTGTAAACACAATTTTCCTCTCGGACACTCCTCTGAAGGCCATCTGACCAACCCTGAGTAACACATCACGGGGGCTCTCAATCTCACTGTTGTTGGTTTTCAGGATGTTGTAAATATAGTAGGAGTACAGTTGTGTGATGGTCTTGGGAACACGCTGTGACTCCTGGACTCGTTGTGTGAAAAAGGAGCCCAGTGTCAGAGCGAGGATCCAGCAGTAGGAGGGGTTGTAGCTCATGGTGTTCAGGACCTCGTTCTCCTTCACGTGTATGAAAACAGCTTCCGCCACCGTCTGATCTTCAAAATGCCTGAATAAATATTCCTTCCGTTCCTCACCAACAAATCCCAGGATTTCAACCCGGGCACCGATCTTCGCCTTTTTCAATAAATGTAAGGCAGAGGGGCGGGTGGTCACCAGCACTGAACACCCTGGGAGCAGCTTGCCCTGGATTAAACTGTACACAATGTCAGACACCTTGCTGTACACAATGTCAGACACCTTGCACTGGAATTTAGGGTCTGTGGATATGCATCGAGGTTCTGTGCATCTCCGACTGTCAATAAAATTAATTCTGTCCTTGAATTCATCCAAACCATCAAATATAAACAACAACCCCTCTGGGTTCTTCCACAGCGATTCCAGAATATCCCTCAGGTAAGGATAATAAAACAGCACCAGGTTCGAGAGGGTTATTATACAATTGATCGTGTTTAACTCTCGGAATTTGAAACTGAAGATAAACTGGAACTGTTGGTATATTTTCCCCGTGGCCCAGTCATAAACAATCTTCTGTACCATTGTTGTTTTCCCGATTCCCGTGACTCCGGCCACTGCTGCCGAACATGCAGGCTTGGTATTACTCCGGGAAAAGCTGCTCTGGAACAACTGTTCAGGTGTGATTTTTTCCAGCTCTCCGCGGAGATGTTTTTCTCTCCACTCCTCGTGGTCTCTGCCTCTTGCCAGCAGCTCATGTTCCACCAGTGTCCGATCTTGAACAGTAGAAATGACCGTGAGCTCAGCGTATCGATCAACCAGCTGGAAAACCTTCACCTTCTCCCTCATCAGGATCGTGTTCACTCTCAGTGTTTCAGTTTGTGCCCGCAGAGTTTCCTTGTGTTTCTGTTGAACATCTGCCACGGGAACAAATCGTGGTCAATCTGTTAGATGCCGCAATTTAGCACTGAACATTTAAGTACACAAGAGTTAGCACAAAGCTATTACATTAAATGAATTCATCTATGGATGTTCGTACCGTAAAGTAAATTTGGTTAACAGTGCCCTGACTGGACAGTGAATCATGGCCTACATGATTTGGATTTGGAGCTTCTTTCCGAGGAACGTGCTAAGACGGTAGTGTGATATTAATACGCAGCAGCCTCTCCGGACTCTAGATTGGGGATTGCCAAACGTTATTTGGATTTTCTGGTGTAGTCTGTTTTGTCATATGCTTTTGTGATATCATTCTGGAGGAACGTTGTCTCATTTTTTAACTGCATTGCATTTGTGGTTTCTAAATGACAATAAACTGAATCTGAATCTGAATCTGAACATAAAGAGCAGACCCTCACATTCCACATTAACTGTTCTGTGAAAGTGAGTATATCCCTGTTAGTTTGGTGACCGACTGTCCCGTACTGGACACCCTCCCATTACAGCAAAGGCTATCGTTGTTCTTGTGGAAGAATCTTCTAATCCCCCAACAACTTGTTCCCTCCCCCAACAACTCTCGCAATACCCCTCACCACGTTGATTAATATAAAATACCTCGCTTGCCGATTAGCTCATATACACGAAGGGGAGTCGTTGTCAGCATCTTAGAGAGAGTCAGTGTTTCTACATCACACTAAATCCAGGGTACATCAAACATTGATAATCTCTTTCCCTTACAACAGCACAGATGCTGCACAACTCATTAAGTTGCTAAAACAGATTGTTTGACGCTGCAGAACTTCATCTCGTGTCTCCTAAAGGGTATGTGTGGAAATACTCAATAGGTCAGGCAGCATCTACGGAGAAAGAGACATAGTGGATGCTATCGATCTATGTTGCAAATGGAACAAAAATTTTGAAAAGCAGGATAATTTCTAATCCTGACAGCCCTCCAGTAAACTCCCCTGTACTCTGTCCAAGGCCTCCTCATCCTTCCCGTAATGTGGGACAGAATTGCCTCCATAATCCAGGTGCAACCAAGCCAAAGTTTTACACAGTTGCAACGCAGTGAAGGGCAATGTCTTCACTGACGTGTTGTCACATTCAGAGAACTATGGTGATTGACACCAACATCCCTCTGTGCATCTATAATGTTATTTGTCCTGACATTTAATCCATACTTCCCCAATGCATTTCACCTGCTGAAGAGCAACATCTGACACTGTTCTACACTGAACTCCATTTTCCAGTGCATATCTGCAACTGACCAACATTTCGCTAGATTCCTTGACCAACCAACTCAAGCTCCACAGCTCAGTCTCACTTTAGCTTCATAGACCCTTTCTTTCTTCTTCTGAGTACATTAACAACATCTCTCGCAAATCACAGAATGTTTCCATCTTGTCATTAATCCCCGTTGGTATACGCAGGTCCCAAATTCTGATGAACTGATATTTAGTCGATGCCCACATGCAGGGGGAAATTTGCTCAATAACAGCTGCTCCCAATCTAAACCCTATCATTTAATCTGCCTTCCCCCAATTTAACTTCCCCACAGCCCCATACTGCAGACTTATTATTTTTCATATCCATCTTAGAACTGGAGTTGTGCTTACTGCTCCCAAAAACCCTTCCAGTGAAACCCGAGCACATTGTAGGTTCATGTCCCAATACCTGCTTCAGTATGGCTTCTCCGCTCATTGTCCAACAGCCATTAAATTACAAAAATATTCTTGCAGTAAGGAACAGTGGGACATGATATTTTAGGTCCTCGGTCACACATGGAAAGTTAAAGTTACCCACTACAACAAAAATGCCACGTTTGCATCTTTCCAGACATCGCCTACATATCAGTTCCTCTGTCCCCTGATGAGTACTTGGAAATGTTTAGCAAAAACCCACCAGTAATTGCATCTGTCTTATTTTCGTCCTCTTCCCATATTGTATAAGTACTTGAACTCCCCAGCACGTCCTCTCTGAGTGCAGCTTTGAAATTCCTGAGATCAGTTATTAAACCTTTCCAACAACTTTGCCTCACCATCAAATGAAAAATATCAGAACTCTGGAATATCATGCTGCCAATTCTGTCTTTCTCAACCAGGTCTTCATAACAGCACATTTGACTGTGTATCGCCACCCACAGCTCCAATCTGCGAAGTAATTTTACTGGTGACAGTACAGTGGTTGGTCAAATCTCAAATAATAATGAAGCAGCCTACAGAGAAGAAGTCATCACCCTGACACAGTGATGTCAAGAAAACAAACTCTCCCTCAACATCGCAAAAACAACGGAGCTGATTGTGGACGACAGGAGGAATGGATACAGGCTAACCCCTATTGTCATCAATGGATTAGGGGTTGAGAGGATGAACAGCTTTAAGTTCCTCAACATAAACATCACTGAGGATCTCACACGGTCTGCACATACCGGCTGTGTGGTGAAAACGGTATAACAGCGCCTCTTCCAACTCAGACGGTTGAAGAAATTTCGCATGCCCTCCCTCCAAAATCCTAATAACTTTATATACGGGCACAACTGAGAGCATCCTGACTGACTGCCTCACTGCCTGGCACGGGAACTGAACTTCCCACAGTCGCAGGACCCTGCAGAGAGTGGTGCGGACAACCCAGCGAATCTGTAGATGTGAACTTCCCACTATTCAGGACATTTACAGAGATAGGGATTTAAAAGTCCTGAAGAATCAATGGGGATCCGATCCATCCAGGAAAAAGTACCACAGCATCAAAATCAGGACCAACAGCTCTGGGACAGCTTCTTCCACTAGACCATCAGACTGATTAATTTATGCTAACGCAACTGTAATTCTACGTTATATTTGCTGTCCTGATGTACATACTCTTTATTATAAATTGTTACAAATTGCACGTTGTACATTTAGATGGAGATGTATTGTAAAGATTTCTACTCCTCATGCAGATGAAGGCCATAAGTAATAATCAATTCAATTCAATTCCATGTGCTGATCCACTCTCAAGTTTCAGCTCAAGGTTCTCTCCACTGAAACAATCACAGAAAGAACCAGAAATCCCATCGTATTCATTTACCCTGCTCTGTTTATTAGCAGAACCTGTACCTTCCTTCGACCCTACTTCACAGGAGATCATACAGCTGGACCAGTATTTGAAGTGTCAGTGGAGAACATTCTGGACATAGAAATCATGGGCCTCGGTTATGGAAAAGCATGGAAATGCCCTGAATATTGAGGTCCTGAATTAGCGGAAGGCAGATTTCAATATAAGACGGGGTCTGGATGAAGTGTCATAGCAGTTACTTGCAGCTACATTACAGCTGAAGACAGACTTTTAAAAGGTTAAACTTCAGAATTTCTGCAGATGCTGGAAATCCAAAGAAACACACACAAAAAGAGCTGGAGCAGCTCAGCAGGTCATGCACGATCAACGGAAATGGATAAACTTTTTGACAATCCAATATGTCAGGATCCTACCAGGAGTATGTGGCATCTAACAGTGTCTGAGGAACCTGTCCGGGTGGTGGTCTCACAGTGTGTCAGACCCCGCCAGGGGCGTACGGGGTCTCACAGTGTGTCAGGAACCCGTCAGGTATGTGTGGTGGTCTCACAGTGTGTCAGGACTCTGCCAGGTTTGTGTGGGCTCTTACAATCTGGAGGACCCTGTCAAGGGTGTGTGGGCTCTCTATTTAATGTATTTGGATGAGATTGGGAGAGTAGGAAAACTATGATTGTTGAAATAGTTACTTTAGAGAATGTGAGTCATAGTAATGATGTTCTTCAACAGTCAGGGAGCGAATCTGTTTCGTATTGAGAAATAGGTGTTGGTGTTTCACTGCCGTGTCGCATCCCTTGGCAAACAACATGAAGAACAGTGAAGAACAAGTCTGCAGGCAAATTGTACAGAATTACCAAATCCATGGTGCAGGGATACTGGGAGGTGGGTGGGTTATTGTCTGGATCAGCATTTACAGAGGTGACAGAGACATGAACAGTTTGTAAACTTCATGATTCATCTATCTCCGGTTCCATATGTAAATTAACATCTTTGGAAGTTGTTCTTGGAAATGAGTGGGGCTGAACCAGAGTTCTAGCCAAGGTTTCTTATCTATCTGTTCAAGAGCTTCAAATAATCAGATAAAACATGGGCTACTATATTAATAACTTTTGCAATAACTGTCTTGCTTTCGCTTTTTCCTCTGTTAATTGTGCAGCTGAGTGATCCTACTCAGTCCGCTATTATGAAACCTTACAATCTCTGAGCCCATGGACTGCGCTGGGCTCCATTTTCACCGACACAAAGTGCTTACGGATGTAGTGAGTTTCTTATCCAGTCGACCACAATTTAATTAATAGCAATATTATTTATAGATATTTTCAGTCCTTTCCACCTTCCTTGCCGCAATTCCACAACACTCGGTTTCTCTGTCCTAATTCCCATATATTACCCTTCCACAGTGTCCATCATACAAACTGACAGACATGAATTTCAGATACTCTGGACTGAGCTGAGGATTTTGTCCCCCATCTCACCCTCACTAATACCGTTTCCTGATGGAATTCCCAGGATTATTGAGTGGGATATTGAACTGGATAACTGTAGCAGAGTTTGCAGTAAGGGAGTGCAGATGTGAACAGAGTGGGGTTCATATGCTGCTCCGCGTTGAACAGACTAGTGTAGTGTTACCTGATTTTCAAATTAAATTGTTGCTGTCATTGTTATTCTGTGAAGAAGACTTCAATGGACTCTCAGTTCTAAAAATGATTACCTGTAGGTTCTGAGGGATTTTAGAAAAGTGATTTAGGATAATGGCTGTGCCGGGGGCTGGGTGGTTGTAGTAAAAGTGATTTCACCTTTCGGAGGAATAAATTTCCCATTGTTTCGCTCCTCAGATCGTCCTCTTCTCCATTCTGACCCCTGTGGAAGGATCTGTAGTTGCTGGACTTAGAGAGGAGTGATCCCTTTCAGCAAACTCCCCCAAATCTCTGCATTGTTCCGCATAATGTCCTTTGAAAACTCTCACTCCAGAAAACATTTTCCATGTCACGCGGCCAAAATTTGGCACAACAACGATATGACCCTGCATAGGATCAGCCATTGATGGAAACAGCGGTTTCTTCACTTACCTTTCAGCTTACTGGGAATCTCTGATACGGGTAGATGGACTGGAACACAACCTGTTCGGATTTAAACAATTTGAGGAATTGAAATGTATAAAATCATAAAGTGTGTAATGTTTGAATCCAAAATTGAATTAATCTCTTATATTATCTCACCATGTTCCTGTATTTCTTTCAGCATTTTGTCAAACTTTGGGACACTAATCCGCATTTCTACAAAGGTTTCCCACATCACCCTCTGGGCGCAGGAGCCTTTCTCCATCACCAGGCTCAGGAGGAGTTTAGAACTGTCCGCCCGTTCTCCCTTATCAGCGAGATCAGAGATTTTCTGTGAAGAGTAACAGTGAACATATTGGGGACTAACAGATTCACACAGAGAATGAGAAGTAAATGATGTGCTCTGTAACGGGATCACACTGAGCAGTCACCCGGACGGGTGCTGATCCTGTCTGGACATGGACTGTACATTCTGAGTGCAGAGCACACGGAGGAACATTCACCGTGAACCTGGTCCACCAGTCAATGAGATCCTGGATGGTCTGTGACCGCTTCATTGACGTGGCTCCAAATCCATAAATAATTCCTCACCGGATTTGACGGTGTAAAACAGAAATCAGAAAATATTGATCACAGATGAAGAAAGAAGTCAGGAGGGTTTTTATAACAGAGTGAACAGTCTCGGAGAAGTTGCAGAAAAGATGATGTGATTCATCTCCTCAGTCCGCCGGTGTCCAACATGACAGCGGATTACCGGCTGACACCAGATGTCTTTCTTTTGCCTTTCCTAGTGGAGGTTTATTCAGTGATTACACATTACAACACGGCGGTATTCCCCGATCCACACTGTTTGTAGTTACAGATTGTAACACAATCATCTCCACCCAGAACAGAACACACTCGAGCTCCTGTGGCACCCACAACTGATGCCCCGGTTCTCACTGACATCCTGCCGTCACGCTGCACGATCTTCCCAAACCGAAACTTCCTGTCATATTTCCATTTAATACTGTAAGCCCACACAACTGTTACCTGCTCAACTCACTCTGAACATTGAGCAGCCACCCACCAGTCCGCGGGGTCTTTTCACCCCATTCTATCACTGGTTCAGATTCTAGTTTTTACGGTATTTATTTCCCAGATGTTCAATTATCTATTCTAATATCCAATGAGTCAGAATTCCTACACCCAGTGTCATGTGATGTTGAAAAACTCAAACCCTTTCTCCCTCCCACTCACCCGATGTTCCTTTCCACTGAACTGATTCTTGGCCGTTAACGCCAGGCTCACTCCGTGCACCCCTCCTTCCATCGCCTGCTCCAGCCTGTCCCGGTAGACGTCCGTCAACTGCAGCAGCTGGAAATCGTCCCAGCTCGCCAGGAGCTCAGTGATCATCGAGCCCGGACCTGTGAAGGCAAATGGGGGAGGTGGGGGGGGGTTGGGGAATTACCAACGTTCAATTAGACAGCAACTTTCTCTCAGGAAACTAAAGATGGTGCATGATCCGAGATGTATCTGGCGAGGGTGGGGGGAGGGGGGACGAGACGGGGGAAGAGACAGGCGCGGGACTCAAGATGCTAGAGCATGGATGCGGCCTGGAGAGATGGGGCGCCGATCGGGGAGGTTAGGGCAGGGTGTATAGTTCCATCTGTTGAGGGCTGTTCTTTCGTGTCCCTGGGAGTATACCTCTCTGTTTGGAAAGGACTCTGCTTATTCCTGAGGACGTAGTAACCCATCACCATCGCTCTCCTGGTACTGCCCATCACCACCGCTTTGCTCTGGGTTACTGCCTGCCTGCCTGGTCAACCCCTTCCTCAGCAAATCTCTGGGATTTCTCACAAAATGCTGGAGCTACTCAGCAGGACAGGCAGCATCCATGAAGGAGAATAAACAATCAATGTTTCGAGCCAAGGCCCTTCATCGGACTGGTAATGACGGGACAGAAATTCTAGATATTGTCACATTACTTTCTATTCCTTGTGGTCCCGATCCGAAACGCTAACTGTTTATTCCTCTCCATGGATGCTGCCTGACCTGCTGAGTACTGACAACCTGTTGTGTGTCTTTGTGTTGCCGAAAACTTTCAGCATCTGCACAATGTCTTGTCTTCTGGAGTAACTCGCTATTTTAATGTGCATCACAATCTGTTAGAGGAGCAGGAGCAGACGGTAACTGTACTCCTTCCACTTGTGACTGTGTTTCCCCAGAGATGTTAACTCTCTCTCTAATCACTCTGTTCAATTTTCACAAATATTTTGTGAATTGCCATTACTGAATTAAACCCAGACGGAGAATCAGCAGAGTATTTATAAATTAAAATAAGTCGCCAACAGACCCGTGTCCTTTCCCGATCCTGACGCCACTGGAACTCCTCCACTGCCCGAACCTTGATCCATTTTGTGGACAGGAGTTTTCATTTTTTGCTGCTCTGTAACAAATAAAAATAACAGGAGGGTCAAACATTAATTGGGGTTTAAAGCAGAACACTGTTTTGTTTTTAAACTGAGGTGAACACTTCCAAACATCTGGGGCCGATCCACTGAACACGTGACATGGCCGGATCCACCTGCACCCTTTCACCCACAGTCACACAATGTCCATTTCCGCTCTCCATGCATTGTACATTGGACCAGGATTCTCCAGGGTATCTACTCGCTGTATTACAGGCAATTCCCTTTTAGGTAGCAATCTTGTGTCCTGGACGAGGAGTGATGCGTCTACGGAATGGCAAGGCAGATTGAGCAGACAGCGCCCACTGCTTTGGTCCTCCTACCACTGATGGCGCTTTGGACAACTGCTACACCAGTGTGGGCTGAAACATTTCTGCTGACGATGAGACTTCTATTCCTCTCTTCACTGTGTTATGCGGATTTCCCAGTCACAACAGATTCTCATCATCTTCTTTCAGGTGAATATCGCCTGGCACTGACACCTATGGAAATATATGATTTGTATCGAGAGAGAAACACTCTGGCAACCTGAACAACGCAATGTCACCCATGGCATCGTGACATCTGGTCCTGAATCACTATAGTTTTTTTCCGGCAGGACTTCAGGAGCATTATTAACACCAAAACTCAGTTAAGATTTCTTTGAGCATATCACCTGGCTATTATCAGATAGTTAGTTATATGACACCATGTCAAACACAATGTCGACATGCCATACATCCAAAACCACAAGTTGGGAAAAGTCATTAACATAAATAAAATAAGATGCTGGAGTTATTCAACAAGACAGAGAGTATGTTAATATTTCAGGTGGAAGACCCTGTATCAGAGCTGAGCCTGTGTGTAGGAGCCATGTATCAGCATTGTATTCTGCGTTATGTATTGATGATACTTTTTATGTTAACGAGTCGCATCAGTGGGGGTGTGCTAAACACAAAGGGAATCGGTTACATATTTCTGCTTTGTTAGGTGCAGTACACAGCTGGGGACTGATGAATGTGATATATGTTTATTATCCACTCAAATACGAAAAACTTAAACTTGGGTACATTTTAGTTTCATCGCCTCACGATTGTATGTTTGCTGGTTGCTAATAAAGGATCGAATGCATATCACCGACTTTTGTAACGATCAGCATTGGAACTGAGGGCATGTCATGCAAGTATAACAAATCCGTGGGGGGTCGCCAGCAATGGCAAATTGCTTGGTTAAATTTCACCGCTACATTCTCAGCAGATGTTTCTCAACCTGCCGATCATTTAAATATTCTGAGATACTGAGTATTTTTATTGAGCATTCACCAGTGAACAGGACCTTGGCAATTGTGGGGATGGCTTACAGCAAACTGAAACGCATGACTGTATGGACTTTAAGAAAGAGCATGTGCTGAATCTTTTGAAAGGTATTAAGTTAGATAAGTCGCCGGGATTGTACGAGATATACCCCATTCTACTGTAGAAATCGAGGGAGGAGATTGCTAAGCTTCTGACGATGATGTTTGCATCATACACTAGGTGGGGAGAAGCACCAGAGGATTGGAAGGTTGCGAATGTTACTCTGTTGTTTAAGAAAGAGAATAGAGATAACTCAGGAAATTATGGACCAGTGAGTCTCATTTCAGTGGTGGGCAAGTTTTGAAGAAGATCCTGTGAGGCAGGATGTATGAACATTTGGAGAAACATAATCTGATTAGGGATAGTCAGCATGGCTTTGCCGAGGGCAGGTCATGCCTTGTGAACCTGATTGAATTCTTTGAGGATGTAACAAAACACATTGATGAAGGTAGAGCAATGGAAGTACTGTATATGAATTTCAGTAAGACATTAGCTAAGGTTTCCCGTGGAAGGGTCATTCAGAAAATAATAAGGTATGGGATCCAAGGAGACCTTGCTTTGTGAATCCAGAATTGGCATGCCAATAGACGGCATAGGTCGGTTGTAGATGGTTCATATTCAGCATGGATGATGCTGACTAATAGTGTTCCATTGGGATCTGTTCTAAGACATTGATTAGACTCCATTTGGGAGCCCTGTGTTCAGTGCTGGTCACCTCACTACAGGAAACAATATGGCTGATATAGAGAGGGTGCGGAGGAGATTTATAAGAATGTTGTCTGGATTGGGGAGCATGCCTGATGAGAATAGTTTGAGTGACCTTGGCATTTTCTTCTTGAAGCGATGGAGGATGAGAGATGACCTGACAGAGGTGTACAAGATGAGAGGCATTGGTTGTGTTGATAGCCAGAGGCTTTTCCCATTGTTGAAGTGCCTAACAAGAGCGAACGTAGTATTAAGGTGCTTGGAATTAGTTACAAGGGGGATGTCAGGGGTACGTTTTTCACACAGATAGGGGTAGGTGCGTGGAATGCACTGGCAGCGACGGTGGCAGAGGCAGATACAATAGGGGCTTCCAAGAGACTCTTAGATAGGTTCATGAAGCTTATAAAAATAAAGGGCTATGCTGCAAGGAAATTCTGGTCAATCACTAGAGTAGGTCACATGATCAGCACAACATTGTGGGCTGAAGGGCCTGTAATGTGCTTTAGATTTCTAGGTTATCTGTTCTTTACATTTTATCTACCGAGCTGCCAAGATGATCATCACTAATCAAATCTCACTGAGATTTCTCAGGTCCTGTTGAATTTCTCCAAGTGACCAAGTACGGGAAAGTACAGGTACAGAGAAACACTGAAGTGTAGCAACATCACAGGCAAGTACATTCAGATAACTCACAGAACAGTAATGATAAAATTCTGAGTCACGAATAATATGAGACTACAGTCTCCCACAGTTAGCCCACCGAAGTGGTGAATATCTCTTCTCGCCACCTTCCTGGACTCTCACGTTTCCATGGACGAGCCCCTCATGTCTCTTCTCCGCTGTCAATGGGCTCCTTCCCCCATCATGCTCCCTAATCCACGACCCGGATAAACAATCTCTCAGACCCTATCCTATCGATCCCCTCACACCATATTTATCCTCTCAGTTAATTCCCTCTCACTCCTCCTTCTGCTGGGTTCCCTAACTCCCCAGGGAGCCGGTGTCAAGTCACTGGGCCGAGCAGTCCCCTCCTACCGTTCAGCGATACAGCAGACTCCGACCGCAGGAGACGCTTCATAAGCACCCCCAACTTCCTTCGGAAGGAAAGGGAAATAATTCAAAAAGTGGGCCAATTACTTTGGGATTTGTTCCGCTTCGACGGAGCATTCGCAGCAGGAGTATGAGATGTACTCAGCGGCCCTCTCAACGGCCCACTCAGCTGGCCAATCGCTATTAGGTGTAACCAGTAACTGACAATGCTCCGCACCAATGGGAAGAGCATAAGAGTGTAACTCCTCTGCTGACTGTGGAGTTGGTGAGTGCTTCAGCTAATTGTTCCCTTTGCCGGTAAAGCTCAACCGTCTCAGCGCCAGAGTGGCATAAATAAGTGCACATGTGACATCATATCCAGGTCATGTGTGGGGAACGCACACGTGACCGCAGGCAGGAGGGGGCGCAGAGTGGTGTCAGATCCCGGTCTGGAACGGGCTCGGGCTGGGGCGTTACATTTGTTGAAGGCTGCTCTTTCTCGTCCCCGGGAATACACCTCTCTGTTTGCAAAAGTCTCTGCTTATTCCTCGGAATATAGTAACCCTTCATCATGACTGTCTTGTTACTGCCCATCACCACCACTTTGCTCTGGGTTACTGTCAGCCTGCCTTGTCAACCCCTTCCTCAACAAATCTCTGAAATATCTCACAAAATTCCACAATACGCAGCATGTCAGGCAGCATCTATTGAGGAGAAGAAGCAATCAACGTTCCGGGCCTATGCCCTTCATCGGACTGGAAATGAGGGCACAAAATTTTCAGGTAGTGTCACATTACTTTCTATTCCTGGTGGTCCTGATCCAAAACGTGAAATGATTATTCCAAGCCATGGATTTTGCCTGACCTGCTGAGTTCTGCAAATCGTTTGTGTGTCTTTGTGTAGCTCAAAACGATCAGCATCTGCAGAATGCCTTGTCTACTGGAGTAACTCGCTATTTTAATGTGCATCACAATCTGCTAGAGGAGCAGGAACAGATGGTAACTGTACTCCTTCCACGAGTGACTGTGTATCCCCCAGAGATGTTAACTCTCTCTCTCATCTCTCTGCTCAGATTTCACAAATATTTTGTGATTTGCCGATGTTGAGTTAAACCGAGACGCAGAAACAGCAGAGTATTTATAAATTAAAATAGTTTGCCAACTACCCGTGATTTGTCCCGATGTTGACGTCACTGGAACTCATCCACTCCCCTTTTGCCGCTATGTTAAAAAAAAATAACAGGACTGTCAAACATTAATTGAGGATTAAGGGAAAACACCGTTTTGTTTTTAAACTGAGGCTAACACTTCCAAATGTCTTGGACCTATCCATTAAAGACCACACGGCCGGATCCACATGCGCCCTTCCACCCACACTCACACAATGTCCATTTTCGAGCTCAGTTTCATCGCTTCACGGTTGTATGTTTGCTGATTGGTAATAAAGGACCCAATACATATCACCGAGTTTTATAACAATCAGCATTGGAGTTGAAGGCGCGTCATGCAATTATAACAAATCTGTGGGGAGGTCGCTAGCATTGGCAAATTAGCTTTTTTTAAATTTCACCGCTACATTCTCAACAGATCATCATTTAAATATGTTGAGATACTGAGAATTTTGCTTCAGTATTCAGCAATGAATAGGAGCTTGGCAATAATGAGGATGACTTACCGCGGACTGAATCGCATGAGCGTATAAGAAAGAGCATGTGCTGAAGCTTTTGAGAGGTATTCAGTTAGATAATTCGCCAGGACTGAACGAAATATGCCCCATGCTACTGTAGAAATCGAGGGAGGAGATTGCTAAGCCTCTGACGATAATCTTTGCATCATCAATTATGAGGGGAGAAGTACCAGAGGATTGGAAGGTTGCAAATGTTGCTCTCTTGTTCAAGAAAGAGAGTAGAGATAACTCAGGAAATTATAGGCCTGTGAGTCTTACTTCAGTGGTGGGAGTTTTGGAGAAGATTCTGAGAGGCTGGGTTTACGAGCATTTGGAGACACATAATCTGATTAGGGATAGTAGTCATGGCTTTGCCGAGGGCAGGTCATGTCTTATGAACCTGATGGGATTCTGTGAGCATGTTACAAAAGACATTGATGAAGGTAGAGCAATGGAAGTACTGTATATGGGTTTCAGTAAGACATTAGCTAAGGTTCCGCATGGAAGGCTCATTCGGAAAATAATGAGGTATTGGATCCAAGGAGATATGGTTTGTTAATCCAAAATTGGCATGCCCACAGAAGACAAAGGTCGGTTGTAGATTATTCGTATTCTGCATGGATGATGGTGACTGATAGTGTCCCGTTGGGATCTGTTCTGGGACCCCTTCTCTTTGTGATTTTTACAAATGACCTGGATGAGGAAGTTGAAGGATGGGTTAGTAAGTTTGCTGATGACACGAAAGTTTGGATTGTTGTGGAGCATCTGCATGATTGTCAGCTGGTACAGTGCAACATTGATAGGATGCAGAACTGGGCAGAGAAGTGGCAGATGGAGTTCAATACTGAGAAGCGTGAAATGGTTCATTTCGGTAGGTCAAATTTGAAAACAGAATGTAATATTAATGGGGAGACTCTCGGCAATGTGGAGGATCAGTGAGATCTTGGGGTTAGTGTCGATAGAACACTCAAAGCTGCTGCACACGTTGACAGTGTTGATAAGAAAGCATATGGTGTGTTGGCATTGATCAGCCATGGAATTGAGTTCAAGAGCGTGAGGTAATGTTACAGCTCTTTAAGACCTTGATCAGACTCCACTTGAGAGTACAGTGTTCAGTTCTGGTCACCTCTCTACTGGAAACGATATGGATGCAAAGGAAATAGTGCAAAGGAGATTTACAAGGATGTTGTCGGGATTAGGGAGCATGCTTGATGAGAATAGGTTGAGGAAATTGGTCTTTTCTCCTTGAAGCTAAGGAGGACGAGTAGTGACCTGACAGAGGTGTATAGGATGAGAGTCTTTGATTGTTTCGATAGACAGAAGCTTTTCTCCCCACAAGGTTGAAATGGCTATCATGAGGGAGCATTATATTAAGGTGCTAAGATGGATGTACAAGGAGCATGTCAGGGGTAGGTGAGTGCGACGGTGACAGAGGCGGATACAATAGGGTATTTTAAGAGACTCTTGGATGGATACATGCAGCTTATAAAAATAAAGGGCTATGATGCAAGGAAATTCTAGTCATTTGTTAGAGTAGGTTACATGGTCGTCACAACATTGTGGGCTGAAGGGCCTGTAACGTGCTATAGATTTCTATGTTCTATGTTCTTTATATTTGACCTACCAAGGTGCCAAGATGATCGTCACTAATCAAATCTCACTGAGTTTTCTCAGGTCCTGTTGAATTTATTGCCAAGTGAGGAAGTACGGGAAGGTACAGGTACAGAGAAACACTGACGTGTAGCAGCATCACAGGCAAGTACATTCAGATAACACACGGAACAGTAACTATACAATCTGTGTCACGAACAATATGAGACTACAGTCTACCACCGTTTGCCCACCAAAGTGGTGAATATCTCTTCTCGCCACCTTCTTGGGCTCTCACGTTTCCACAGACGAGCCCCTCATGTCTCTTCACCGCTGTAAATGGGCTCCTTCCCCCATCATGCTCCCTAATCCACGACTGGGACAAACAACCTCTCAGACCCTATCCTATCCAAACCCTCACGCCACATTTATCCTCTCAGTTAATTCCCTCTCCCTCCTCCTTCTGCTGGGATCCCTACCTCCTCAGGGAGCCGGCATCAAGACAATAGGCCGAGCGGTCTCCTCCTACCGCTCTGCGATACATCAGATTCCGGCCGCCCGAGGCGCTTCATAAACACCCCCAACTTCTCTCGGAGGGAAATGGAAATGTTTCAAAATGCGGGACAATTTCTTTGAGGTTTATTCCGCTTTGACGGGGATTCAGGTGCGAGCGTGAAATGTGCTCAGCGGGGGTAATGCCATCTCGGCTGGCCCATCTCCGCTATTGGGTGTAACCAGTGACTGACATTGCTTCGCACCAATGGGAAGAGTGTAACTCCTCTACTGACAGTGGGTGGTGTGGGTGTTTCGGGTAATTCTTCCCTTAGCCGGTAAAGCTCAACCGTCACAGCGCCAGTGTGACGTACTGAAGTGCACACGTGACGTCATATACCGGTGTGGGGACGCATAGGTGACACCAGGCAGGGGTGGGAGCGCAGAGTGGTGTCAGATCCCGGTGTGGAACGGGTTCGGGCAGCAGTGTTTTGTCTGTTGAAGGCTGCTCTTCCTTGTCCCCGGGAATATAGCTCTCTGTCTGCAAAATATTGCTTATTCCTGGGAATATAGTAACCCATCACCATGACTGTCCTGGTACTGCCCATCACCATCGCTCTGCTCTGGGTTACTGTCTGCCTGCCTTGTGAACCCCTTCCTCAGCAAACCTCTGGAACATCTCATTAAATGCTGGGAGAACTCAGCAGGTCAGGCAGCATCTATGAAGGGGAATAAACAATCTACGTTTCAGGCGGGGCCCTTCATCGGACTGGAAATGAGGGAACAGAAGTTCTAGATATTGTCACATTACTTTCTCTTCCTTGTTGTCCTGTTCCAAAACGTCAACTGTTTATCCCTCTCCATGGATGCTGCCTGACCTGCTAAGTTCTGCCTATATTTTGTGTGTCTTTTTGTTGCCCAAAACTTTCAGCATCTGCAGAATATCTTGTCTTCTGGAGGAACTCGCTATTTTAATGTGCATCACAATCTGCTGGAGGAGCAGGATCAGATGGTAACTGTACTCCTTCCACGAGTGACTGTGTTTCCCCCAGAGATGTTAACTCTCTCTCTCATCTCCCTGCTCAGTTTTCACAAATATTTTGTGAATTGCTGATATTGAATTATACCCAGATGCAGAATCAGCAGAGTGTTTATAAATTAAAATAATTCGCCAACATACCCGTGTCCTTTCCCGATGTTGATGTCACTGGAACTCTCCTACTGCTCGCACCTTGACCCATTTTGAAGACAGGTGTGATCAGCTTTGCTGCTCTGTAGCAAAAAAACAATAATAACATGATGGTCAAACATTAATTGGGGTTCAAAGGAGAACACTGTTTTGTTTTTAAAGTGAAGCAAACATTTCCAAATATCTTGGACCACCTGCGCCCATCCACCCGTAGTCACAGGATGTCCATTTCTGCGCTCTCCGTGGATTGTACACTGGGCCAGGATTCTCCAGGATTTCTAGTCGCTATATTGCAGGCAATTCCCTTTTAGGAACCAATCTTGTGTCTCGGACCGGGAGTGATGTGTCAACGGAATGACAATGCAGGTTGAGCAGACAGCGCCCACTGCTTTGCTCCTCCTACCACTGGTGCCGCTTTGGTGAGTAATGGACAACTGTTACAGCCGTGTTTGGTGAAACACTTCTGCTGACCAATGGCACATTTATTCCTCTCGTCACTGAATAAAACAGACTTCTCTATCACCCCTGACTTTCACAGTCTCCTTTCCGTTTAACATCGCGTGGTATTGACACCTATGGCAATAAATGGTTTGAGTCTATGTAGAATCACTATGACAGCTCGACCAATGCAATGTCACACATCTTGTCCTGAACCACGACATTTTCTACCGCAGGACTTTAAGACCATTATTATCACCTAAACCCGGTCAAGATTTCTTTGAACTTATCACCTGGCTATTATCAGATGGTTACATGGCACCATGTTAAGCACAGTGCAGACTAATACATCCAAAACAGTAAGTTGGGAAAAGAAGCTTTGACATAAATAAAACAGAATTCTGGAATTATTCAACAAGACAGACAGTATGTGAATATTTCAGGTGGAAGACACTGTATCAGTGCTGAGCCTATCTGTAGGAGCCATGAATCTGTTCGCTATCTGCATTGCATTCCTCGTTGTGTATTGATGATGCTTTTTTATGGTAATAAGTCGCATCATTGGGTGTGTGGTAAACACGATGGGAATCAGTTACATATCTGTGCGTTGTTCCGTGCGGTACACAGCTGGGAACTGACGGTGCCTCTTTCACCTCAGACAGTTGAGGACATTCTGGGTCGACTCCCAAATCCTAAGGACTTTCTACAGGGGCAAAATTGAGAGCATCCTGACTGGTTGCATCATTGCCTGGTATGGCAACTGCACTTCCCTCAATCACAGGACTCTGCAGAGAGTGGTGCAAACAGCCCAGCGCATCTGTAGATGTAAACCTCCCATGATTCATATCATTTACAATGACAGGTGTGAAAAAACGAGCCTGAAGGAACATTGGGGACCAGAGTTACCCTAACCACATTCTATTCCAGCTGCTACCATCCGGGAAAGGGTACTGCAGCATAAAAGCCAGGACCGACAGGCTCCGGGACAGCTTCTTCCAACAGGCCATCAGACTGATTAACTAACGCTGATTTGAGTGTACTCTATATTATATGAACTGTTCAATATATTATAAATTACTACGATTGCACATTCCACATTTAGACCGAAACGTAACGTATAGATTTTTACTCCTCATGCATGTGAAGGATGAAATAAATTAATTCAATTTAATTCAACTCAATTCAAACTTGCTAATCGTGCCTTGTACATTTATATACAAATCAATGGCATGAATAATGAATTACAAAGTTCTCGACACTGACACACACATCCCACTCGTCACAGGCCTCATTTCGCTAAAACCATCTTCCATCATTTCCCTGTTTCTTGTTCTCGAGCCCGGTGTGAATCCACCTCTCCAGCTCCCCGTGAATTCCACGTGACCGAACCTTCCCGATCAGCTGCCATGCGGGATCTTGTTACAGACTTTAACAAAGTTCAGATGAGCAACGTCACTGTCCAACTTCACCCAACTCCCTAGTTAACTCTGAAATAATCTCCAAAATACTTGAATGATATGATGTCCTTTTGGGCAGTTTAGATGGTGATTTCCCGGAAACCAATGCCCAACAGCCCGAGACTTCAGCTTCACTGCAGACTGAAAAAATTCCGATCCCAGCTGCAGAATTACCAACCTGGACTGAAGCCCGTAAACTGGTAGTTCCATATCTTCAGAATCACCAGCCCAATATTATCACCCATACAAAGACGCTTTGGTGTCGGCGATTTGCCGTGGTGTTCCTGCCGTTTGTGATTCACAAACTGAGGTGGAATGGGAAACTAATGACCCTCTGCCAGGGCCGCTGCTCAGGCTGGTTCCCCGGTCTGTATAGAGGATGCGGATACACTTCAGCCGGAACCCAGCAGCTAAACAGAACACATTTGATTACAATTTTCCTGCTCTGTGGGATCTTGCCCAGCACAGCTGCCAGCCATTTTTACTGCAGTGTAGCAGGAACAAAATGTAAAATTATAAAGTAGAAATGCTGGAAACTCAGTACATCAGACTACATCTCTGAAAGGACAAATGGTGGAAGACCCAGTTCCAGAACGGAGACTGTCCGAGCTGCTGCCGATCTGCTGAGCATTTGCCAGTATTTTCTCCTCCTTACAAATTTCCTGCCACTGTAGTATGTTCTCCTTCATTTTAATGCACACAGCGTAACTGATTGCCACTCTAGACTGTAAATTCCACGCCACCCTAACCAATTTGTAAGTTCTGAGTTCATTGCGACCCTGGTGTAATACAACCCATACAATCAGTGTTCACAGCATCCTTTCCTCCCACTATCACTCTGTTACATATGCTCCCGAGGCCACTGTCTCTACCCTGAGAAGCGGTGACCACAAGCGATAAAAAATTGTAACACTTGCTGCAGCTCTGACGGGCCGTTACCCTGGAAACAGAGGAAGTGGCTCACCGAAAAGAACCGAAAAAGGAAATAACAAACTCAACATAAGATGGTATGAGCTCCATTATGACAAAGGTTAACACTGCAGCCAATTTGTAACGGTGAAGCTAAAATTGAAATGGCTGCTTTTACCCTGCCACGTGCTGTGTTCAATTAAACCTCTGACAGTCCGAACTATCAAAAACAAAAACAATCCTGGAAAAGATGCAAAGCAAAACTTCTCAATGAAGACAAAGTTTGAAAGAGAGATTGCTGAAATATATCATTGCAGCAATGGGATACAGTCTGAAAAGGGATTGAAGAGGATGGTATATGTATAGCATTGAGGTAGTGGGATACAGACTGGACAGAGGTTGAACAAGATGTTTGATATATATCATTGTTGCGGTGAGATACAGGCTGGAGAAAGGTTGAACAAAATGGTTGATATATATCATTGAGGTGGTGGGATACGGACTGGACAGACGCTGAACAAGATGGTTGATATATATCATTGAGGCGGTGGGATACAGACTGGACAGAGATTGAACAAAATGGTTGATATATATCAGTGAGGCGGTGGGATATAGGTTGGACAGAGATTGAACAAAATGGGTGATATATATCATTGAGGTGGTGGGATACAGACTGGACAGACGCTGAACAAGATGGTTGATATATATCATTGAGGTGGTGGGATACAGACTGGACGGAGGTTGAACAAGATGGTTGATATATATCACTGAGGTGGTGGGATACAGACTGGACAGAGGTTGAACAAGATGGTTGATATATATCATTGATATGGTGGGATACAGACTGGACAGAGGTTGAACAAGATGGTTGATATATATCATTGAGGTGATGGGATACAGACTGGACAGAGGTTGAACAAGATGGTTGATATATATCATTGAGGTGGTGGGACACAGGCTGGACAGAGGTTGAACAAGATGGTTGATATATATCACTGAGGTGGTGGGATACAGACTGGACAGAGGTTGAACAAGATGGTTGATATATATCATTGAGGCGGTGGGATACAGACTGGACAGAGGTTGAACAAGATGGTTGATATATATCATTGAGGTGGTGGGACACAGGCTGGACAGAGGTTGAACAAGATGGTTGATATATATCATTGAGATGATGGGATACAGGCTGGACAGAGGTTGAACAAGATGGTTGATATATATCATTGAGGCGGTGGGATACAGGCTGGACAGAGGTTGAACAAGATGGTTGATATATATCATTGAGGCGGTGGGATACAGACTGGACAGAGGTTGAACAAGATGGTTGATATATATCATTGAGGTGGTGGGACACAGGCTGGACAGAGGTTGAACAAGATGGTTAATATATATCATTGAGATGATGGGATACAGGCTGGACAGAGGTTGAACAAGATGGTTGATATATATCATTGAGGCGGTGGGATACAGGCTGGACAGAGGTTGAACAAGATGGTTGATATATATCTTTGAGATGATGGGATACAGGCTGGACAGAGATTGAACAAGATGGTTGATATATATCATTGAGGCGGTGGGATACAGGCTGGACAGAGGTTGAACAAGATGGTTGATATATATCATTGAGGCGGTGGGATACAGGCTGGACAGAGGTTGAACCAGATGTGCAGAGGATGGGCAGATGGAGGTAGATGGCAGAAGGGGATGAAGTGCGATCTTTGTTCGTCCTCCCGCAAAACACAAATCCTGAAATAATAGTACGCACTAGTAGATAACAGATTCCGATATAACATAGCCAGAACAAACGATAAGAATTTTGAACTTAGAGTACTTTGAGGTAAAACAAATCATTCTGGTTACAGAGAAAGTGCAGTGCAGGTAGATATGTGGTGCAAGGTCACATCGATTTCGACTGTGAGGTCAGGAGTCCACTCATCACGCTGTTCGCTTCTAACAGCAGAATGGACACCGTCCTTGAGCCCGGTGGAGTGTTTCTGTTTTATTTTATCTTCGCTCCGATGGGAGGGTGAGAAGTGAGAATGTTCAGGGTTGTGGGGATCTTTCATTATGTTGGCTGTTTTACTGATGCAGTGGGAAATGTAGACAGAGTCCATGGAGGGGAGGTTGGTTTCTATGATGTCCTCAGCTGTGTCCACAGTTCTCCGCTATTTCATTCAGATAAAGGAAGAGCAGTATCCGTATGAAGATGTGAAGTATCGGGATGCGATACATTCTGCGGTGAATTGATATAGTTTGTAGAGTAGAAAATGACATATACCAAAATTCTTATCGTTTGTTCTGGCTTTGTTATATCGGAATCTGTTATCTACTAGTGCGTACTATTATTTCAGGATTTGTGTTTTGCGGGAGGACCAACAAAGATCGCACTTCATCCACTTCTGCCATCTACCTCTATCTGCCCATCCTCTGCACATCTGGTTCAACCTCTGTCCAGTCTGTTTACCTCCACCTCAATGATATATATCAGCCATCTTGTTCAATCTCTGTTCAGCCTGTATTCCACCACCTCAATGATATATATCAACCATTTTGTTCAATCTCTGTCCAACCTGTATCCCACCGCCTCAATGATATATATCAACTATTTTGTTCAATCTCTGTCCAGTCTGTATCCCACCGCCTCAATGATATATATCAGCCATCTTGTTCAGCGTCTGTCCAGTCCGTATCCCACCACCTCAATGATATATATCAACCATTTTGTTCAACCTTTCTCCAGCCTGTATCTCACCGCCTCAATGATATATATCAAACATCTTGTTCAACCTCTGTCCAGTCTGTATCCCACTACCTCAAT
The DNA here is from genome assembly GCF_048418815.1 of Hemitrygon akajei. NCBI lineage: Eukaryota > Metazoa > Chordata > Chondrichthyes > Myliobatiformes > Dasyatidae > Hemitrygon > Hemitrygon akajei. The sequence goes on from NW_027331931.1 coordinate 3,928,316, forward strand.
GCTATACATATACCATCCTCTTCAATCCCTTTTCAGACTGTATCCCATTGCTGCAATGATATATTTCAGCAATCTCTCTTTCAAACTTTGTCTTCATTGAGAAGTTTTGCTTTGCATCTTTTCCAGGATTGTTTTTGTTTTTGATAGTTCGGACTGTCAGAGGTTTAATTGAACACAGCACGTGGCAGGGTAAAAGCAGCAATTTCAATTTTAGCTTCACCGTTACAAATTGGCTGCAGTGTTAACCTTTGTCATAATGGAGCTCATACCATCTTATGTTGAGTTTGTTATTTCCTTTTTCGGTTCTTTTCGGTGAGCCACTTCCTCTGTTTCCAGGGTAACGGCCCGTCAGAGCTGCAGCAAGTGTTACAATTTTTTATCGCTTGTGGTCACCGCTTCTCAGGGTAGAGACAGTGGCCTCGGGAGCATATGTAATAGAGTGATTGTGGGAGGAAAGGATGCTGTGAACACTGATTGTATGGGATGTATTACACCAGGGTCGCAATGAACTCAGAACTTACAAATTGGTTAGGGTGGCGTGGCATTTACAGTCTAGAGTGGCAATCAGTTACGCTGTGTGCATTAAAATGAAGGAGAACATACTACAGTTGCAGGAAATTTGTAAGGAGGAGAAAATACTTCCAAATGCTCAGCAGATCGGCAGCACCTCGGACAGTCTCCGTTCTGGAACTGGGTCTTCCACCATTTGTCCTTGCAGAGATGTAGTCTGATGTACTGAGTTCCCAGCATTTCTACTTTATAATTTTACATTTTGTTCCTGCTACACTGCAGGAAACATGGCAGCCAGCTGTGCTGGGCAAAATCCCATACAGCAGGAAAATTGTAATCAAATGTGTTCGGTTTATCCGCTGTGTTCCGGCTGAAGTGTATCGCATCCTCTATACAGACCGGGGAACCAGCCTGAGCAGCGGCCTCGGCAGAGGGACATTAGTTTCCCATTCCACCTCAGTTTGTGAATCACAAACGGCAGGAACACCACGGCAAATCGCCGACACCAAAGCGTCTTTGTATGGGTGAGAATACTGGGCCGGTGACTCTGAGGATATGGAACTGGCAGTTTACGGGCTTCAGTCCAGGTTGGTAATTCTGCAGCTGGGATCGGAATTTTCTCAGTCTGAGCTGAAGCTGCTGTGAGCTGAAGTCTCGGGCGGTTCGGCATTGGTTATGCGGAAATCACCGTCTACACTGTCCAATAGGACATCATATCTGTCAAGTATTTTGGAGATTATTTAAGAGTTAACTAGGGATTTGGGTTGTTGTTGGTTTGCAGTGATGTTGTTCATTTGAACTTTGGTAAAGTCTGTAACAAGATCCCGCATAGCAGCTGATCGGGAAGGTTCGGTCACGTGGGATTCACTTTGAGGTAAAACCAAATCATTTTGTAGAGTAGAAAATATGTCATTTTCTACTCTACAAGCTGTATCAATTCACCGCAGAAAGTATCCCATCCCGATACTTCACATCTTCATACGGCTACTGCTCTTCCTTTAACTGAATGAAATACCGGAGAACTGTGGACACAGCTGACGACATCATAGAAACCAACCTCCCCTCCATGGACTCTCTACACTTCCCACTGCCTCAGTAAAACAGCCAACATAATGAAAGATTCCCACAACCCTGAACATTCTCACTTCTCACCCGCCCATCGGGGCGAAGATAAAATAAAACAGAAACATGCCACCGGGCTCAAGGACGGTGTCCATTCTGCTGTTAGAAGCGAACAGCGTGATGAGTGGACTCCTGACCTCACAGTCTAAATCGATGTGACCTTGCACCACATATCTACCGCAGTGCACTTTCTCTGTTACCAGAATGATTTGTTTTACCTCAAAGTACTGCTGCAATGTATTGATCTGTGTGGAGAATACCGGAGACACGATTTTCACTCAACCTCTGTACATGGAAAACAAAATAAAGATTCCCCGTTCCAATCGTGTGGAAATATTAGACAGCCTGGTTTGCTCCTTTGGAAATTCCGGAGGGAGTGTACACATTTCCGGGAAACCCAGATAAATGAACAAGACTTAATTCTCGCATTAATGGGGCCAGATATCGGGAAACACTGTCAGCATTTCGGCAAGTCGTTGCAATGGAAAGAAGATGGAAATAAACTTCCCAGTCCCCCGAGAGGACGTGAGAGATCTGGATCTCACTGTCCTGTCTGAACGGGGAAAGATTAAACTACTCACACACATGGAGCAGTGTCCCGAGGGTGCGATTATTCTGTTTAACCCTCTGACTGCAAGAACACAACAGGCCGAACGGCCGCTTCCAGTGTGCTGGAAATATGTAAAACAATTATCGACCCCAGGCATCAATCCAGGTGAAGTTTGGATCCGATACCGGGCCGGGTGATGGAGGTAAAGTTCCCCAGGTACATCTTAATGGATGGGTTCAATCTCGGCATCACCATCTCATCCCGCTCCTGGGACCAGAACACCAGGGGCTGAGCGGCGGCTCATCTCAGGCGGTTCGGTGTGGTCCCGTACTCCGGAACCGACCATGACAGGTTGTATCCAGGAAGCGGGACAAGGCCCCCAGTTCGGGGAAGTTAACGGGACTGTCTGCCCGACATCCGGTTCCCCTCCCCCGGGATCGGCTTCAGTACTCACCGATGGGATATTGTCGGTTGCGTTCAACCCTAGTGACCGGCCTCAATACTCACCGAGGAGAACTTCATCAATTTGTCCCACAGACAGCGATCGGTCCTCCTGCTCCCTGTCGACGATCTGCTTCAACAGAGAACGGAAAGAAAACCCCCGCCCATCCGGAGTCTGTGAGAGCGGGGGCGGGGCCTTGGAAGCGTAAACAGCGGATGCTGCACATCTACGTTTGAAATGGGAGCGAGAAACGTGTCGGGTGGAGGGTCTTCCACCAGACCTGGTGACTCTGCTCCTCGCCCCTCACACACTGCCCGACCTACCTGCCGCATTTTACACGTTATTTCATATTTACACCAGATACATTTCTTATTTTGCCCTCGGTACCTTTGGCGTACCCAGCGCTCCACCTCTCGGATCTCGGAGTTACGGGTTCGATTCCCATCCCGATCCGATACACAAGTCAGACCAGAAAAGGTTTCATTCAAATCACTTCTATGTTTATAAATAATAATATTATTCACATTCCTCCAGCCTCACTGGACAGGATCACTGAAACATCAAGTGAGAAACAGCAGGAGGAGGCCATTCAGCCCCTCTAACTATCAACAAGATGGCGGCTGTTCTTCCATCTCAGCCACATGTTTCTGCCCGATCCTCATTTCCTCGATCCCTTCGGTCTCCACACATCTGCCGCCCTCTGTTTTATGTGAAAACGATCACTGATCTTCATCGTCCTCCAGGAATCAGTCTGGTGAATCTCTAAACCATGTACTCCATAACCTTTTTTTTAATACTCCATGGAATTAAATTCCATTTCTGCAGCTCCGTGTTGCCCCAACCACTCACCTCCCACCCTCTGTCACTATTTTCACGTTCCCAACTCCCCCTCACCTGGATCCACCTCTCACTCCCCAGCTCTTGACCCATCCCCACCCCTCACCTCTTTTCTCTGACTATTTCCCATCCACTCTCTGTCCAGAGGGAGGGTCTCGGCCCGAAATGTTGACGGTCCATTTCGCTCCACAGATGCTGCCCGACCCACTGAGTTCCTCCGGCCGTTTGTTCTTTGGTCTGTATAACCCGTGTTAGTACGGGGTGCGGGATTTTACACCATATTCCAGGTACAATCTCAACAAAGACCAAATAATTGTTACGGTAATTATCATACTTAAACAGTAGAAAGCTTGCAAAGGCTGGAAGTCCAAAGCAACACACAGAGAATGCTGGAGAAACTCAGCACAACAGGCAGTATCTATGGAGAAGAGTAAATAGTCCACATTTTGGACCACGAGCCTTTTTCATTACTGAGGGATGGGGGGTGGAGAAGTGATCTGAATATAAAGGTCGGGGAAGGGAAAATGGCGAACTGGAAGCTGATAGGTGATAGGTGAAGTCAAGTCATGAGCGGGTCAAGGGCAGGAGATGAAAGAATTGGAGCATTGTCAATAGGACAAAGGGAAAGAGGAGACCCGGGGGGAAGTAATAGACTGGTGAGCAGAAATGAAAGTTCAGAGTGGGGAATAGAGAGGTGGGTGGGGGGATTTGTTTAGTGGAAGGAGAATTCAATATCCATTCAATCAAGTTGGAGGGTACCCGGATGGAATATAAGGTGTTGCTCCTCCACCCTCTGGGTGGTCACATCTTGGCACACGAGGAGGCCATTGATCGAGACGTCGGAATGGGAATCAGAATTGAAATGTTTGGCCACTGCGAAGATCCCCCTTGTGGCAGATGATAAGGAGATGCTCAACATAACGGTCTCCCAATTGATGGCGGGTCTCACCAATGTAAAGGAGGCCGCATCGGGAGCACCGGACACAATAGATGACCTCAGTAGATTCGCAGTGAAGTGTTGCCTCACCTGGAAGGACTGTTTTGTGTCTGAATGGAGGTGAGGAAGGGGGTGTACAGGTAGGTGTAGCACTTAGGCCGTATGCAGGGATAAGTATCTGGAGGAAAATTAGTGAGGAGGGATGAATGAACAAGGGGATTGTGGAGGGAGTGAACCCTGTTGACCCCTGTTTGTGACATCCTAAACAGATTTGCATAAATGCAATCCCTACATTTATTAGTTATCTCTCTATTGCAACATAAACATCATATATTCCATACAGTGAATGCTCATAGTATCCGGGTCTCCACACCGGCTCCTGAGGCCACTGAGGGGCGGTGACCAGAGACCGATAAATATGTTCAACACTCTGGAGCTCTGCTGGGCTGTTACCCAGGTAATGGAGGAAGTGGCTTAGCAGAACTAACTGAAAATAGGAAATAAGGAACAACCTCACATACTTTGAGTTTCATTGTGACAAAGATGAATGCTGAGCTCTCAGCCATTTTGTAATTGGGAAACTAAAATTCTAATGGCTGTTTTAACCCTGTCTCGAGGTGCCTCCATTAAATCTGTTAGTAGTTTAATCTCTACAGAACTTACAGCAGTGCCGAAGCTGTTACAAACTCAAAACACATTGTTGGATGCGAAATGTCTGTTCCAAATGTGAAATATAGGATATTTACAAAGGGCCTCACACAATGCATTGTGGTGATATCCATTAAGGGTCCTTATTTATTCAATTAAGTAGTTAAAATGCCATTATATTCTTGTGCCTGCAATTAACCTATAACTACGATCAACACTAGGCATTCATACAGGTGATATTCAGATCCTGTTACTGGACAGAAGTATGGAAGATAATGTCCCTATATACAACTGAATACATTGAGAGTGTGACCTCAGATTCTAGACTCCTCTCCTGTTTAAAACATCTTGTCCTATCACTCTATCCAGCACTCAGGATTTCATTGACATTTCTGTTCCCAGAGTCACCACCCCTCCATTGAGAACAGGCCCAGAGACACAAAATGCCCGTCATACATAAAACTTTTCATTCCATAATCACCCTTGTGAAATTTGTAAACAACAACTGTAATGAGCACATTTCCACGAATTGGTGCAGGATAATTTATTGAGAGAAACTGTGCTTTCCTTACTGCCCTGTTAACGGTCACAAGATATCTCCCGATGTTCAGTGTGCCAATCTGTGCATGGAGCCGAAAGAGATGGGAGAGATTTTCAACAAATTCTGTGTGCCTGTGTTTCCTTGGGAGACAGGAAGAGACAGTGGAAATGACAAAAGCCGGCCAGATCATGGATTGTGTACGGATTACACAACAGGTGCTTGCTGTCTTGAGGTAAATTAGGATGGATAAATCCCCATGAATAGGGTAGAGGCTGCAGGAGCCCTGCCGGACACGGATGTTGCTGGTGTTTAAGGAGTAGAGTTACAGGGGTCGGTTGAACAGGTTAGAAATTGATTCCCTGAAACACAGGAGAATGAGGGGAGGTACTAGCAGGGGTTCCCAAATTTTTTGTTTGTCATGGATCCCTACCATTAACTGGAGGGTTTGTGGGCCCCAGGTTGGGAACCCCGGCTAGAGGTAAAGACAACTATGATAGTAGAAATAGGGTGAATGCAGGTAGGGTTATGCCCCTCATGTTCAGTGTGGTCATGGGTTTGGGGCAAAAAGTGAAATATTAAACTGGAATCGGAGTAGGAACAATCTCACTCAGAGGGTGACATGAATGCGGATGCAGGTTTCAAATGCAAATAGGAGAAGTTTGTATGGGTGCATGGATGAGGGAGGTGTTCAGGGATATGGTCTGGGTGCATGTGGATGGGATCAGGCAGAGGAAGGCACAGTCTAGATGGGCCGAAAGCCCTGTTTCGGTGCTGTGAGATGGCGAATTTAAATTGAATGTCCTACACAAGTTTTATACCAGGAGACTAAATCATTCAAACTTAATGTTCGAGAATCCTGCAAGCCCAAGGAACACTCTACAGATAAAGAATATCAGTGGAGAGGAACAAAGTTAATGCTCCAACCCCCTATGTCGGAATGGTTTCAAACATTTTCTGATTTGATTTCAAATCAAATCAACTTGAATGTTTCTTTAATTTCCAGCTGCTCACAGACAGACGACAGTGAGTGGGGATTTCCAAACACGGAGAAAATACTGAACCCAGGGTAGATAACCAAGAATGCAAACACTGAACAGTTCGTTCCAGACACTCACTCGTTCTGTGTCTTGAGATTACCCTTGAGGTCCCTCTGGTCTCTCCGCTCCATTGTATCTGTGCCGTTTGGGTTTGGACTCCCCAACCCCGAGAAACAATCCTTGATATATATTGACCGGACATCAAAGGCAATACAGACTACGTTAGAAAAAAAAGCTTTGACTGTACCACTGATACCACCTCCCCGGCCCCCCGTGCTTCGAGGCACCCAACACAAACCAGCCACGAAAGCTACCCACTCCTACGTTTGAATAGATTGCAATAGGTACACTTAATATCAAAGAAGTGTATAAAATATACATCTTGAAATTATCTTTCTTCGCAAACATCCATGAAAACAGAGGAGTGCCCTGAAGAATGAATGACAGTTAAATGTTAGAACCCCAAATCCCACCCCCCAAGCTCCCCCTCCTATGCATAAGCAGCAGCAAAGCAACAACCACTTCCCCCCCGAGCAAAAAAACGCATCGGCAACCCCCATCGAACAATCAAGCGCGCAGCAAAGCATCAATAAAGACACAGACTTGCAGAACCCCAAAGACTACTCGTTCACCTGATAATTCGAAATACCACAGTGTGTGTGTGTCTCTCTCTCACCCTCTCTCTCTCTCACCCTCGCTCTCACACTCTCTTCTCCTCTCTTCCCCTCTCTCTGCCTCTCTCTCTTTCTCTCTCTCTCTCGCACCCTGTCTCTCTCCCTCTCTGTCTCATTCTGACACTCTCTCTCTCTCTCTCCCTCCCTCTCTCGCTCTCCCTTCCCCTCTCTCCCTGCCCCTCTCTTTCTCCCCCTCTCTCTCCCACCTCTCCCCCTCCAAATAAGGGAAAAAAGGTGTCATAATTTCACAGGTGAGCAGCCACTCTCTGTAACAACAATGAAAGGACTCTGCCGAGATCCAACCCCTGTGAGGCTGCCAGGGCAGAAACATCCCAGGCCGAGTGTTCCGGCAGTGTGGGCACCAGCTCACTGACGACTTCACGGCCATTGTCAACACTTCACTAATGCAGGCTTCACATCGGCCAGCATCGTCCCTGCACCAAAGAACTATATACCTTCAGAATGAAACGACTACCGTCTGGTGGAACTGCCGCCAATCATCACAAAGAGCGTGAAACGGCCGGTAATGACACAAATCAATAACTCCAATCCTGCCGCACTGGTTACTCACCAATATTCTTACTGACAGAACCGCTCTGTAACAAATTCCAACTCTACCATCTAAATACTGCCCTGTGCAACTGGGTGTTGGACTACTGAACCATCCGGCTTCAGAAAGTCAGGATGTAGAACTGCTCCTCACTCCCAATCATCCTCAACACAGGCGGTGAGCTGAGCCCATTGCTGTACACTCTGTTCACACATGACCGCACGGCCAAACACCCGGGGAATCACCTTGTCAAGATCGCCAACGACACGACAGTGTGGGGTCCATCACATATTAATGAGATGACGTAGAGAGAGAAGGGCTCAAGGCCGGGTACACCCCAACCCACAAACTCACCCCACCACACCCTCATTACCCCGAGTTTAACATTTCCTGGCACTCACCATATGTACAGATACTCCTGTGCCGAACGTCACTTTATGGACATACTACCAATGTTTTAAGCTATGACATGTTTTTATATAATTCTGATATTTATCTCTGCGATTTTTGTTCCTGCATGAGATCCACAGCAACAATGATTTATGTTCCCCTTTACAACAGTTCACTGGATTGACATTAAACAATCCTGTGTATTGAACCCTGGGGAGAATACCACGACCACCCACATTATCTGTACACCCTCCTGATTTTATAAACTCCGATAATGTTACCCCCATTCTCCTGTGGAATAAAGATCCAGCTCAGCCAACCATTCCCTATAACTCGGCCCTCTAATCCAGGCAGCATCTCAAACAAACTCTTCTGCGCCCTGATAATGGCATTCCTACGATAGTATGAAAAGAAAAGACGTATTTAATTTTCGGTGTAGTCTTACCAACATTTTATATAACTACAATACAATGTCCACAATCGAGAACTCAATGCCTAACTGATGAAGGCCAGCATGTTTAAATCCTTCTTTTCCACCCTCGATACTTGCCCGTCCACTTGCAGTGAACTGTACACCTGTACTCCCAGATCGCACTGTTCCACAGCACTCCATGACCTCCCATTCACTATACCAGTCCCATCCTGGTTTGACTGCCAAAAATCACCATCTCTCACTTGTCCAAGTTGAAACCATTTGCCATTTCTCAGCCCATCTCTATAACTGATCCAAGAGCCCCTTGAAATTATTTGTAACCTGTTGCAATATGAAAAACAAGCTTGCTAACGGTGCCAGGTATTCATGTCAAATCAATGGCATGAATAATGAATTACAGAGGCCCCAATACTGACACACACATCCCACTCGTCACAGGCATCCATTCGCTAAATCCAATTTCAGTCACCACCCTCTGCTTCCTGTCATTGAACCGGGTGCGAATCCACCTCGCAAGCTCCCCGTGAATCTCACGTGACCGAACCGTCCAGATGAGCTGCCACGCAGGATCTTGTTAGAGGCTTCACCAAAGTCCGCTTAGACAAAATCTCTGCCCTACGTCATCTATCTCCATCGTTACCTTTTCGGACATCTCCAGAATATTTGTGAGGTATGATGTCCCAAAATATCTGAGAGGTATGATGTCCCAAAATATTTGAGAGGTATAATGTCCCACTGGGAATTGCGGTCGGTGATTCCCCCATAACCAGTGTCTAACCACCCGAGACCTCAGCTTCACTGCAGATTGAGGAAATTCCAACCCGAGCTGTAGAATTACCAGCCTGGATCGAAGTCCATATACTGTGAGTTGCATGTTCTTAGAGACTCCATCCTTACATTATAACACAGTCACAGATGCTTTGTTGCTGGCCATTTGACGTTGTGTTCCTGCCATTTTCGGTTCACAAACTAAGGTCAGAGGGGACCCTCAGGATCTTCTGCCTACGTTTTTGTTCAGGCTGGTTTACCAGGCTGTAGATTGTGAGAGGATACGGATACACTTCAGCTTGTCTCCAGCAGCTAAACTATCTTTGATCACTGTCTTCTTGCACTGTGGGATCTTGCCCAGCACAGTTGGCTGCGATGTTTCCCTCAGGGTAGCAGAAACACAATGTAAAATTATAAAACAGAAAATGCTGGGAACTCAGTACATCAGGGTACATCCGTGAAGGAGAAATTGTGGAAGACCCAGTTTCAGAACTGGGACTGCCCGAGATGCTGCCGATCTGCTGAATGTTTGCAGCATTCAACCATTTTACTTTAAATCTCCTGCAACAGCAGTTTCTCTTATTTTTAATGCAAAGATATTAACTGATTGTAAGGTTGCGGATGTTGTTCCTTTATTCAATAAAGGCAGTAGAGATCGCCCAGGAAATTATACACCAACGAGCCTTGCTTCAGAGTTTGGTAAATTGATCGGGAAGATCCTGAGAGGCAGGATTTATGGACATTTGGAGTGGCATAATATGATAAGGAATAGTCCGCATGGGTTAGTCAAAGGCAGGTCGTGCCTTACGAGCCTGATTGAATTTTTTGAGGATGTGACTAAACACATTGATGAAGGAAGAGTAGCAGATGTAATGTATATGCATTTCAGCAAGGCATTTGATAAGGTACACCATGCAAGGCTTATTAATAAAGTAAGGAGGCACGAGGTCCGAGGGGTCATTGCTTTCTGGATCCAGAACTGGCTTGCCAATAGAAGGCAAAGTGTTGTTGTAGACGGGTCATATTCTGCATGGAGGTCGGTGACCAGTGCTGTGCCTCAAGGATCTGTTCTGGCACCATTTCTCTTCGTAATGTTTATAGATGACCTGGATGACGAAGTGAAGGGATGGGTTAGTAAATTTGATGATGACACAAAGGTCGGGGGTGTTGTGGATAGTGTGGAGGGCTGTCCATGGTTACAGCGGGACATTGATAGGATTCAAAACTGGGCTGAGAAGTGGCAGACGGAGGTCAACCCAGCTAAGTGTGAAGTGGTTCATTTGGTAGATCAAATATGACGGCAGAATATAGAATTAATTGCGACTCATGGCAGTGTGGAGGATCAGAGGGATCTTGGGATCCGAGTCCATAGGACACTCAAAACTGCTGCGCAGGTTGACTCTGTGGTTCAGAAGGCATGTGGTGTGTTGAACTTCATCAATCGTGGGATTGAGTTCAAGACCCAAGAGGTAATGTTACAGCTATACAGCATCCAGGTCAGACCCCACTTGGAGTACTTTGCTGAGTTCTGGTCACCTCACTACAGAAAGGATGTGGAAAACATAGAAAGGGTGCAAAAGAGATTTACAAGGATTTTTCTGGATTGGGAGCAACCCTTATGGGAATAGGTTGTGTGAACTTGTTCTTTTCTTCTTGAAATGGAGGATGAGAGGTGACCTGATAGAGGTGTATTAGATGATGAGAGGCATTGATCCTGTGGATTGTCAGAGGCTTTTTCCCAGGGCACAGTTTTAAAATGCTTGTAAGTAGGTACAGAGGCGATGTCAGGGCTAAGTTTCTTTTACGCAGACAGTGGTGAGTGCGAGGAATGGGCTGCCGGCGGCGGTGGTGGAGGCGGATACAGTACGGTCTTTTAAGAGACTTTTGGATAGGTATGTGAAGCTTAGAAGAATAGAGGGCTGGTAACCCTAGGAAATCTCTAAAGTATGTTCATGTTTGGGACAGCACTGTTGGCCGAAGGGTCTGTGCATTGTGCTGTAGGTTCTCTATGTTTCTATGCTTCTGTGTTCTCAGTTCATTCCATAAGGCCAATGCTCACAGCATCCTTTCCTCACACTATCATGCTGCTGTATTTACTCCCGAGGCCACTCTCTCTACCCTGAGAGGCAGTGAACACAGAGCGATAAAAAATGTGCAACTCTTCTTGCAGCTCTAGTGGGCTGTTACCCTGGAAACAGAGGAAGTGGCTCACCAAAAATAACCGAAAAGGGAAATAACAAACGCAACATCGTATGCTGAGAGTTTAATTATGATAAAGTTTAACACTGCAGCCATTTTGTAATGAAAAATCTAAAATTGTGAAGTCTGCTTTTGACGTGCAACTTTCAATTAATCGTCTAGTAGCTCTGGCTAACAAAAATGATCAATACTTAGCGATCAATAATATATTAACCACTGCCGTGAATACACCCAGTGACAGCCTCAATCACCATCTGTTGCAACAAACTCCACAAATCGACAAATAAAGGGGAACATAAATCATTGTTGCTGAGGATCACATGCAGGAACAAAAATCGCAGAGATAAGTATGAGGATTATATAAAAACATGTCATAGCTTAAAACATTGGTAGTATGTCCATAAAGTGACGTTAGACACAGGAGTATCTGTACATATGGTGAGTGCCAGGAAATGTTAAACTCGGGGTAATGAGGGTGTGGTGGGGTGAGTTTGTGGGTTGGGGTGTACCCGGCCTTGAGCCCTTCTCTCTCTATGTCATCTCATTAATATGTGATGGACCCCACAACTGTCGTGTCTTTGGCGATCTTGACAATGTGATTCCCCGGGTGTTTGGCCGTGCGGTCATGTGTGAACAGAGTGTACAGCAATGGGCTCAGCACACCGCCTGTGTTGAGGATGATTGGGAGTGAGGAGCGGTTGTACATCCTGACTTTCTGAAGCCGGTTGTTTCAGTAGTCCAACACCCATTTGAACAGGGCTGTATTCACATGGTACTGCAAATCTGTAATTTTATTGATGCATTGCTTCACGCCAAAGTGTTCGGTGGGGGTTCCAGATGTTTTTTGTTTGGTGGGGGGGGGGTTGTTGCTTTGGTTATTCGGAGACACAAGAATTTAATGGAATGTTTAACCATTTAATTGAACAAAGAAGGACACTTAACGATAATCACCACAATGTATTGTGTGATGTCCTTTGTAAATATCCTATAGCTGACATTTGAAACAGACAGGCCGCATCCAACAATGTGTTTTGATTTTGGAACAGCTTCTGCACTGCTGGAAGTTCTGTCGAGATGAAACTACCAACAGATTTACTGGAGGCATCTCATGACAGGGTTAAAACAGCCATTAGAATTTCAGCTCCACATTACAAAATGGCTGAGAGCTCAGTATTCATCTTTGTCACAATTAAACTCAAAGCGTGTGAGGTTGTTCCTTATTTCCTATTTTCAGTTAGTTCTGCTCAGCCACTTCCTCCATCACCAGGGTAACAGCCCACCAGAGCTGCAGAGTGTTGAACATATTTATCGCTCTCTGGTCACCGCCCCTCAGTGGCCTCAGGAGCCGGTGTGGAGGCCCGGATGCCTTGAGCAATCACTGCATGGAATATGTGATGTTTATGTTGCAATAAAGAGATAACTAATGATTGTAGGGAATGCATTTATGCAAATCTGTTTAGGACGTCACAAACCACAATCCCCTTGTTCATACATTCCTCCTCACTAATCTTCCACCAGATACTTATTCCTGCATACGGCCTAAGTGCTACACCTACCCGTACACCCCCTCCCTCACCTCCATTCAGACACAAAACAGCCCTTCCAGGTGAGGTAACACTTCACCTGCGAATCGGCTGGGGACATCTATTGTGTCCGGTGCTCCCGATGCGGCCTCCTTCACACTGGTGAGACCCGCAATAAACTGGGAGGTCGTTTTGTCGAGCATCTCTCTATCATCTGCCACAAGGGGTACTTTGCAGTGGCCAAACATGTTATTTCTGATTCCCATTCCGACGCTTGAGCTATGGCCTTCACTTGTGTCAAGATGAGACCGGCCTCAGGGTGGAGGAACAACACTTTATATTCCATCTGGGTAACCTCCAACCTGGTTGTATGAATACTGAATTCTCCTTCCAGTAAACAGATCAGTGCACCCACTTCTCTATTCCCCACTCTGAACTTTCATTTCTGCTGACCACCCTATTAATTCCCCCCGGGTCCCCTCCTTCCCTTTCTCCTATTGACAACTCTCAGATTCTTTATTCTCCAGCCCTTAACCTGCCCATCACTTGACTTCACCAATCACCTTCCACCTCCCCTCTTTCTCCGTCCCGACCTTTTCATTCAGATCACTTCTCCTCCTCCTCAGGAATGAAAAAGGCTGGTGTTCCAAAATGTCGACTGTTTACTCTTTTCCATACACACTGCCTGTTGTGCTGAGATCCTCCAGCATTTTGTGCGTGTTGCTTTGGATTGAACGTTCATGCCAAGGGGCTGGAGACTATCCAGTCGGTATATGAGGTGTTGCTCCTCCAGCCTGAGTTTGGCCTCATCGTGGCGGTAGAGGAAGCTATGCATGAGCATGTCCGAATGGGAATGTGAAGCAGAGTTGAAGTGAGTGGGAACCGGCAGATCCTGTCTCGAAGAAGCGGTCCCCCAATCTGCGTCGGGTTTCGCCGATGTGGAGGAGCCGCACCGGGAGCACCGGGTGCAATAGATGACCCCAAGTGACTCACTAGTGAAGTGTTGCCTCAACTGGAAGGACTGTTTGGGGCCCTGAATGGTGGTAAGAGAGGAGGTGTAGGGACAGGTGTAGCACTTACGCTTGCAGGGATAAGTACCGGGTGGAAGATCTGTGGGGAGGGACGTGGGGACCAGGCAGTCGCGGAGGGAACGGTCCCTGCGAAAAGCAGAGAGGGGTAGAGAGGGAAAGATGTGCTTAGTTGTGGGGTCCTGTTGAAAGTGGTGGAAGTTGCTGAGTATAATATAGTGGATCCGGAGGCTGGTGGGGTGGTATGTCAGGACAAGGGGAACTCGGATCCTGTTGTGGTGAAGGGAGGATGGGGTGAGGGCCGAAGTGCGGGAAATGGAGGAGGTGCGGGTGAGAGCATCATTGATGACGGCAGAAGGGAAACCACGATTCTTAAATAAAGAGGAAATTAGAGATGCCCTGGAATGGAAAGCCTCATCATGGGAGCAGATGCAGCGGAGACCGAGGAACTGGGAACAGGGAAAAACATTTTTGCATGTGGATCCATCCCAGTTTCACTCTGCCTCCTCCTCCAGCTGCCTATCACCTCTCTCATCGTTCTGCCTTCTTCTACTACACATAGTGTTTTACCTTCTTTACCTTTCCTGCCAATCACCTCTCTGTTTCCCCATCCCCACCCCTTGATCTTTCCCTTTACTATTTTTTCAACTGGCACCTACCAGCCATCTCCTTCCCACCCTACCCCCACCTTCTTTATAGGGCCCCTGCCTTCTTCATACGGGATATGAATCGAACCCGTAACTCTGAGAACCGGGAGGTGGAGAGATGGGGACGGGAAGATGCAGCAGGAAAAATCAAAAATGTAGCTGGTGTAAAATGCGGCAGGTAGGTCTGACAGCGTGTGAGGGGCGAGGAGCTGAATCACCGGTTCAGGTGGGAGACCCTCCACCCGTCACGTGATCCAGATTCTCACTCCCATTTCAAACGCAGATCTGCAGCATCTGAGGTTTTCGCTTCCGAGGCCCCGCCCCCGCTCTCACAGTCTCCGGATGGACCGGGTTTTCTTTCCGTTCTCTGTTGAAGCGGATCGTCTGCTGGGAGCGGATGGTCCGATCGCTGTCTCCGGGGCAAATTGATCACGTTCTCATCGGTGAGTATTGAGGCCGGTCACTAGGGGTGAACGCGACCGACAATTTCACATCGGTGAGTACTGAAGCCGATCCCGGGGGAGGGGAACCTGATGCTGGGCAGAGAGTCCCGTCAACTTCCCTGAACTGGCGGCCTCGTCCGGCTTCCTGGACACAACCTGTCGTGGTCGGTCCGGGTTATGGGACCTTTACACCGAACCGCCTGAGGTGAGCCGCCGCTCAGCCCCTGGTGTTCTGGTCCCAGGAGCGGGATGAGGAGGTGATGCCGAGACTGAACCCATCCATTAAGATGTACCTGGGGAACTTTACCTCCATCACCCGGCCCGGTATCGGATCCAAACTTCACCTGGATCGACGCCTGGGGTCGATAATTGTTTTACATATTTCCAGCACACTGGAAGCGGCCGTTCGGCCCGTTGTGTTCTTGCAGACTCGAGCGTTAAACAGAGTAATCGCACCCTCGGGACACTGCTCCACGTGTATGAGAAATTCATCTTTCCCCCGTTCAGACAGGACAGTGAGATCCAGATCTCTCACTTCCTCCCGGGGTGCTGGGAAGTTTATTTCCATGTTCTTTCCATGACTACGACTTGTCAAAATGCTGAAAGCGTTTCCCGACATCTGGCCCTATTAATGCGAGAATTAACTATTTTTTTCATTTACCCGAGTTTCTCTGAATTGTGCACACTCCGGAATTTCCAAAGGAGCAACCGAGGCTGTTTAATATTTCCACACGATTGAAATGGGGAATCTTTGTTTTGTTTTCCATGTACAGAGGTTGAGTGAAAATCGTGTCTCCGGTATTCTCCACACAGATCAGTACATTGCAGCAGTACATTGAGGTAAAACAAATCATTCTGGTTGCAGAGAAAGTGCAGTGCAGGTAGATATGTGCTGTAAGGTCACATCGATTTAGACTGTGAGGTCAGGAGTCCACTCATCACGCTGTTCGCTTCTAACAGCAGAATGGACACCGTCCTTGAGCCTGGTGGAATGTTTCTGTTTTATTTTCTCCTCTCCCCTATGGGGCATTAGAAATGAGAATGTTCAAGGTTGTGAGGATCTTTCATTATGTTGTTTGCTTTACTGTGGTAGTGAGAAGTGTAGACAGAGTCCACGGAGGGGAGGTTGGTATCTATGATGTGCTCAGCTGTGTCCACAGTTCTCCACTATTTTATTCAGTTAAAGGAAGAGCAGTAGCCGTACGAATATATGAAGAATCGGGATGGAATACTTTCTGCGGTGCATTGAAAAAGTGTGTAGGGTAGAAAAGGACATATACCAAAGTTCTTATTGTTTGTTCTGGATTTGTTATATTGGAATCTGTTATCTACTAGTGCGTACTATTATTTCAGGGTCTGTGTATTGCGGCAGGAACATCAGAGATCGCCCTTCATCCCATTCTCCCATCTGGCTCCATCTGCTCATCCCCTGCCGATCTGGTTCAACCTCTGCCCGGCCTGTATTCCACCTCCTCAATGAGAAATATTAACCATCTTGTTCAACCTCTGTCCGGACTGTATCCCACCAATGATTATTCATCAACAATCTTTCTCCTACCGTTGTCTTCATTGTGAAGTATTTTGCCTTACTGAGTTATTTCTGAATTTTGTTTTTGTTACCAAGAAATACCAGAGAATTTGTTGAATGCAGCACAAGGAAGGGTAAAGGCAGCCATTACAATCTTAGCTTAAACGTTACGAAATGGAAAAGGAGGGAATATGGTGTTGAAATATTTATCAGCCATGGTTGAGTGGTGGAGCAGACTCGATGGACCGAATTTCCTAATTCTGTTCCTCTGTCTTGCGTCTTTCCATGACTGGACGATGACTCTTACCATATCAGGTTTTATTACGTGTGACGGACAAATACAGATTTGTTCACTGAGGGATGTCCCAGTGGGTGTTGTAGGGACCGGTGCTTGGAGCCCACTTGTCCCCAAAGTGAGTCAACTATTTGACCGAGGAACCAAATTCAACATTTCCAAGAGCAAACACGAGGTAATCTGCAGATGTTGGAAATTCAAACAATACACACAAAATGCTGGTAGAACACAGCAGGCCAGGCAACATCTATAAGGAGAAGCACTGTCGACGATGTGGGCCGAGACCCTTCTTCAGGACTAATTGAAAGGAGAGATACTAAGAGATTTGAAAGTAGTGAGGGGAGGGGGGAATGCGAAATGAGAGAAGGCCGGAGGGGGTGCGATGAAGCCAAGAGCTGGAAAGGTCATTGGCGAAAGTCATACAGAGCTGGAGAAGGGAACGGATCATGGGACGGGAGGGCTCAGGAGAAAGAAAGGGGGATGGGGAGCACCAGAAGGAGATGGGGAACAGGCAGGGTGATGGGCAGAGAGAGAAAAAAAGAACAAATATCTAAGTATGTCAGGAATGGAGTAAGAAGGGGAGGAGCGGCATTAACGGAAGTTAGCGAAATCAATGTTCATGCCATCAGGTTGGAGGCTACCCAGCCGGTATATAAGGTGTTGTTCCTCCAACCTGAGTGCGGATTCATCTTTACAGTAGAGGAGGCCATGGACAGACATATCAGAATGGGAATGGGACGTGGAATTAAAATGTGTGGCCATTGGGAGGAGCCGGGGTCGGGATCACTCTCTGCGGGCCGAAAATATCACTTTCCCATCGGTGAGTATGAGACCGATCCCAAGCGGGGAGATCTGATGTTGGTCGTGAGCCCCGAACTGAGGGCCAATTACCCATTTATGGCCTCGTCAAAAATGTGTCGACTTCACTTAATCTGCATTGAATAATCCAAACCAGGAGCCCAGGCTGTCTATTTCCGCAGAATTGAAGTGGTACTCCCGCCAACAGGTCACGTGAGGCTGTGTGCCGCAGATCTGACCCGCCCTCCGCTTTGCGACGCAAGATCACGTGGTATGCTGATAGTTTCCGGATGGGTGGTGATGCTTCCTCCATGTTGTGCTGGGGAAATCTGATCTTGGCCCCTGAGTCGCGTTAACTTTCCCCAACTCGCCTCGTTTCCTGAGGCTCCTCACATTTGTCCTGGAGCTTTATGGCTGTTGTGTCTTCTCCCGAACTGGGGTGTGTGAGAAAGGAGAATGTCCCAGGTTGTGGGGATCTTTGATTTCACTGCTTGCTTTACAGAGGGACTGGGAAGTCTAGGGGGGAGGATGGTTTCTGTGATGTGCTGATCTGGATCCAAAAGTCTCTGCAGTTCCTCACAGTCACGGGCAGAGGAGTTACCATGCAAAGTCGTGATGTATCTGGATGTGGAATTGTCTATGGTGTGTTGATATAAAAATTGGTGAGCGTCAAAGTATATATGGCAAAGTTCTTATTGTTTGCTCTGACTTTTTCATTTTAGAATATTTTATGCAGTAGTGTGTACTATTAATTCAGTGTCAGTGTGTTGCTGGAGGACCATCAGTGATTGTCCTTGATTCCTTCTCCCACCTGGTTTCATCTGTTCATCCCTGCCCATCTTGTTCAACCTCTGCCCAGTCTCCTCAGTGAAATACTTCAACCATCTGGGTCAACTTCTGTCCGCCCTTTATCCCACACCTCAATATTATACATCAGCAATTTTTCCCGCAACCCTTGTCTTCATTGTGAAGTGTTCTTTTGAACCTTTGGCCTCGCTGAGTCACTTCTAGAATCGTTCTTTGTTAGCTGGAATGCCAGAGTACCATCAGGTCCCAGTTCTGTTGTGCATTGGTGTGGAGGTGCTAGTTTATGAACAGTGACGGGCTGACACACTGCAGCATTTTACTGGCAGCAAAGAGTACTGGGAGAGTTGGTGCTTGGGCTCTAATCCTGTGATCGGCATTCCAGGCATATGGAACTGTTGGTGTTTTGGCTTTGACTTTGGTTTGAGCTTCTACAGCTGGGGCTGGATAGTCATCCTTCTGCAATGAAGCAGAAATTTCGAGCAGCTGGACATTGGTTGTGGGGAATTCCGGGATTGTGAGATGGGAGGGGGGACGATGTGTGAGACTGTCAGGGTTGTTAAATGACAGGTTCAGCTGTTTGACCCTGTGAGTTTGGGAACTGGATATCACAGTTTTTGATCCAGGTAAAAAGGACCCGGTGATCGAGCTGCTTGGACTTATGAGGTGTTGAGAGAGTATTCCTGGTCTGGGATCAGATGTTTGATTTTTTCTGGAGTTCCTTTAGAAGCAAAGACTGCTACTGAGGAGAAGATGGGTTACCAGTCCATCCTCACAGGGAGAGGCTATGAGTAAATGTGCTGATCTGTGTTTACAACAGTAGAAATAGACTCGTGAGTTTTGGTGTTCAATCTGTGCTTGGAAATCCCCCCCCCCCCCCACCTGACTGTCACCTGTCTGTCACTCGGTGGAAATCAAACAGAATTTCAACTTGCTGGAGATCTGCACTAAAAACTGTAAACGTTTGAAGTCACTCTGACGAAACATTATTAACCTGAATTGTAAAGTTTGTTCCTCTCCCCACAGCTGTTCCTTACCTGCTGAGAGTTTCTGGTAATTCCAGAATGTAATTTCTTTTTATTACATTCACCCTGGACTGGTTTATATTTCCTGAAATGGACCTGATTTAACCGGGAAATGGAAATGACTTATCTGTGCTGGTACAACAGTGAAGAAAGCACAACTTTTCCCTGTGAATTAACCTGGTACCAATTTGTCTGTTATTCCAGGAAATGTGTTCAGTACAGTTATTGCTAAGAAGGTTTACAAGAATAATCTCAGGAATAATCGGCTTTATGTATGAGGAGCATTTGATGGTTCTGGAACTGTGCTCAATGGAGTTCAGAGGGACGATGGGGGTGGTGGGGGGCGGGGGGAAGTGTGGTTAAGTAAACCGACCGAATGCTGAAAAGCCTGGATACAGTGGACATGGAGAGGATGTTTCTATTAGATGGAGCATCTGTAATCTTACAGTACAATCTCAGAATAAAAATGCTTCCCATTAAAACTGAGATGAGAAACAAAATGGCCAAACGATGTCTGATCTGTAGAATTTGTTGCCGCAGAGGTAGGTTGAGGCCGTCATTGAGTGTATTTATGAAATAGATTAATATATTCATGATTGCTAAGTCACTTCGGGGTTACAGAAGGAAGGCAGGAATATGGTGTTGGAATAAATCTCAGCCATGTTTGAGTGGTGGGGCAGACCAGATGGATGAAATCACCTACTTCTGTTCCTGCGTCTTATGTCTTACCATGACTGAATGATGGCTCCTTCTTATCCCATATCATTTTGTGATGTGTGAGGGTCAATAAAAGGTTGTTCACTGAGATCATTATATCTGCCTTCAAAGTTTAAATATCAGTCAGTTTTGTTCTTAGTAACATTTAGTAGAAAAGTTTGGTCCTCCTTTTTATTGATAATGTGCTTCATTATCTTTCATGTTAAAGTTAGACCTGCGGTGAGAGATTTCTTTGAAGGAAAACCCCAACTGGACTAAAACCACGACTGAAGACAAGGGAACAGCAACAAGTGAACCAGCCTGAGGATTGAGAGCATCAACTGGAGAGAACCCTTCTGACTCGGAGATTCCAGTGATTCAGTCAGGAGAAAGTTTGGTGAGTCTCATTTACTCAAACATGGGTCCTTTAGACATTCCATACCTGTACAAAGGAAGGAAGAAAATAGTTGGAAGTGAGACTGAATGTTCCCAGAAGTAACAGTTATGCCTCTGTCAGACCCAGTTACAATCACTCCAGGTCTGGTAATGTGCTTCCAGCAGCCCAGCCCTTTGAAACCACTCCCATTCCCTCACAGTGGTTACTCAGTTCAAGATCTTGCATCTCCTGAAGTAACTTTTGGTCAGTTCTGAGTGGGGAGAGGGAAAGAGAGGGGAGTGTTTATAGTGACTGACTTTCAAAAAGAGTAATTGTTTGAACTTGCTGCAAACTCTCTACCCATACCCTGTACTTTCTCAACCAGATTATTGACATAGTTGACGAGTAGCAATGGGCGTAACCCCAGGGAACGTCACTAAGTTCGGGACTCGAGTTCAAGAAACAGCCTCTCACCCTCTGCTTCCTACCAATCATCTGTTTGCAGACCCTGGGTCTCTGTAACAAACTCAATGTGAAAAGGAAGATTAGTCAGTAATTAAGATGAAGAGGGAATTGTGGCCTCCTGAAAGGACACGCGAGCTGAGCTGTCTGATCCAGTGGACCAGATCCACCCTCGTTGACAACGTAATTTACCCCTTTCCCACCCACCCAGGTCATGTTGCTTCTGATCACCCACAGTACCCCAACTACCCTCCGTCCCGCCAATGGCCCCACACCCTTCTGACCATTGACCCAACACCGACACATAGACAGGCCCCCTTCACCCACGTCCACCCTCCCAGCTTGGGGAACCAGTGCAAACTGATCCCGCGGTCCTGACTCAGTGCAAAACTAAAACCAGGGATGCAAGACTGGAGAGCCCGGAGCCTCCAGCTGTCCGGCTCGGTCCCGGCCCTTTCCCACTGCAACCGATCCTCGAATTACACAAACCTGAGATTAACACCTTCCTCACTGCCAACTGAACAGGAGAAACACCCGCATCAACTGGGGTTGATATTGTACGGCAAGTTGCAGTTGGTCCCCATATGTGTTAAAACTCCCCGCTGTCGGATATGGAGACCAGAATCATACGCGGTAAAACTCCCCGCTGTCGGTAATGGAGACCGGAACCGTACGCGATGAAACTCCCCGCTGTCAGAACTGGAGACCCGAACCGTACACGGTCAAACTCCCCGCTGTCGGTAATGGAGACCGGAACCGTACGTGGTCAAACTCCCCGCTGTCGGAAATGGAGACCGGAACCGTACGTGGTCAAACTCTCCGCTGTCGGAAATGGAGACCGGAACCGTACGTGATCAAACTCCCCGCTGTCGGTAATGGAGACCCGAACCGAACGCGGTAAAACTCCAGGCGTGCAACCGTAATCCCACGGTGGATTTGTCCGGTGACTTGTGAACATACGTAATTAACGACCCTGCATCTGGGGACTGAATAAATAATAGTCCAACAATTCTAATCAGGCACACCATCTCCTCGCCTTTCTCCCTCACCCCTGGCTACTTACCACATCTCCCTCACCACTCCCCCCTTACAGCCCCTCTTCATCATCTGGCCCTCTAGTCCAGCCCTTCCTTCTTTCTCCCTCTCTCCCTCACCCCTTCCTTATCATCGCCCCTCTCAATCATCCTTGCTTCCTCATCGCCTTTCTCCCTCTCCTCTACCCCTCTGTTACACCCCTATTCGACCAGTCTCCCACTCTCTATCACCCCTTTCCTCGCTTTCTACTCTCACCACTGTCTCTACTCCTCTTATCAAATCGTACTCCTCTCTCTTGTCTCCCTTCATCTCTTCACTCTCTCATGCCTCTCTTCATTTCTCTCACACCCTCTCCCCTCTATCCATCTGTTTCTCTTACTCTTCCATTCTCTCTCCCATCCCACAATCCCTGTCCCTACCCCTATCACCCGCCACCTCATTCTCAATCTCAGTCACCCTCTGCCTTCCCCTCTCCACCTCCTCGTCTCTGACGCACCCTCTCACCTCACTCAAACTCGTCTCTCTCACTCACTCACCCCTGCCTCTCTGTAACCTCCTCCGTTTCTAACCCTCTCCCTGTCTATCTCTCTCCCAATGCCCCACCCTCTCCCCCTCGTTCTCCCAAACAATCTCCTTGCTGGCACTCGTATCCTACACTGTCTTCCTCTCTCTCTCACCCTCTAAATGCACCGCTCATCCTAAGGGTTCCCCCTCTTCGCACTCTCTCACTCTTTCTCAACCGAGCCCTCTCCCTCCTCTCCCTCGCTCCCTCTCTCCCGTCACACCCCGCGCTCTCCACCTCATCCCATACTGTACATACATCAACAGTACTGAAATGCCAAGTGCCGTTTGTAACTGGGATCTTTCTGGGTTCCAGATCCTCGGTTATGGTCTTTGTATATGAGGATCAGCAGGATCCTGGAGTCCGAGTCCATAAGGCACTCAATGTTGTTATGCAGGTTGACTCGGTGGTTAAAAAGTCATACAGCCTTCATCAATCATGGGATTCAGTTTGAGAGCCAAGAGGTACTGTTGCAGCTATATAGGACCCTGGTCCGACCCAACTTGGAGTACTGTTTTCAATTCTGGTCGTCTCACTGCAGGAAGGATGTGGCAACCATAGAAACGGTGCAGAGGAGATTTACAAGGATGTTGCCTGGATTGGAGAGCAGGCCTTATGAGAATTGGTTGAGTGAACTCGGCGTTTTCTCCTTGGAGCGACCGAGTAGGAGAGGTGACCTGATAGATGTATACAAGTACAGAGGAGATGTCAAGGGTAAGTTTTTTTTTTTCGCAGAGTGGTGTGCGTGGAATGGGCTGTCGTTGGCGCTGATGGAGGTGGAAACGATAGGGTCTTTTTAAGATACTCCTGGATGGCTAGATCCGTAGAACCAAAGAACACTACAACACAGAAACAGGCCTTTTGGCTTTTCTTGGCTGTGCCGAATCATTTTCCTACCTAGTCCCACTGACCTGCAACTGGACCATATCCCTACATACCCCTCTCATCCATGTACCTGTCCAAGTATTTCTTAAATGTTAAAAGTTAACCCGCATTCACCACTTCATCTGGCAGCTCATTCCACACTCCCAACACTCTCTGTGTGAAGAAGCCCACCCCCCATGTTCCTTTTAAACTTTTCCCCCTTCACCCTTTAGCCATATCCTCTGTTTTTATTTTTCTCCCCTGGCCTCAGTGGAAAAAGCCTGTTTGCATTCACCCTATTTATCCCCATCATAATTTTATACACCTCTATCAAATCACCCCTCATTCTTCTACGCTCCAGGGAATAAAGTGCTAGCCTATTCAGCCTTTCGCTGTAACTCAGTTTCTCAAGTCCCGGCAACATCCTTGTAAACCTTCTCTGCACTCTTTCAAACTTTTTAATATCCTTCCTGTAATTAGGTGACCAAAACTGCACACAATACTCCAAAATCACTCTCACCAATGTCTTATACAACTTCACCATTACATGCCAACTCTTATACTCAATACTTTGATTCATAAAGGCCAATGTACCAAAAGCTCTCTTTACAACTTGTGACGCAACTTTTAGGGAATTATGAATCTGTACTTCCAGATCCCTCTGTTCTACTGCACTCCTCAGTGTCCTACCACTTACCTTGTATGTTCTACCTTGGTTTGACCTTCCGAAGTACAATACCTCACACTTGTCGGCATTAAACTCCATCTGCCATTTTTGCAGCCCAATCCTCCAACCCTCTGCAAGCTTTGAAAACCTTCCTAACTGTCCACAACACCTCCAATCTTTGTAGCATCAGCAAATTTACTGATCCAATTTGCCACATTATCATCCAGATCATTGATATAGATGACAAATAACAATGGACCCAGCACTGAACCCTGTGGCACACCACTAGTCACAGGCCTCCATGCAGAGTAGCAATCCTCCACTACCACTGTCTGGCTTCTTCCATTGAGCCAATGTCTAATCCAATTTATTACCTCTCCACCTAGCGACTGAATCTTCCTAACTAACCTCCCACGCGGGACCTTGTCAAAGGCCTTACTGAAGACCATGTATACAACATCCACTGCCTTCCCTTCATCCACTTTCCTGGTAACTTCCTCGAAAAACTCAAATAGTTTGGTTAAACATGAACTACCACACACCTAGCCATATTGACTTTTTCTAATAAGTCCCTGTCTATCCAAATACTTGATGACCCTATCTCTTAATATTTCTTCCAATAATGTGCCTACTACTGATGTCAAACTTAGCAGCCTATAATTTCGCGGTTTACTTTTTGAGCCACTATTAAACAATGGAACTACATGAGCTATCCTCCACCCCTTCGGCATCTGACTCATGGATATCGACATTTAAAACATTTCTGCCAGGGCCCCTGCAATTTCAACACCAGTCTCCTTCAGGGTCTGAGGGAATACCCTGTCAGGTCCTGGGGGTTTATCTACTCTGATTTGCCTCAAGTTAGCAAGCACCTCCTCCTCTTCAATCTTTATGTTCTATGACCTCCCTACTTGTTTGCCTTGTTTCCATAGACTCCATTCCAGTTTCCTTAGTAAATACAGATGCAAAAAGAAACATTTAATATCTCTCCCATTTCTCATCGCTCCATACATAGCCGACGACTCTGATCTTCAAGAGACCAATTTTATCCCTTACTATCCCTTTGCTCTTAACATACTTCTGGAAGCTCTTAGGATTATCCTTCACCCTGACTGCCAAAGCAGCCTCATCTCTTCTTTTACCCCCCTGATTTCTTTCTTAAGTATTTTCTTACTGTTTTATACTCCTCAAGCATCTTATTTCCTCCCTGTTGCCTATACATTTTATACATCTCTCTCTTCTTCTTTATCGGAGTTCCAATATCCCTCGAGAACCAAGGTTCCTTATTGTTATTCTTTTTGCCTTTAACCGTAACAGGAACATACAGACTCTGCACTCTCAAAATTTCTCCTTTGAAGGCCTCCCACTTACCAATCACATCCATGCCAGAGAACAACTTGTCCCAATCTACGTGTTTTAGATGCTTTCTCATTTCTTCAAATTTGGCTTTTTTTTTTCCAATTTACAACTTTATCCCGAGGACCAGATCTATCTTTATCCACGATCAAGTTGAAACTAATGACGTTATGATCAATGGAACCAAAGTGTTACCCGACACACACGTCCGTCGCCTGCCCTAACTCATCTCCTAATAGGAGATTTAATATTACATCCTCCCTAGTTGGTATATCTATATATTGATTTAGAAAACTTTGCTGAACACATTTCACAAACTCTAACCCATCTAGACCTTTAACAGTGTGGGAGTCCCAATCAATGTGTGGCACTCCCACACATTTTAGACATCCTCTTTTAGACATCCTGATTTACTTATGTGTTCTCTTGCATTTCTTATACTCCATAAGAAACTGCCTGCCTATCCCTGTTATGCAACTCTATTCATTTTGTGCTTCACCATGATCTCAATATCACTTGAAATCCAAGTTTCCCTACAGTCTCTATCTTTACCTTTTATTCTGACAATCACATACTCGCTTTGTACTTTCAAGATTTTACTTTGAAGGTCTCCCATTTATCAAGCACACCTTTGCTATAAAGCAGACTGTCCCGGTCCACAGTTGCCTGATCCTAGTGTCATTCTTCCAGGTGTTGTTCCAGGTCCTGAACACAACCACCTTTCCTACGCTGCTCCTTGTATTGAAATATACAGGGCTCAGCATATTCACTGCACCATGCTCAACGTTTTCATTCCTGACTTTGTCTGAGGACTGAACAACAACTGTCTCCACAAACTCTCCACTATCTGTTCTGTTATTCAGACTCCCATTCCCCTGCAACCTTAGTTTACCCCCACTTACCCCTGCATCCCACCATGCAGATCTATCACCCCTTTGGCTTTCCTCTCCCAGATCAATAAAAAGGAGGTGCATACCAGGTACAGGCAGATAGGAGCAAATGAGGTACTTATGAAATACAGGAAATTCAAGTGAACACTTATGAAAGAAATAAAAGAAGGCATGAGGTTGCCCCAGCAGACAAGGTGAAGGAGAATCCTCAGGGATTCTGCAGATATGTTCAGAGCAAAAAGATTGCAAAGGAAGAATTAGTCCTCTGGAAGATCAGAATGGTAATCCATATGAGGAGACAAAATAGATGTGGGAGAGTTTTTCCGCATCCGTATTTACACAGGAGATGGACAAAGAGTCTACGGAAGTGAGGCAAAGCTGCATCAACTTCATGGACCCTGTACAGATTACAGAGGTGGAGACGTTTGCTGTCTTAAGGCAAATTAATGTGGATTAGTGTGGATAAATCCCCAGAGCATGACAAGTTGTTCCCTGGGACCCTGCGGAATACAAGTGCAGAAATTGTCGGGACCGAAGCACAGATATTTAAATGATCCTTAGTGACAGGTGAGGAACTGGAGGATTGGAGAACAGAACATGTTGTTCCGCTGTTCAAGAAAAGCTCTAAAAATAAACTAAGAAGTTGTAGATTGGTGAGCTTGACATCAGTAGTGGGAAAGTCATCGGAATGTATATGCAGGAACCGGATATATAAGTATCTGGATAGATGTGGACTGATTAAAGATAGACAGCATGTCTTTGTGCATGGTAGGTCATGTCTAACCAATCTTATAGAGTCTCTCGAGGAAGTTATCAGGAAAGTAGATGAAGGCAAGGCAGCTGATGTTGTCTACATGGACCTTAGCAAGGAACTTTACAAAGTCTCATATGGGAGGTTGGTCAAGAAGGTTCAGTCATTCAGCATTCAAGATGAGATAGTAATTCGAATGATACACTGTCTTTGGGAGAAGCCAGAGTGTGGTAGCAGATGGTTGCCTCTCTGACTGGAACCTGTGACTAGTGGTTGCCACAGGGATCAGTGCTGGATCTATTGTTGTTTGTCATCTATATCAGTAATCTGGATGATAGTGTGATTAACGGGATCAGCAAATTTGTAGATGACACCAAGACTGGTGTTGTAGTGGACAGCGAGGAAGATTATCATGGCTTGCAGTGCGAATTGGACCCGCTGGGAAAATGGTTTGAGAAATGGAAAATGGAATTTAATGGAGACAAGTGTGAGGTGTTGCACTTTGGTCTGACCTACCAAGGGAAGTCTTTCACAGTGACTGGTCGGGCATAGAGGAGTATTGTAGAAGAAAGGGACCTGGGATGCAAGCCCTTAATTCACTGAAAGTGGTATCACAGATAGATAGTGATGGAAAAAACATTCAGCCCATTAGCCTTCATGAACCAAAGTACTGACAACAATAGCTGGATGATATGTTGACTTGTAGAAGACATTGGTGAGGCCTAATTTGGAGTATTGTGTGCAGTTCTGGTCACCTACGTACATGAAAGATGTAAAAGAGGTTGAAAGCGTTCAGAGAAAATTCACAAGGATGTTGCCAGGTCTGAAGGACTTGGGTTCTTAGGAAATATTGAACAGGACTGGACATTATTCCTTGGAATGTAGAAGAATTGAGGGAAGATTTGATGGAGATGTACCAATATTATGAGGGTTATACATGGGGTAAATGGATGCTGTTTCTTTTTTCAAAAATGGCTTTTCCCACTGAGATTGGGAGGAACGACAACCAGAGGCCATGGATTAAGGGTGAAAAGTGAAACATTAAGGGGAACATGAGGGGAAACTTCTTCAAACAGACGATCATCAAGGTGTGGAATGAGCAGACAACCTAACTGGTGCATGCGTGCTCAACTTCAACATGTAAGAGGATTGTACAGGTACCTGGATGGTAGGGGTATGGGAATAGACATCTTAAATAGATCAACACTAACTAGATGGAACAAAGGGCCTGTTTCTGTGTTGTACCTTTCTATGACTCTGTGACAAGAACATGAAATAATACTATTATTAATTTAATTCATTTTATCAGCTGTGCGGACCAACCATTCATCCGGGCAGGAAATCTTCAGATGGCTTTAAAACTGTTAGAACTTTAATTGACAGTAGGTAAAAGAAAATCTCAGTTGCATGTCAAAGTCTAATTACGGAAGAGTGTTTCAGTTACTGTGGCGCCAGGAACCCATGCAGCTCAGTAGGAAATGGGGATAATACCAATTGAGAGAGTGAAACTGAGCCACGTCACGAATTGGATACGGCAGAAATGCCCCATTCTTATAGAGACAGGAAGCACATCAGACGGTTTGATGGTCATTCCAGATACCAGCACTCTGCCCAGTCAGGAGATGATTTCTCCGTCCAACTTGGGTTGATCCTCACTGTAACATTGTGATGTCAGATCACACCTTGGCAACTAAAGTGATCTCATCTGAAATGTTTTCCTACACCCATTGATGGATTTTGTAAATCCTTTTACAGGTTAAAAACGAGAAAGCATTTGTCTCCAGGAATCTCAAACACGGCACGCCAATTTTGCTGTCTCTATCTCGATATTTATAAAGTGGAGTCGACCGTCCTTCCTGCTCAGACTGTGGGGTGGGATCCACTAGGTCACCTCAATTGAAGGTACATCAGCAAACTCACGCTGGGCAAGGCCATTCACCTGTTGTCTGTGTGAGAGGATATTCAGTCGGTCATCCCACCTGTGGACATACCAGTCGGTTTCCACTGGGCAGAGGCCGGTCATCTGCTGAATTTGTGGGGAAGGATTTACTCGGTCATCTCACCTAATGGCTCTCCAGCGAGTTCACACCGGGGAGCAGCCGTTCACCTGCTCGGACTGTGGGAAGAGATTCACTCAGTCATCCCACCGACAGAGTCATCAGCGAGTTCACACTGGGGAGAAGCCGTTCACCTGCTCAGAATGTGGGAAGGGATTCATTCACTCATCCCATCTACAGAGACACCTGCGAGTTCACACTGGGGAGAGGCCATTCACCTGCTCGGACTGTGGGAAGGGATTCACACAGTCATCCAGTCTTCAGAGTCATCTGCGAGTTCACACTGGGGAGAGGCCATTCGCCTGCACAGAATGTGGGAAGAGATTCACTCTGTCATGCAACCTACAAACACACCAGCGAGTTCACACTAGGGAGAGGCCGTTCACCTGCTCAGAATGTGGGAAGAGATTCACTCAGTCATCTAACCTACAGAGTCATCAGCGAGTTCACACTGGGGAGAGGCCGTTCACCTGCTCAGAATGTGGGAAGAGATTCACTCGTTCATCCGACCTACTGAGTCATCAGCGAGTTCACACTGGGGAGAGGCCATTCACCTGCTCGGACTGCGGGAGGAGATTCACTCAGTCATCCAACCTACAGAGTCATCAGCGAGTTCACACTGGGGAGAAGCCGTTCACCTGCTCAGAATGTGGGAAGAGGTTCACTCGTTCATCCGACCTACTGAGTCATCAGCGAGTTCACAGTGGGGAGAGGCCGTTCACTTGCTCAGAATGTGGGAAGAGATTCACTCGTTCATCCTACCTACTGAGTCATCAGCGAGTTCACACTGGGGAGAGGCCATTCACCTGCTCAGAATGTGGGAAGAGATTTACTCAGTCATCCAACCTACAAAGTCACCAGCGAGTTCACACTGGGGATAAGCCGTTCACCTGCTCCGTCTGTGGGAAGGGATTCACTAAGTCATCCAACTTACTGATACATCATCGAGCTCACACTGGTGAGAAGCCGTTCACCTGCTCAGAATGTGGGAAGAGATTCACTATGTCATGCAACCTACAGACACACCAGCGAGTTCACACTGGGGAGAGGCCATTCACTTGCTCAGTCTGTGGGAAGGGATTCACTCGGTCATCCAACCTACAGAGTCATCAGCGAGTTCACACTGGGGAGAAGCCGTTCATCTGCTCGGTCTGTGGGAAGGGATTCACTCACTCATCCACCCGACTGAGTCATCAGCGAGTTCACACTGGGGAGAAGCCGTTCATCTGCACCGTCTGTGGGAAGAGATTCACTCTGTCATCCAACTTACTGGTACATCATCGAGCTCACACTGGTGAGAAGCCATTCACCTGCTCAGACTGTGGGAAGGGATTCACTCAGTCATCCCACCTACAGAGTCATCAGCGAGTTCACACTGGGGAGAGGTCGTTCAGCTGCTAAGAATGTGGGAAAGGATTCATTCAGTCGTCCCAACTACTGCCACAACAGTCAGTTCACACTAGGGAGTGGTCGTTGTTATGAATCCCTAGGTTTCGTTTGCTGTGGACTGTTATTTTATGAGAGAGAGAGAGAGAGAGAGAGAGAGAGAGAGAGAGAGAGAGAGAGAGAGAGAGAGAGAGAGAGAGAGAGAGAGAGAGAGAGAGAGAGAGAGAGAGAGAGAGAGTCTGACTCGCAGCTTGTTTAGTTTTAACCGAGTACACAGACACTCAGTGTCAGACAGAAACGAAGGAGGAGAAATTGAACAGTCGACACAAGGGAACTAGTGGCCAAGGGTCACTATTTGTGACTTTCCTATGCCCACAAGGGTGTGTTAATTATCGATTCAGCATAATGTACATCGAATGTGTGGTGGTCACCTCGTTTGATCCATAGGAGTGGATCTGATTTGGGGTATCCTGTGAAGGCCACTGATGTGTTAACCCTTGCCTGGGTGTGGTGTGGTAATTCACTTGAAGGCAATACCCCTTGTGACAAGTCAATTTCGGTGATCATTTGTATGTGGATTTGGAACAACGGATAAAATCTACAGCGACTGCTCTCTCGTTTTACCACCGTGGAACCTATGGAATTCGACATAATTGCCTTCTCTCGACATTTAACCTGGATTACAAATATCTCTCTCACAGCACCTATTCCGTGAATGAACTGAACTTTCATACTTTACCATCTCAAGACTCCAAGGCTTGATTCCCCTCAACTCGATAATTTGGGAGTTACATTTAAACACATATATACACATTACTCTGATAACTTTTGTTTATCTTGCTCAAGTTTCTATATAATAAGTAGATACTAATAAAGAGAGTGGGTTTTACATAAAAGCCAGACTCCAGTGTGAACTCTCTTGCTGCTGGTTTGTTTCTAAAGTGTATGGTTTGTAATGAAATCGGGGCCTGCATCCGAAATATGAACAAACTTGGGGCGTTTTGATTGATTAATTATCGATTTCATTGGGGAAATCCCTTTTGATTGATTTGTGTGTGGAAAATCAGCAGCAGATGCTGATAGGTTTGTGGAAGCGCCAACCTCTGAGGCATTAGAGGACGCCAGACGGATTGAGTTGTTGAGTATTGCTAAAACGTTAATACTTGCTGAGGTGAAATCGACAATGAGGAGGGCACAGATGCAGAGGATAACAGCTGAACATTATGTATCTGAGGGTGTGTTTAAAGTAAAGGAGTTGGAGGTGTTTCCTGAAAGTAAACCTCATGAGCTTGAGCTCCCGTATAAGTTAGAAAAATTAAAGATGGAGCTAGAGTAAAACAGAGGCAATTTGAGGGTAGAGAGGCAGAAAAACAGCGAGGAAGCAGCTCGAGCTGGAAAGGATAGAAAGATTGCAGGAAAGGTACTCTGGTGATAAGTTTGAGGCCAGTCGGGAAGTTAAATTGGTACCTGCGTTTGACGAGGCAGATGTTGTTAAATACTTTCAGAGTTTTGAGAAGGTTGCTCAGAGTTTAAAGTGGCCAAAAGAGGGTTGGCCTATTCTCATTTCATTCATTTTACAATCTTTTTATTGATTTTCCTATTAAAAAATACAAATCAGAGGAGGTGTTAGCAAACAGATAACACAAAAGATGTATAAACAGCAAAAAAAAAGTATATATTGTGAAAATCAGATAAGTTTTTTTAAAGTTTTTTTTTGGTCCTGAAAAACGTTGTCTCATTTTCACTATGTACTGTACCAGCAGTTATGGTCGAAATGACAATAAAAGTGACTTGACTTGAAGTATAATATTACGCTGTTATAAATATAATTTAAAAAACCACAACTCCTCTTAACAAATCAAAAAACAAAATTTGCCTGATCTCTTACAAAGTGTGATTAAAGGGAAGGCTCAGCAAGCCTATTCTGCTTTGACAGTTGATGAAGTAGCTGATTATGACATAGTGAAACAGGCTGTGCTCAAAGCTTATGAGTTGGTCCCAGAAGCATACAGGCAAAAGTTTAGAAATTTGAGGAAATCTGTGAACCGGACTTATATGGAATTTGCTTATGAGAAGTTTCTGTGTATTACACGCTGGAGCACATGCAAAAATATAAATGACGATTTTAACCGATTGAAAGAGTTGGTTTTAATTGAAGAATTCAAAAGGTGCGTCCCTGATGACATAGAGATGTATTCAAAAGAAAAAGATGCTGCCACTTTGCAGGAGTCCGCTAGATTAGCTGATGTTTGCTTTAACCCACGAGGTTAAGTTTACCCAGAGTAAGAGCTTCCAAAAGAGTAGCAGGGATCACCAGGGTAAACCAGAAATTAAAGCTGGGACTAGTGTCAAGAGTAAGGATGAAGGGAAACAGTTGAAGGAGAAATATTCTGGTCTTCCTTGTTACTATTGTAAGAAAACTGGTCATGTGATGGCTAATTGTTGCCTCCTGGGGAAGAAAAAGGAAAAGGAGGCAGTCCCGAATGCCTGTATTCAATATGTTGATGCACCTATAAACCCATAGGGTTCTGAACATTCTGTTGAGGCTCAGTTAAGGACTGAGAGGTCTGACCGAGTTAAGAAGGTGTTCGATCATTTTATGTCAGATGGGTTTGTACTAGTAAATGAATGGTCAACCGCGGTACCAGTGAAAATTCTTCGAGTTACTGGGGCTTCTCAGTCACTTATATTAGACAGCGTTCTAAAGTTTGGTGATGAGACTGATACTAGTGAGGTAAATCTTATTAAAGGCATTGGGGGCGGCATGGTTTCTGTGCCGTTGTAAAAGGTAACTTTACAGTCAGGATTGGTTTCGGGACCTGTTAAAATCGGATTGTGCTCCAGTTTACTGGTGGAAGATGTTACTTTGCTTTTAGGGAATGACCTGGCAGATGGTAAAGTTGTTCCTGCAGTGCAGTTGACAACTAAGCCAACCACTGACGACCCACAGATGGATTTTAACATTTATCCTTCCTGCGCAGTAACTCGAAGTATGGCTAAAAAGTCTGCCGACACAGACGGTTCTGTGCAGCATGATTCTGATATCCATGATAGCCAAAATCGGGATTCAGGTTATAATGACTTGTCAGGGACTTTTCTGCCTTCATTGTTTCAACAGGATTCAGGTAGTAAGTCTGATGAGGAAGATTTATGCCTGCCTAGGAAGGTGTTTATAGCAGAACGGAACTGAGAACCTGAGATTGAAGCTTTAAAAGAAACAGCTCTCTCAGATGATGAGATTAAGAAAGTGCCAGTTGGGTATTATCTCAAGGATGGAGTGTTAATGAGGAAGTGAGGGCCTCCTGCTATACCAGCGAGTGAGGAATGGAAATTGTTCACCAAGTTGTAGTTCCTATAGTTTATAGGGCTGAAATTTTAATGTGGCCAACAGTATGCCCTTAGGTCAACATTTTGGAGTGAATAAAACTGTAAACAGGATTAGGAAATAATTCTACTGGTGTTGTGACATTTTGCAGAACCTGTCACACTTGTCAAGTTGTTTCTAAACCTAATCAGGTCACCCCAGTGGCCCCACTGTGGTTTATACCTGCATTCCGGTGAAATTCAATAGACCGTATGAAATAGTCTCAAATTAATGATCTGAATTATGTTATTTAAACACCCGACTGATGTAACCTAACACAGGTGGTACACATAAATATGATAAAGCCTTATTTTGACAAGCAGGCACCATCTGTGAGTGTTGTTGTCAAAACATATGAATCTGGTGACCCTGAGAATGAAACAATCGACTCGTCTGAGAATTTTCACAAGCCAAACGTGGTCCCATTTAGGCTAATGAACTCAGTTGTTCCAGAAATCATTGATAACAGGTTGGCTCACCTGCAGGCAAAGCAACAACAACAGCTGAAGGAGTTAATTCTGAAGTTTAAAGATTTATTTCCCGATGTTCCCAGGCAAACCACGGTCGCAGTACATGATGTAGATATCGGTCAAGCCAAACCGATTAAACAACACCCATATCGCATGAACGTAGAAAGATGTAAATCGGCTGAGCAAGGAATTGAATATATGCTGAAAAATAGTATTATTAGTCCTTCAGCATCAGATTGGAGCTCACCCTGCGTTATTGTGCACAAACCTGATGGTAGTGTTAGATTTTGCACTGATTATAGGAAGGTAAATGCAGTAACAATAACAGATGCCTATCCTATCCCTAGGGTAGATGATTGCATCGTTAAGGTTGGAATAGATAATTTCTTACAAAGATAGATCTGTTGAAAGGGTATTGGTGTGTTCCATTAATGGACAGAGGTAGAGAAATTTCTGCATTTGCGACACCATCTGGTTTGTGTGAATACGGTGTTTTGACTTTTGGAAGGAAAAATGCTCCAGGAACATTCCAGAGAATGATTGATTCTGTAATTCGAGGGTTAGAACACACAGATGCCGATATTGATGACTTAGTCACAGGGAGTGACACTTGGGAAGAGCATATCTCTGCAGTAGAAAAGCTGTTTGACAGGTTTTCCCAGGCCAGCCTTACAGTTAACTTGGCTAAGAGTGAATTTGGCCATGCCACTGTGACCTGTCTTGGCTATGTTGTAGGTCAAAGCAAGTTGGCTCCTGCTCGGGCAAAAGTCCAGGCAATTTCTCCAGTTCCTATTCTGACTGCTAAGAAGGCTCTTCGAAGGTTTCTGGGAATGGATGTATATTATCGTAAGTTCTGTAAGCACTTTGCTGCTATGGCTCTTCCTCTAACTAATCTCCTGAAGAAGGGAGAGAAAAGTTTGTTTGGACCGAGCCTTGTCAGGAGTCATTTGATTGAAAGTTATTATTTGAGATTAGGCCAGTCAATGTAGTATTCTCAGCAAATTTAATTAGCAGATTGGAGCTGTGGGTGGCAACACAAGTCATGGGTGCACAGAGAGTAAAGAGGGGGCTAGAGAGACAACCCTGTGGGTTATGTGTGCTGAGGGTCAGAGAGACAGAGGAGATGGAGCCCACTGTTACCACCTGCAGGCGATCTGACAGGAAGTCCATGATCCAGCTACACAAGGCAGGGTGAAGGCCAAGGTCTCTGAGCTCCATGTCGATACTTCTTGCCTTCGTACGGCTACTGCTCTGCCCATGACTGCAAGGAACTGCAGAGAACTTTGGAGAGCAGAGAACATCAGAGAAACAAGCCTCCCCTCCATGGACTTTCCCTCCCTCGGAAAAGCAGTCCATGTACTCAAATAGTGCCGGAAAAAAAACATATTGTCCACCTCAACGAGACGACGTGACCGATCCGGATCTCACTGCTTTGTCTGAACGGGCGAAAGATGAAGCTACACGGACAGGTAGAGCAGTGACCCGCAGATGCTGCAGATCTGCAGAACAACTTGAACAGGAAACGGGATCACCGGACCGGTTTTATCTCCCACTCCCATCCCCAGACAGAGAACCAGCTACCCACTACACTGTGGAAAGAAGCAAATTTGCCGCTCACATCTCCTCTCACCTTAAATGTATTAGACATTTCAACCCCCAGGAAAAATATATCGTCTGTCCACTCTATCTATTCCTCTCGTAATCTTATAAACGTCCAACCAGTCTCACCCCAGCCTGCGCCGCTCTGGAGAAAACAACACAAGTTTGTCCAGCCTCTCGTTATAGCTCATGCCCTCTAATCCAGGCAGTGTCCTGGTAAACCTCTTCTGCGCCCTGTCCAAAGCCCCGACATCCTTCCGAGAATGGGGGCGACCAGAACTGTATGAAACACTACAGATGTGGCCTAACTAGTTTTATAAAACTGTGTCACAGACTGTAACGTTTTAGAAACGAACCAGCAGCAATAGCGTTCACACTGCAGTCTGGTTTTGATATTAAAACCACTCTCTTTATTAGTACCTACTTATAATATAGTAACTTAACGAAATAAAGGAAAGTAACAGAGTTAAGTGTATATATGTGTAAATATAACTCCCAGACTATCGAGTATGAGGGAACAAAGCTCAAAGACTTGAGATGGTAAAGTAGGAGAGTTCAGTAATCCACGGAATACCTGACGGGAGAGAGATATTTGTAATCCAGGATGAAACGTAGAGAAAAGGCCGTTACATCAAAATAACCGTCGACGAAATTCTTATCCGTTGAATCCGTCCACAGACGAATTATCAGCGAAGTGACCTGTCACAGGAATACCGTCTTCCAGGGGTTACCACACAACATACCCAGGTAAGGGTTAACACAAGATATTCCAAAACCCACTCCTATGGAATATACGAATTGACAACCTCACACATTCGTTGTGGTTCCGTGTACCGATGATCAACCCACTCTTGTGGGCATAGGAGAGTTCCAAGCCTCAGCTGCGACTAACTGAAGCTATCAGCTTTTCCAGTCTCTCTCTCTCTCTCTCTCTCTTTAGACTGACCGACTGCCTGTCTGCAGATCTCTCTCTCTCTCTCTTATGGTTCTGTCCACAGTCAGCGCTGTCAGCCTGTGACTGACGTCATAGTCCCGCCTCCTCACGCCGGCGCTCTTAAAGAAACAGTCACAGTACGACCGCAGGCTCGTAACAGCCGCAACACAACTTCCCGACTTTGAACTCAGTGCTTCAACTAATAAAGAAAACCATGCCATTTGCCTTCTTAGCCACCCGATCAATCTGTGCAGTCTCTTTCAGGGAGCGATGAACTTGGAGTCTAAGATCCCTCTGATCATCAACACTGTTCAGGGTTTTGCATTTAACAGTGTACTGTCTCATACATTCGACCTACCGAGCTGCCAAGATGATCATCACTAATCAAATCTCACTGAGATTTCTCAGGTCCTGTTGAATTTATTGCCAAGTGCACAAGTACGGGAAGGTACAGGTACAGAGAAACACTGACTTGTGGCAGCATCACAGGCAAGTACATTCAGATAACACACGGAACACAAATTATACGATTCTCTGTCAGTAACAATCTATAAAATGTTTTATGTCATTAACAATATATAAAATACATCGTGTCAAGATCAATATTAAAATGTGCATTTTGTGTCAATAACAGACTTGGAAATGTTGAATGTGCTCCCTGTCTCCATTCCTCCTATAATCCACAACCAGCTCCTTTGTTTTCGTCAAAATGAGAGAGAGGTTGTTTTCTTGACACAACTGTGTCGGTGTGATGACTTCTCTATATGCTGCCTCGTTATTGTTTGGGATTCGGCCGATCAAAGTAGTGTTGTCAGCAAATTTAATTAGCAGATTGGAACCCGTCACTGCAGCCCCACAGTGCACTGTGTACTGATTGCAAAGCTACGAAATTGCATGTGAATAGCCTCCCCTCCCCCAACTCCACTCTTTCTGCGTCACCAGCAGACTGGGACATCGCACATCTCGCTGCCTCCGCCAGGACATTAAACTGTGAACAACTGTGGTCAGGGACTGATCTCTGGGGTACTCCAAACGCTACCTCCTTCCAGTCTGAAAACGACCCACTCATCCAGACACACACTACCGGCAGTTTATCGATCTCCAACGGAAAAGCCTAATCACCTACTCCCGATGTTCAATACCATTGCTGACTCTGAGTTTACCACCGTCAAATGCCGGGAGGGACATACTAATCAGAAAGTCTCTCGTCACAGCCGTGTAAATAAAATTTGATCTCAGTCGGTGTGTGGCGCATGCTCAGAAAGCGAAGGAGACAGACAAACTGAGCCAAGTCAGACTGATGAAGGGGAGGAATGATCCATTTTGATACAGAGAGGGAAGCAGAGAGTTTGATATTGTGCCTGATGCGGGAACTTTAGCCAGTTAGAAGATGAAGTCTTATTCCTCCCACTTGTTTTGAGCTGTAACATAGTTTTTATCCGAAGGCACCAAGGAGACTAAAATTATCTGAGTTGAAATGTTGTCCTTCACCCACTGACGTAGTTTGTAAACATTTAACAGTGTAGAAAATTCAAAGGATTTGTGTCTGGGAATCACAATCACAACAGCACGTTAGTTCCGCTGTATCTGTCAGTTCACCAGCGCTTGAATGCCGCCGATCCTTGAATGTGGAGGCGGAGATGTTGGAGAAGACAGCGCCTCACTCGCTACAAGGAGAGCCCGAACACGTGTCACTGTCCGCGATCTGTCTGGATACATCGCGATGACGTTGATAGCACTGTGACGTCATTCATTGGCTCTCATTTTGGAAGGGATTCAGTCGGCCATCGCAGATACGCCGACAGCTTCGCACTGGGAAGCGGCCGTTCACCTGCTCCATGTGTGTGAAGAGACTCATTTAGTTAACCCACCTTGTGATGCTCCGGTGAGTTCACAATAAATAGAGTCCACATTTCTGTCCGGAGTGAGCAAAGAGTTTTACTCAATCATCCCAGCTGCTGCAACACCAGCAACTTCACATCAGGGAGGAAGTTCAAACCAGCTCTGTGTTAAATGTTTAACCATCACGGTGACTGAAGGCAGCTGCAGGTTCATGAGGGACTGTTACTGTCAGATTCTGCAGTTCTTGCGGCTGCTCATCGCACCCAGGACTGAACCCTGGTCACTGAGCATTGGAGGAGTCTGTTCTGCTGATGTTAGCCTTAAACTAGACCGGTGTTTAATATTATAGATCTGTGACAGATAAATCACTTCTGTATCAAATTCCGTGTCTCAGGTCCCTGCCCATGTTTCTGTTCCATATCAGAATATCAAAATCTATCATAGAATCATAGAAATCTATAGCACATTACAGATTCTTTGGCCCACATGGTTGTGCCGACCATGTAACCTACTCTAGAAACTGCTTAGAATTACCCTACCGCATAGCCCCCTATTTTCCTAAGCTCCGTGTACCTATCTAAGAGTCTCTTAAAAGACCCTATTGTATCCTCCTCTACCACCGTCGCTGGCAGTGCATTCCACACACACACCACTCTTTGCTCTGACATCTCCTCTGTACCTACTTCCAAGCAGCTTAAACCTATTCCCCCTCGTGTTAGCCGTTTCAGCCCTGGGAAAAAAAAACCTCTGGCTATCCACACGACCAATGCCTCTCATCATCTTATACACCTGCATGAATTCCCTGCATGATTTTCTCCGGGCTGATTAAGACGATGAGCTCACTGTGGTTGTGACGTTCTTCAGGGCTCTGGACGAAGTTGGTTAAACTCCTTCTTCCCTGCTCTTTTCAACGTTTTGGGTCATTTTCACCAATTTTAAAGGATTGTGCCTCAGACAGCTGGGTTGTTGCAATTGTTACGGACCAGCAGCAATAGATCACTAATGGAGTCTGGTTTGGATGTGAAAACCACTCTCTTCATTAGTATCTACTCCAAATATAAAGGATTAAAAGAAATAAACAGATGTTAACAGTGTAATGCGTATATATAGCTCCCAAACGATCAAGCTTGGGAAACAATGCTTAAATCTTCAGATGGTAAAGTGGAAAAGTTCAGTAATCCACGGAATAAGTGAGTGAGAGGAGAGATTTGTAAATCCACACGAACATGTAGAGAGAAGGCAATTACGAAAAATTCCACACACATTCCACGCTGGGGAAACGTAATAACAGTCGCTGAAGATCTTATCCGTCGATTAGTTCCGAAATCCACTTAGAAATATCACCAGGTGACAGTGACAGGAATATTGTCTTCAAGTGGTTACCACAGAACACCCCGATTCCAGGTAAGGGCCAACAAAAGTGATACCACAGGACACTCCAGCAAATCCACACATATGGATGATACGAAGTGACAGTCACACATCCGTTGTGCACTGCGTGCCGATGATCAGATCAACCCAACCTTTTGGGCATGGAAGAGTTGCAGCCTATAGCAGTCACACGCTGAAGTTCCAACAGCTTGTCTCCCTCTCCCTCTCCTGCTCCCGCTCCCTCAGGCTGCCGCAGCTTGTGTCTGACGTCACAGCCCCGCCTCACTCAGGCACTTAAAGCGACACTCACAGGAAACGAACCTGCGGTCTCGTAACACAATGCACCTCTAAAGTCTGACAGCAGACTAGCGAGTGAATCTTCGATGGTGCAGAGTCAGAAACCGAAGAGTTGCCAGCCTGTGATTCAGCCTGTGGGCTTTGGGGCTCCAGAGAGAGATGGGGTCTAGAGTTTACAAGGAGGAAGAGAAATCAAACCAGCAGGATATGGCTACAAACGAAAGATCAGAAACATTTGGAAACTGATTGACCGAGAAAAAAAGATGGTTCATTTCTGCAAAATACTGCTGGAAATAAACAGATCAGGAAGAAATTTTGGAGAGGAATAAATAGAAAACGTTTTGGCAGAGCCCCTTCAGCATGCCTAGCCTGTGTACTCCGCTGCTTAGTTGCTCTCTGAATTGCAGAGTTCCTCCAGCGTTTTGTGTGTGTGCGTCTTTGTATTTCCAGCAACTGCAGAATCTCCTGTGTTAAATATCTGCATTTTACTTTGGCATTAGATACACGTTGATATTGAGTATATTGTTTCTGTGAGCCGCTTTCTGCGTTAAAACGGCTGCAGATTTTTCTATACACACACGAAAAAAAATGAGGTAAGGACATTGAACCGCTGCTTGAAGAATGGCACCCTCATTACCCATAATGCCCTGCATTAAAAACTTTTGACCGGCGTTGAAGCACCGATGAAATGCGCAGGCGTCAGGGCTGTGACGTCTCAGAGTAACACGCATGCGCGAAGTACACAGAAGGCTTTGAAAATGTCGGGTGCAGGTAAGAGCAATTATCCATTTTTTTTTATCTTAAACACCGATTTCAGGACAATTCCTGTGAACTCCGAACACCGTAACCAGCAATCCCGGACAGTCCTGCTCTCGTCCTTCTCTCTCAGCCCCACGATCCTTACACGGGCCCCGGGGAGCTTCCGGTTGATGAGGGCATTGGAACCGATGGATCTCTCAGACAGAATGAGCTCCAGCTATCTAAATGCAAGGATTGGGAACTCGGAGAAAGGGAACAACATCGGGTCTTACCAGTTGAGAAAATCACCTTTGTTCTATCTCCAATCACTAACAAGAGAAAATCTGCAGATGCTGGAAATCCAAGCAACACACACAAAATGCCGGAGGAACTCAGCATTAGTACTCTTTTCCATAGATGCTGCCTGGCCTGCTGAGTTCCTCCAGCATTTTGTGTGTGTTGCTTGAGCTACCTCGTCTCGTTCTGGACTTTGCTACCGGTGAGAACATGTTCTGACCCATTCTCTCTGGGTACATGATGATACCAAACACCTTTGCCCTGGGCAGCAAGTAGCTTTCACATCACCAATGTGTCCGACTCCAATGAGACAGATTACTGCCCTTCCCTTCATATTCATTGGCATTGCCATCACTGAGTTCACCACCGTCAGTCATTGGGGGAGGGTTCAGGGGGAATATTTATGTAGAATACAGAAACTGGTGATACTTGTGTGTATTGTGGTGATGCAAAAGTTGCTGGAGAATTTGCAAGAGGGAAGAAGTGGAGTGATATTTGGAAATCTGACTTTTTAAAGCATAATTTAGCAAGCAAACCACATATGGACAATGTGCAAAAGCTTTGGTGAGAAAATCCTTCATTACCCGTTCCAGGCCTGCTACATAGGTTGAGTGAGAGTGCAGATGAACTCGATCAAACCCAGAGGAGATCAAAGTACTTATCAACAGTGATTTGCTAGCTGTTAAAATTAATATCTCTCTATGTAAAATTCACTGTGCACGTGTTGTCACTGGGTAAAAAATGCACAGTACAAGATTTATGTGCACACTGGTTATTACAAGTGAGAGGGGGTATTGGAGGGAGGGAGGGGAGACCTCCAGTGTCCCTGATGTCCTCACCTAGAAGATATGCAACCAACTGCAGCTTGTAACCCTGCACTTTAAGATGTTGGATCTTAAAATGGGTGAATTCCATATCATCCAGCAGTTGGAGGGGAGTGATGGATATGACATGAAGAGAGGTGAGTTACACCCAAGGTGCAGGACACAGGAAACTGGGTGAAAGTCAGGAAGGGGAATGAGGTTAAATAGCCATCGCAGAGTACTCCTGTGGCCATCTCACACAACAACAGGTAAATCAATTTAGAAGCTGTTGGGGGGAATTACCTGACAGAGAAAAGTCAAAGAGATGAGAGAGGATTCGTTAGTTCAGGGGACAGAACAAGAGGTGACTAATATCCTAGTGGTAAGGCTTGCTAGAGGTAATGTGGGCGGGGTGGGTGATGCACTTAAAGTAAGTTGCAAGGAGGATTGGAGCCAGAATGACAATAGATAGTGGAGAGGGTGAATTGAATTGAATTGAATTGGCTTTATTATCTATATCCTTCATATAGATGAGTAGAAATCTTTATGTTATGTGTCCATCTAAAGGTGCAAGGTGTAATTTATAATAATTAGTTTGTATATAGGACAGTCAAGAAAGCATAGAAATCAATTAACCAGTCTGATGGCCTGGTGGTGATGATGTCCCGGAGCCTGTTGATCCTTTTGCTGTGGTACCATTTCCTGGATGGTAGCAGCAGGAACAGTTTGTGGTTGTGGAGAATTTGGTCCCCGATAACCTTTCGGCCGTTGTGTAATTTCTTTGTTTATGTTGAAAGCCTTTTATAGGTGTATAAGATGATGAGGGGCATTGTTCATGTGCATAGCCAGAGTTTGTTTTCCCAGGGCTGAAATGTCTAACACGAGGGAGCAGAGTTTTAAGGTGCTTGGAAATAGATACCGAGGGTATATCAGTGTAAGTTTTTTACAGTTACTGTTTCAGTTACTGTGGGGCCAGGCATCCATGCAGCTCAGTGGGAACAGGGAATAATAGCAATGGAGAGAGTCAAACTGAGCAAGGTCACAGATTGAAGATGGCAGAAATGCCCCATTCTTATAGAGACAGGAAGAACATCAGAGCGTTGAATGCTCATTCCAGATACCAGCACTGTGCCCAGTTGGAAGATCATTTCTCTCTCCAGCTTGTGTTGAACCTTACTGTAACAGTGTGATGTCAGATCACACCATGACAACTCAAGTGATCTCATCTGAAATGTTGTCCTACACCCACTGATGCATTTTTTAAAATCTTTTTACAGGTTACAAATGACAAGAAATTTCTCTACGGGAATCTAAAACACACCACGCCGGTTTTGCTGTCTCTGTCCAGATATTTAAGAAGTGGAGCAAGGGATTCACTCGGTCATCTGACTGACTGGCATGCCTGTCATTTTAAACAGGCGATTCCCATTCATCTGCTCAGACGGTGTGAATGAATTCAGACGGATATTTCAACTAAAGGGACATCAGCAATTTCACACTGGGACAAGGTCATTCACCTGTTCTGTGTGTGAGAAGGGATTCAGTAGGTCTTCCCACCTGTGGACAAACCAGTCAGTTCACACTGGGGAGCGGCCGTTCACCTGCTCAGACTGTGTGAAGGGATTCACTAAGTCATCCACCCTAATGGCTCACAAATGAGTTCACACCGGGGAGCGGCCGTTCACCTGCTCGCACTGTGGGAAGCGATTCAGTTTCTCATCAAAACTGAAGGTACATCAGAGAGTACACACTGGGGAGCGGCCGTTCACCTGCTCAGACTGTGGGAAGAGATTCACTCAGTCATCTAAACTGAAGGTACATCAGCGAGTTCACACTGGGGAGAGGCCATTCACCTGCTCAGACTGTGGGAAGCGATTCACTCAGTCAGCCCACCTACAAGCACACAGGTCAGTTCACACTGGGGAGAGGCTGTTTACCTGTTCATACTGTGGAAAGGGATTCATTTTGTCAACTCAGCTGCTGAGACACCAGTCAGCTCACACTGTGGAGAGGCCATACACCTGCTCAGTGTGTGGGAAGGGATTCACTCAGTCATCCACCCTAATGGCTCACCAGCGGGTTCACACTGGGGAGCGGCCGTACACCTGCTTGGACTGTGGGAAACGATTCACTCGGTCATCCAACCTACAAGCACACAGGTTAGTTCACACTGGGGAGAGGCCATTTATCTGCTCATACTGTGGGGAGGGATTCACTTTGTCATCTCAGCTACTGAGACACCAGTCAGTTCACACTGGGGAGTGGCCGTTCACCTGCTCAGACTGTGGGAAGGGATTCATTTGCTCATCTGAATTTAAGGTACATCAGCGAGTTCACACTGGAGA
Source organism: Hemitrygon akajei (assembly GCF_048418815.1). Classification (NCBI taxonomy): domain Eukaryota; kingdom Metazoa; phylum Chordata; class Chondrichthyes; order Myliobatiformes; family Dasyatidae; genus Hemitrygon; species Hemitrygon akajei. The sequence goes on from NW_027331931.1 coordinate 3,973,207, forward strand.
GAGGCCATTCACCTGCTCAGACTGTGGGAAGGGATTCACTCGTTCATCTGAACTGAAGCAACATCAGCGAGTTCACACTCGAGAGAAGCCGTTCACCTGCTCAGACTGTGGGAAGGGATTCACTCAGTCATCTCATCTGAAGGTACATCAACGAGTTCACACTGGAGAGAGGCCATTCACCTGCTTGGACTGTGGGAAAGGATTCACTTGCTCAACTAAACTTAAGGCTCACCAGTCAGTTCACACTGGGGAGTGGCCATTCACCTGCTCAGACTGTGGGAAGGGATTCACTTGCTCATCCAAACTGAAGCTACACCAGCGAGTTCACACTGGAGAGAGGTCGTTCAGCTGCTCAGAATGTGGGAAGGGATTCAGTCTGTCATCTCACCTACTGAGACACCAGCGAGTTCACACTGGGGAGAGGCTGTTTACTACTCCTCTCGGAAGGGATTCACTCAGTCATCCCACCTACAAGCACACTGGTCAGTTCACTCTGGGAAGTAGCCATTCATCTGCTCAAGCCTGAATTATACCTCTCAGTAGGCGCTACGGCATAGCATACACAGTAGCCCATGCATGTCGTCTACACAGTTGTGAGTATTTCTACTTTTGTGTTTATGTGTCTGTGTCACTCTGCCAGAACACTAGTTGGCATTGGTGTTCTAGGCCACTGTGTTGAATTGACTCGTGTGGAGTTGGGAACGATGGTGACTGCTGAGTTCATCTTGTTGGAGTTGGAGCTAATAGATGTTGAACAAGAGTTACTCTTATTGAAATTACTGCAGCGCAGAAAACAGAGAAGTTTTTCTATTTCGAACCGATGTTTGTGGAAATTTCCTTCCACAAATTTGATTGCATTTTCAAGTCTTTATTGTGTGCCGGTGAAGAGTCGTGCAAATGTACTTATTTTCTGATTTCCTCACTTAATCTCTCCTCGACGTGGTCCACTTTCCAAATTTGAAGCAACAGGAAATGCAGAGGAGGAAACTGGCTGCTGCCAAGTGGACCAATCACAGTTCTTGCAGTCTGTGTCGCCTCGATGCATAGCTAGATTTTTGGGAATGGGCGCGTTAGGCTACATTAGGCAAAAAACTCTCTTGGAGGCGCTACATGGAGTAGGTAGCTTTCGGGCTTTGCTCCGTTCATTTTAAAGTTACTTACCACCCTTTAATATCTTTATCAAAGTGTTTATAACACTTTTATATGTTTGAGTTTGAATTTTAATCGACTAAAATGGCTTACAGAGGAAGAAAGGCATTAGCTGAAGGCAAGGAAACCAGTTATGGAAATGGAAAGAAAGAAGATGTCTTTGAACAGCCTAAAATGTTTCAACTTACTTTACAGGTTATCTCAAATCTTTTGGATGAAAAACTTGATGAAATATTTACTACCTTGGAAGTATGGTTAAAGGAGAGCAAAGGTAGATTGGCAACACTTGAAAAGAAGAACAAAAAACAGCAGCGGCAAATTTCAGAGCTTATTAAAGCTGAAAAACAGAGAGATCACAAGTTGAATTCTTTGTAAAAGAAATGATCTTTGACCACTCATACATTGGAGCAGAACAAAGTCAAGATTATTGATTTGGAGAGTCGAAGCCACAGACTGAATTTGCGAATAATAGACTCAGTGAGGACGTTGAGAGCCGGGATCTTACTCAGTTTTTTTTCTCAATTCTTAATGGAGGTCTCTGGCTCGGAGGTTTTTTCTTCTCTTCCTGCACTCGACCACGCACATCAGGCGCTGCAAACAAAACCATCAAAAGGGTTAAAACCGTGTCATGTAATTCTTCGATGTCACAATGTGAATACTAAGGAGGAATTCATTCGGATTGCTCGTTAGAAAGGAGTTACTGAGCATCAGAATCTTTGTTGTCCTGTGGTTATACAAGAAAGATTGCGTTTTAAAATGGTGATGTCAGAATTATATCAGAGGAATCTTTGTCCAGCTTTGTTATATCCCGCTTGCCTAATGGTTGCTCTGCCTGATAAATCATTCAAATGGTTTAAATCCGTGGATAAAGCAAAACAATTTTCCGTGGGATATTTTGCGATACCTTCAAAACATATATCCCAGGGCAAATTATTTCATACTCTACTAGATTGAGAAAACAAATTAATAATGAAATACGTACATTGGTTGATAAGATTAAAGAAACTGATAGAAAATATTCTATTGCTCCCAATTTGGAGCTTTATAAAGAGAGAGTTGAACTTCAGATGAAACATCGCTTGTTATTAACATCCCCGATTGAGAATCAGTTACTTGAAACTAAGTGTCATTTATATATATATATGGTGATAATTCGGGTAAATTATTGGCTAACCAATTATAAGCTGCTTTGGCGAAACTTCAGATTAATAGGGTTCGTAAACGAGATGGTATTTTGACAGTTGACCATGATGAAATTAACAATTTTTTTCAAGGATTTTATACCAATCAGAATTTCCTGATGATTCTACCATAATGCATGAATTTTTAAGGAAATTAAATATTCTGAAATTATCAGTTGATGAACATTTAGTATTAGGCACACCCATTACTGAAGGGGAAATAAAAATTGAATAAATTTATTCAATTAATTCTGATAAAGCAGCTGGTCCGGATGTATACAGCTGAATTTTAAAAATCTTTTTTCTGATATACTTTCTCGCCGATTAGGTAATTTTTTAAAAAATGCTTTATTTGTAGTAAATTATCACAATCCTTTTATGAAGCATCTATTTCTTTAATTCCTAAAAATGATAAAGATCTCACTGAATGTGCATCATACAGACCTAGATCTTCGTTGAATGTGGAATCTAAAATCCTATATAAAATATTAGCAATTAGATTGGAGAAGGCATTGCCACAATTGTCTCCGAGGATCAGATAAGATTTTTTAAAAATCGTTATTTACATTTTAATGTTTGGAGGTTAATGAACATTGTATACACTATCTTATCTAAGACTCCAGAATGTGTTATCTCGCTCGATGCCGAGAAGGTGTTTGATACATTTGAATGGGAATATTTCTTTAATATACTTCAGAAATTCAATTTTAGCCCAAAATTTATATATTGGATCCAATTGATATATCATATACCTTTGGCTTCTGTTTCACTAATCAACAGAGGTCCGCTTTCTTTAGGCTTTTCTAAGGTACTATACAAGACTATCCTTTGAGCCCCTTAGTATCTGATTTTGGCCTGGAGCCCTTGGCAAACGATATTCGGGATTTACCCATCATATTCACTGTTACTTATGGGAATGGGACACATAAAGTATCACTATATGCAGGTGACCTGTTGCTATATATTTCTAATCCAGAGAAATCCATTCCTGTAGTAATAACACAATTTGCTCATTTTTTAGTTTTTCTGCTTATAAACTGAATCTTAATAAAAGTGTGCTTTTCCATTAAATATGCAAGTCTCAATTTAAAGACAATCACCATGTAGATTGGCTGCTGATTATTTTATTTATTTGGGTGTTAAAATTATTAAGAAGCACAACGATTTTTTTAAAGTTAATTTTTTTACCCTTAATTGATCATGTTAAACAATTGTTTACTAAATGGTCCCCATTGTCCTTATCCATGATTGGTTGCATTAATGATATTAAAATGATTATCTTACCTAAATTTCTGTATCTCTTTCAGGCAGTATCAATTTTTATCCCTAAATCTTTTTTTTCATATTATTAATTCTAAAATTTCATATACATGGCAGAATAGAAATCGCAGGTTAACTAAGAAAGGTTTAGAGAAATCAAAAAAGGAAGGCGGCTTGGCTTTGCCGGATCCTAGATTTTATTTTTGCGCAATTAATATTCGATATTTAACGTTTTGGACACAAGAGTTTGATGAAATGCAATGTCCAGGATGGATGAACCTCGAGCGTGGGTCTGTACTGGAGTTTTCACTGGCTTCTATTTAAGGGGCTGGGCTCCCCTTTGCACTTACTAAATTGAATAAACAAATGGTAAATCCAATAATTAAACATACAATAGGAATATGGTTTCAATTTTGTAAACTTTTTAGACTGAATAAATATATCCTTCCAAGTTCTATTACATCTATGTTTTAATTTCAACCATTTAGAATTGATCAAGCTTTTATTTTATGGAAAAGAAAGGGAAAATTATGTTTTCGTGACTTATTTATGGATGATTGTTTTATGTCTTGAACAGTTTTCTACTAAATATAATTTGCCTGGATCACACTTTTTCAGATATTTACAGATTAGAAACTTTTTTAATGTTATTTTACCTTCCTTTCCAATATTACATCGAATTGAAGTTACGGGAAAAAATCAGTTTAAATCCCTATCAGAAGACTTTAGTATAATTTATTCATGATTTAATTATGAAAATACGCTTAGGTATTTCTGATAAAATTAAGAATGGGTGGGAAAGAGAACATCAGATACCTTTACCTATACAGAAATGGGAGAAAATTTTTCAACTCTGTCGTGGGCAAAGTACTGGAGAGTTTAACATCGGTAGCTGAGCGAAGGGCGCTGAGTAGGCTACGGTCAATTATGGATAACTCTGAACATCCTCTACATAGCACCATCCAGAGACAGAGAAGCAGTTTCAGTGACAGGTTACTATCGATGCAATGCTCCTCAGACAGGATGAAGAGGTCAATACTCCCCAATACCATTCGGCTTTACAATTCTACCGCCAGGACTTAAGAACTTTTTAAAGCTATTATTAATGCTTTTTGAGATGGTGATTTAGATGCATATCATATTTTTTTTTTTACTGAGTTAAGTATTGTATGTAATTAGTTTTGCTACAACAAGTGTATGGGACATTGGAAAAAAGTTGAATTTCCCCATGGGGATGAATAAAGTATCTATCTATCTATCTATCTATCTATTTACCTCTTCAGTGTGTGTCAGACATGCCTTCATACAATTTAAAGTGGTTCATAAGGCTCATTTGTCCAAGGGTAAGTTAGCTCGTTTTTACTGCCATATAAATCCTGTTTATGATAGATGTAATTCCGAAGTAGCTTCTTTGACACATATGTTCTGGTCTTGTCCTCTTCTAAAAACAGTATTGGAAAGATATTTTTGATATTATCTCAGCAGTTCTGCGTATTGATTTACAACCACATTCAGTTACTGCAATATTTGGACTACCAGTGATAGACTGTAGTCAACTATCCTCATCAGCTTGTCGTCTAATTGCATTTGTTACATTAATAGCCAGAAGATCCATTTTACTTGAAAGATTCCAATCCCCCTACTACATTGTAAAGGTTTTCCCAAGCCTTAGCATGTCTAAACTTGGAAAAAAAAAATACGAGTGGTACTGTGGATCCTTCGGTTAAATTTGAAGAGACTTTGAGGCCATTTATTCAATATTTTCATAAGATGTAAGTTGACCCTTTCCGAATCTTGTGTAATAAGTTTTTGTTCATGTATAGAGAAGTGGAGTTAACGACAAATAATTTCAGCCGTTGTGATATGACAGCCCAATCTTTTTCTATTTGTTTTTATTTAGCTTAGTTTTTTTTTGTAGTTTAGGGTGTTTTCCCCTTATAAAATATCTTTTTCATGGTTAGTTACTATGAGATTGGGAGGATACACTATATTTGTCATTTGGAATCTGCTTTTACATGTTAACCATTATTAATGTAATCCCGATCTTTTTGTATCATTACTATTATTGCCATGCTTATTAATTTTGAAACTAAATAAAAACATTGAAAAAGAAATGGGAATTGTCTGCTACCAAGCGGGCCAATCACAGTTCTTGCGTTCTGCGTCGCTGCGACGCTTAGTTACATTTTTAGGAATGGGCGCCAGTACAGCCTAAGGTGCCATGTCGGGTACGCGGCTACACGGAGCCTGCAGCATAGCGTCGACGAAGAAGCATAATTCAGACTTCAGTGTGTGGGAAGGGATTCACTCGGTCATCTCAACTACAGAGGCACCAGCGAGCTCACACGGGGTAGAGGCCGAACTCCTGCTCAGACTTTGGGAAGAGATTCAGCGAAATCAACCTAATGTGCACCATTGAGTTCACATTGTAGAGAGACCGTTCACATGCTGTGAATGTGGGAAGCGATTCACTCAGTCGTCTAACCTCATGCAACTCTTGCTTCGGCAGGCAGCTTAATAAAGGGGGTGATTGTCCCCCAGCCTGTCCAAACTTAAGATATCTCGTTTGGGATGCTGTGTGATGTGTCCCCTGTTAAAATCAGCACCCCAAAATAACAAACACTACACAATATGTGATTAAACGATTGAGCTTTATAATTTTTATTTTGACTGTATGGTTGTTGAAGTAAACAAAACAAAAAAAAAGAAAAAGGGCCCACTCTCTTCTTCTCATCTCTTCCCAGAAAAAGACCACAAAAATCTCTCTTCCAGACTCACAAGAACGAATATTTTTGTCACCGGATAACCCCGCACTCCAACACCCTGTTATCTCTAGTCGTAACCTAAACATTGCTGCTACAGAGAGGCCGTTACATCAGCAGTGAATCCTTACAGCGTGTTACACTTACGACACACTACCGGGTTCACACAGGGGAGAAAGTTTCAATAAGCTGCATGCTGGATATTTGTCCATCACCGTTGCTGAATGCAATTTCGAGAGTGATTGTAGGTGCTGAACTCTGCAATTATTGCTGCTGCTCACCAGGCATGGGAGGAGTTTCTTCTGCTGCATATTCACCTTTACTGGGACCAGATCTGGACAAATGAATCAATTCTATCTTAAGCACAGTCTCGGGTACTTGGTGAATTTATAACAGACCGAGTGTACAGTAGAGAGTCAACTCAGGCCGGCTGGACCCTGCCAGTGATTCTGTTCCACAACAGATCTTTCAATTCCTCACCTGTTGTTCCCCTGTCACTCTCCCTGTGGGATGGGTTCCAAACAGTCACCACTCTGTGGGCGAAGAGGTTTCCCTTGAATTCCCTGCAGACTGAAGAAGTCGAGCTGACTGTAGTTCTGTCTGAGATCTTCTTCGCCCCTCAGATCTCCGAGGATGCTGGCTGATATGCAGAGCTCTTCCAGCAGTTTTTGTGTATTTCTCTAGATTTCTAGCATCTGCGGGTCCTCTTGTTCCCCAGATACTTCTATGCTTATTGAAAGAACAAGCTGCTTGTGGGATTGTGTGGCTTCGTTGGTAAAATATTAAATAAAATCATTAGAAAGAGGTGGCATAGGGTTGGAAGATGTAGAATCTGTGGGTAGAATTAAGGAACAGCAAATGGAAAAAAAAATCCCTGATGGGAATTGTATAGAGACACCCAAACAGTAGTAAGTATGTGGTCCACAAATTACAATGGGAGATAGAAAATGCGTGCCAAAAGGCAATGTTACAATAGTCATGGGTGGTTGTCATGCAGGTGATTTGGAAAATCAGGATGGTGTTGGTCTCAAGAGTAGTCAGTGGTCAGAATGTATAAAGTAACGTTATTTGGGAGAAGGTTCTTGGGAAGCAGAGATGGTCTGAAGGTAAATGCTTCACCTGGACCAGATGGTGTACACCCCTGAGATCTGAAAGAAGCAGCTGAAGAGATGTGGAGGCATTAGCAATGGTCTTTCAAGAATTGTTTAGGTAATTATATCCTAAGATTTTTTTTCCTTCACTACTCTTCCTCTCCCAGTTTCACCTATCACCTAACACTTCTTCCACCCCTTTCACCCACACACTTCTTCCTCTGAGGTTTCATATTTTGGTTCCCAGTTCTGATGAAGGGTCTTGGCCCGAAACGTCGACTGTTTACTATTTCCGATATATGCTGCCTGGCCTCCTAGGTTCCGCCAGCATTTTGTGTATGTGTTGCTTGGATTCCCAGCATCCACAGATTTTAAGCGGCGCCATATAATACAGCAGGAAAACAGTGGGAAGTTAGAGAATTGGAAAGCTTTTACATAACCAACAGGAGACAACAAAAAACACACACAAGAGAGACAAGATGAAAAATTAAGGCAAGTGAGCCAATAATATCAAGTATCAGAAGTCTTTCAGATATAGAAAGAGTAAAAGAGAGGCAAGAGTTGATATTGTACCACTGGAAGATGATGCTGGCGAGTTAGTAATAGAGCAAAAAAAAAACGGCTGAACGTAACAAATTTTTTGTGTCAATATTCACTGTGTAAGACACTAGCAGTATTATACCATAAGACATAGGAACAGAATTAGGCCATTCAGCCCATCAAGTCTGCACTGCCGTTCTATCATGGCTAATCCCGGTTCTCACTCAACCCCATACACCTGCCTGCTCGGCATATCCTGTAATGTCCTGACTGATCTGTAAACTATTAGCTTCTGCCTTAAATGTACCCACGGACTTGACCCCACCGCCGTCTGTGTCCGGGACTTCCACAGGTTCACTGCTCTCTGACTAAATGAAATCCCCCTTAAGGTCGCTCCTCAGGTTTGAGGCTGTGCCCTCTGTCATGGCTACCCCCACCATGCTGAAAGTCCTCTCCTCATCCACCCGATCTAGAGCTTTCCACATTCGTTGGGATTCAGTGAGATTTTACACCCCCACCCCCCTACATTTATTAAACATAGGTCACTGCAGGAGTACAGGCCCAAGGCTGGGAAACGCTTCTCATAATTAACCCCTTAATTCCCGGAATCATCCTCTGGACTCTCTCCAACGACAACACACCTTTTCTGAGATATGGGTCCCAAATACTCTAACTGCAGCCTACGTATAAAGTACTCGCATTAACTCCTTGCTTATATTCTACTTCACTTTAAATAAATGCCAGCATTGCATTTGCCTTCTTTACCATAGTCTCAACCTGTAAATTAACCTTCTGTGAGTCTTGCCCGAGGACTGATATTTCCTTCTGTACTTCTGTGGTTTGAACCTTCTCCCCAATCAGATAATAGTTCACTATTGTTCCTTTTGCCAAAGTGCATTATCGTACATTTCCCAATATTCTATTCCATCTGCCACTTTCTTGCCCATTCTTCAAATTTGCCTGTGTCCTGCCGCAATCGCATTGCTTCCTCAGCACTACCCACGACTCCACCTATCTTTGTATCATCCGCAAACCTTGCCACAAAGCCATCAGTTCCATTATCCAAATCATTGACAGATGATCTGAAAAGTAGTGGACTGAATACTGACCATTGAAGACCAGCAGTCACTGCTAGCGAACCACACAAGGCTCCTTTTAATCCCACTCGCTGCCTCTTGGCTGTCAGCTATTCCTCTATCCATGCTTGTATTTCTTCTGATTTTTATCCTGTTAAGCAATCTCATGTGTGACACCTTATCAGATGCTTTCTGAAAATCCAAGTAAATGATATCCACCGCCTCTCGTTTGTCCATCCTGCTTATGACTTCCTCGAAGATCTCTAACAGACTTGTCAGGCAAGATTTCCCTGTACAGAAGCTATGCAGGCTTTGACTTATCATTAGTCTCCCAGTACCCCAAAACTTCATCTGTTATAATAGACTCCGACACTTTCCCAGCCACTGAGATTAGGCTTACTGGACTATAATTTGCTCTCTTTTGCCTTCCTACCTTTCCCCATCAAATAGCTTTTTTTTAGTTGCCTGTTGTTGGATTTTAAAAGATACCCAATTATCTAATTCACTCCTCACTTTTGCTACCTTATATGTACTTTCCTTCGCTTCTATACAGTCCTTAGCTTCCTTTGTCAGCCACGGCAGCCCAGCCCCGTTGTTTGAGAACTACTTCTGCGAGACATACCTATCCTGTAAATTATGAACTATTCCCAGAAACGTCAGCCATTTCTACTCTGGCGTCATCCCCACCAATATCCTTCTCCAATCCACCTGGGGAATCACCTCTCTCATGCCTGTGTACTTCCCTTTATTCCATTGCGATACTACGCTTGTGATCTATGCTTCTCCCTCACAAATTGCAGTAGGAATTCAATCATATTATGATCACTGCCTTCTAATGGTTCCTTTACATTAACCTCCCTGATCAGATTTGGATTATTGCACGACACCCAATCTAAGATCGCAGTTCTCCGAGTAGGCTCAACCATCAGCTGCTTAAAAAGCCATTTCCTAGGCATGTTCTTGCGATCTGACACCAATCTGACTTTACAAATCCTCCTGCAGACTGAAGTCACCCACTACAATTGTGTCATTAAATTTATTACATAAATGCTAAACATTCAGCAGTATCTGGGGCAGAAGTGAGGATAAATGTTTTTACCAAGGAGAGAAGGTGTTTTGGAAACTGAAAGGCCTGAAGGTCGATAAGACTCCTAGACCAGAAGGTGTACACCCCAGGTTCAGAAGGAGGTAGCTGAAGAGACTGTGAAAGCATTAGAGTCATAGAACATTACAACACAGGCAAACGCCATTCGGCCAATCTAGTCCGTGCTAAAGCATTAATCTGCCGAGTTCCAACAACTTCCACCTGGACCATAGCCCTCCATATCCTTCTCATCCATGGACATGAGCTTCATAGCTTCTCCTAAAGATTGACATCGTCCCTGCCACTTGCTCTGGTAGCTCGGTGGACACTCTCCCCGCCTCTGAACGAATAAGTTCCCCCTTAGTGTTCTCTTAAAGTAATGAGTAATGGTCTATCACGAGTCAGTAGATTTTGGAACAGTTCTGGCGGACTAGGAAGTTGTAAATGTCACTCCACTCTTTAAGAAGACAGGGAGGCAGAAGAACGAAAATTATCGGACAGTTAGTCTGATCTCAGTGGTCAGGAATATGTTCGAGTGTATTAAGGGTGAGTGTTTTTGGGTACTGTAATTGGATACGCATGACGAAGTAGGCAAAAGTCAGCAGGATTCCTTTAGAGGAAATTGTGTCGGATATATCTCATGGAATTCTTTGAGGAAATAATAGGCAAGATTGTTAAAGCAGAGGCAGAGGAAGTTGTTTGCTTGGATTTTCAGATGATCTTTAACAAGCTACCCAATGCAAGGCTGATTGAGAAAGTAATGAAGCATGGGATCCAAGAGGACATTGCTTTGTGGATCCAGAAGTGGCTTGCCACAGATAGCAATGAGTGGTTGTAGATGGGTCATATTCTGCATGGAGGTCCGTGACCAGTGGTGTGCCTCAGGGGCCTTGTCTGGGACCCCTACTCTTCCTGATTTTTACAAATGACCTGGATGAGGAAGTGGAGGGATGGGTTAGTAAATTTCCTGATGACACAAAGGTTGGGAGTGTTGTGGACAGTGTGAAGGGCTGTCAGAGGTTACAGCGGGACATTGATAGGATGCAAAACTGGGCTGTTAATTGGCAGATGGAGTTCAACCCAAATAAGTGTGAGGTGGTACATTTTGTTAGGTCAAATATGATGGCAGAATATCGTATGAATGGTAAGACTCTTGACAGTGTGGACGAACAGAGGGATCTTGGGTTCCGAGTCCATAGGACACTCAAAGCTGCTACACAGGTTGACTCTGTGGTTAAGAAGGCATGCGGTGCATTGCACTTCCATGGGATTGAGTTTCAGAGCCCAGGGGTAATGTTGCAGCTGTATCGGACCCTGGTCAGACCCCACTTGGAGTAATTTGCTTTATTCTGGTCGCCTCACTACAGAAAGGATGTGGAAACCATAGAAAGGGTGCAGAGGAGATTTACCAGGATGTTGCCAGGATTGAGGAGCATGCCTAATGAGAATAGGTTGAGTGAACTCGGCCTTTTCTCCTTGGAGTGACCTGATAGAGGTGTACAAGATGATGAGAGACATTGATCGTGTGGATAGTCGGAGGCTTTTTCCCAGGGCTGAAATGGCAAACAGAAGAGGGCACAGTTTAAAGGTGCTTGGAAATAGGTACAGACGAGATATCAGGGGTAAGTTTTTTTTTACGCAGAGAGTAGTGAGTACATAGAATGGGCTGGCAGCGGCGGTGGTGGAGGCGGATACGATAGGGTCTTTTAAGAGTCTCCGGATAGGTACACGAAGCTTAGAAAAATAGAGGACTATAGGAGAGTCTAAGTAGTTCTAGGGTAACCATATAACAATCACAGCACGGAAACAGGCCATTCCGGCCCTCCTAGTCCGTGCCAAACTCTTAGGCTCACCTAGTTCCACCTACCCGCACTCAGCCCATAACCCTCCACTCCTTTCCTGTCCAAAAGGAAATGTAAGGAAATGTTCGGCACAGCTTTGTGGGCCGAAGGGCCTGTATTTTGTTGCAGGTTCTCTATGTTTTTAAGGTGCTGCATGTGAGGCTGCTTAATAAGATCACAGCTCACGGAATTACAGGAAAGATACTTTTTATGGATCGAAGATTGTCTGACTGACAACGGAGACAGGGTCAGAATAATGTGCGCAATTCTGTTTTGCTGTCGGTATCTAATGATGTTCCGTAGGGCCTGGTATTGAGACCGCATCTTTTCATTTTAAATCTGAATGATATGGATAACGGAATTGATACCTTGGTGACGAACGTGGCAGTTGATTCAAGGATACGTACGGGGCAGGTAGTTTAGAGAGAAGTGGGAGCCTGCAGAAGGACGTCGATAGGTCTGGCGATCAGGCATCGAAGTAGCGGATGTAACACAGTGTATGCAAGGGAACGGTCAGGTACAATTTGTAAAAGGAATAGGGGCGTAGAAAAAAAAGGGAGAAAATTCAAAAAATCAGAGGTGCATAGGTACTTGGGAATCCTTGAGCAGGAGTCCCTAAAGGTTTGCTTGCAGATTGTGTTGATGAAGGATGACAACTGTAATGTTAGCATATAAGAACAAGGATGTGACACTGTAGCTTTAAAACGCATTGGTCAGATCGCTCTTGGTGTACTGTGAGCAGTTTCCGACCGGTTATCTGAGAAAATGATACTCTCATATTGGAGCTGGTCCGGAGAACGTTCATGGGAATGATTCCCGGAATGAAATGGTTAAGTATGAGGAGCATTAGACGACTTTGACCCTGTACTCGCTGGTCTGGAAGAAAGAGAGGGGATTTCATTGAAACCTATTAAATATTGAAAGGACTCGACAGAGTGGCTGTGAAGAAGATGCACCCTGTACTGTGTGAGTCTGGGACCAGAGGACAGCCCTCAATGTATAGGGCATCCACTGAGAGCAGAGATGAAGAGGAATTTTAATCTTTAGAATTCATTCCCATGAACGGAGTAGCGGCCAAGTCATTGAGTGTATTTTAAATGGATGTTCAAAGATTATGTGGAGAAGGCAGGAGAATTGGGTTGCGAGAGATAATCAATTGGACACGAAGGAATGGCGGAGCAGAATCGATTGGCTGAGCAGCCTCTGTCCGATATCTCATGGCTCATGGTCTGAAGAAGAGGCCAGAGAGGTTTCATTAGGATTAGGGTATTAGTGTCTGGATTATTTTATTCAGTTTTGGTCATTCTGCACAAAATGCTGGTGGAACACAGCAGGCCAGGCAGCATCTATAGGGAGAAGCACTGTCGACTTTTCGGGCCGAGACCCTTCGTCACTGACAGTGCTTCTCCCTGTAGATGCTGCCTGGCCTGCTCTGTTCCACCAGCATTTTGTGTGTATTGTTTGAATTTCAAGCATCTGCAGATTTCCTCGTGTTTGGTCATTCTACTACAGGAGAGAGGACGTCAAGCTGGAATGAGTGCATTGGAGATTTCCAGGAATGGTGCCGATACTCGAGGGACTGAGTTCTGGAGAAAGGTTGGGCAGGTTGGGATTTCACACCTTGAAGTGCAGGAGATTGAGGTGACCTTATGCAGGTGTTCCAAACCATGAGTGTACAGAAATGGGGAATGTGTGCAGTCCTTTTCCCCACTTTTGTGGAATCAACAACCAGAGGGCAACGGTTTAAGGTGAGAGAGGATTGATTTAATAGGGATCCCAGAGGGAAATTATTAATCCACTCTCCCTTCCGGTTCATTGTTTAACTAACATGATGAGTGCACTGTCAGGTTGGAGGAGCAACAACTCATATTACATCCGGGTAGTTTACACCTCAATGACATGAACATCGATATCTTTAACTTCTACCTCTACCTTTTTTTTCATCAACCCACACGCCCGTCTCCTCCACTCTGTCTCCACACTTCTCTCTTCCCCACTGCGGATTGTCTCCCTCTGGTTCTGCTTTTACTTTTTTTTCCCCATTATCCACTCTCCTATCCTATCAGATTCCTTTTTTTTTCAGTCCTTTGCATTTTCCACCTACCATCTCAGCGTCTCACTTCATCTCCCAAATCCCCCACCCACTCACCTTCACTCTTATCTGGCTTCACCTATCACCTACCAGCTTGGACTCTTTCCACTCCCCGCACCATCTTATTCCGGCTTCTCCCCACTTCCAGTCCCGATGAAGGGTCTCGGCAGGAAATCTCTGTTTTGCTTTATCCCCCTCTATAGAAGCTACCTGACTTCCTGACTTCCTCCAACATTTTGTGTATGTTACTCTGCATCTCCAACATCTGCAGAATCTCATCGGGACAGAGTGCAGAATGCAGAGACTACATCGGGTCTCACTAATGTCGAGGAGGCCACACCTGGAAAGCTGGAAACAGTAGATGACCCCAACAGGCATGATGTTGATAATTTGCCTCATATGGAAGGACTGTTTGGGACCCTGACTAGTGACGAGGAGAGAGGCTATGGGCAGGTCTGGCACTTCATCCACTTGCAGTTGGCTTCCAGCCCCCTACACCCCTCCTTAGCGCTGTAAACCTCTCCCTTTTGTGGACAACACTGCCACTTGGTGGTGATTTGCCACAATAACAGGACCTCCTGATTTGTGGACTCCATTGTCACCAGGTGGCGCTCTGTCGCAACAACGCTGAGAGACAGAAATGTGACGCTGAGCCTGCTGAAATGTTTATTCAAGATTCAGGGTTGTTTAATTCCATTTCCAGCAGACACGTGTAAATGAGGTCGAAATAATTATTACTCCGGGTCCAATGCAACACAACAACACAATAGTAACAACCTATATCCACAGTTAATATACCATGCACGGTTTGATTGTATGTTCATAAAGTGAATAAAAACGGGGTGGGTGAGCAAGGATACCTATGGTCCACACTGTCAGGGTGCTGAGTTTACCAGGAGACAAAGACTGCAGGGACGAGGTTTTCTGTCCACTGTGTGTGGACCCCGCTGGCAATTCTGGTGTTGTGACCCGAATCAAGACAACCACCACGCTGCCCATTCCACCAACAACACGGCACAGCCGGACACATAACAAGGGAGTTTACATCCCACAACACTGGATTCAGTGATGAAACCCGTGATTAATGTTGTTGTCCTACCGAAATCACAAGGAACGCCCATTAAGGTGCTTTTAAATGCGAGCGCACCACCACAAGTGACGTCACGACGACCCCCCCCCTCCCCCCCGCTCCTGACACCGGGATCTGCCGTCACGTGCGCGGTGTCATCCACGTGCTAGTGAGCTCGAGCATTATCAGTTTAACAGCTGGGCTAATTATCACATAACGACTCCCTCCCTCACCGCTGACAGCACAGAATTCAGGAGCTGCGCTATTCCCATTAGTGCAAAGCGATGTCAGTCACTCATTACCACCCGTCGCAAAGGCGAACAAGCCGAGAGGGCGTTACCCCTGCTCCGACCTCGAACTCCCCATCAGAGCGGAGTAAATGTCCACTTTCTGATTTATTTCCATTTCCCTCCAAGGGAAGTTGGGGCGTTTCTGAAGAGTCTCCTGTGGCCGGAGTCTGATGTATCGCCGCGAGGTAGGAGGAGACCGTTCGGCCCGTCAGTTTGATGCCGGTTCCCCGGGGAGGGAGGGAGAGGGGGGATTTTATTGAAAGGATGAAAATGGTGAGAGAGGGGGCGGACAGGATGTTTGTCCCGGTGGAAATCTGTGGAACCGTCTGAGACAACGGTGGTGGCGAGCAGAGGGATTCACCACATTGCGGGGCAAACACCGGCAGACTGTTGACCTCCAAGTGGGGCCAATGGTCCGGGAAACGTGACAATTATGTGTGTTGTGTTGAGATTGTACTTGGAATCCCACTCCCCATACTAACTCAGGTTTTATAGACCAAAGAACAAACTGTCCGAGGAACTCACTGGGTCGGGCAGCATCTGTGGAGGGAAATGGACCGTCAACATTTCAGGCTGAGACCCTCCCTCCGGACTGAGAGTGGACAGAAATAGTCAGAAAAAAGAGGTGAGGGGTGCGGATGGGGCAAGAGATGTGGAGTGAGAGGTGGATCCATGTGAGGGAGGAATTGGGAAGGTGGAAATACTGACAGGGGTGGGAGGTGAGTGGTTGGGGCAACACGGGGCTGCAGAAAATGGAAATTAATTCCACAGAGGATTAACAAAGAGGTGAGAGAATGTTTGTTATAGAGAGTGCAATGAAGATTCACCAGACTGATCCCTGGAGTTGTGGGGTCATAATATGAAGAAAGATCAAATGTGATAACCCTTTCATTTAGAGAATCGAGGACTGTGAGGTGAACACATTGAAATGCACAACATCATTACCGATTGAACCAGGGATCCCAGTCTCTGAAAAAGGGGTTGGACGCCTAGATTATATAATAAAACCCATATATTTTTAAACTTTACCTGCTCTCCCAGTTTTATGCTTACCCTGGTCCTTCACACCCCCTTACTCCTTAAAGTTCAGCCCAGTTGCAACAGTCAGCAATTCATTCTTTTTGGCTTTTCCTAATGCCTCAGGGGTTGGCGCTTCCAGAAATTTATCAGTATCCATTGCTGCTGATTTCCACACACAAATAAATCAAAAGGGATTTCCCCAGTCAAATCGATAATTAATCGATCAATAGCCCCCAAATTTGTTATGAACCATAATGCTTTAGAAACAAGCCAGAAGCAATAGACTACACCTGGAGTCTGGTTTTGATGTTAAAACCACTATCTTTAATATAATCTACTTATAAAATTTCAACTTAAACAAGATAAACGGAAGTTAACAGTGTTATGTATATATATATATATGTGTGTGTAAATATAACTCCCAAACTATTGAGCTCAGGGGAAACAAGGCTTGGAGTCTTGAGATGGTAAAGTGTGAAAGTTCAGTTCATCCACAGAATAGATGATGAGAGATATTTGTAATCCAGGATAAATGTCAAGTGAAGGCAATTATGTCGAATTCCACAGGTTCTATGGTGGTAAAATGAGACAACAGTCACTGTAGATTTTATCTGTCATCATTCCAAATCCACATATGAATTATCACCGAAAGTGACTTGTCACAAGGGGTATCGTCTTCAAATGAATGACCACGCCACACCCAGGCAAGGGTTAACACATCAGTGGTCTTCACAGGATACCCCAAAACAGATTCACTCCAATGGATCAGACAAGGTCACAACCACACATTTGAAGTATGGTGAATTGATAATTAACCTACCATTGTGGGCATAGGAAAGTTCTAAACAGTGACATGTGGTGAACTACATATACCTGTCTGGACACCCCCCCCTTGCTGACTGCTCCTGTGGCTCCTCTGACAGACCCCTGTATAAAGGCGATTGGAGGCACAGCTCATCCCTCAGTCTCCGGGATGTGTGTGTTGATCTCTTGCTGCTCTGCTGCTGATAAGTGCTCTATCTTTCAGCTAATAAAAGCCCATATCTCGCCTCACGTCTCCAAGAGTTATTGATGGTGCATCAGACCCTTGGCCACCAGTTCCCCGGTTTCGATCCTTCCGTTTCTCCTCCTTCGTCTCCGTCTGACTCTGAGTGTCTGTGTCCTTCGTTAAAACTAAACAAGCTGCGAGCGATGTAAATAAGCTGCAAGTCAGACTGATTCACCTTATTAATCTCTGTCTCTCTCTTAAAATGACAGTCCACAGCAAATGAAACCTAGGGATTCATAACAATGGCCACTCCCCAGTGTGAATTCGCTGGTGTGCCTGTAGGGTGGAAGATCGAGTGAATCTCTTCCCACATTCTGAGCAGGGGAATGGCCTCTCCCCAGTGTGAACTCGCTGATGATTCTGTAGGGTGGATGAATGAGTGAATCTCTTCCCACATTCTGAACAAGTGAACGGCTTCTTCCCAGTGTGAATTCGTTGATGACTCTGTAGGTCGGATGACCGAGTGAATCTCTTCCCACAGTCTGAGCAGGTGAATGGCTTCTCCCCAGTGTGCACTCGCTGGTGTCTCTGTAGGGTGGATAAATGTGTGAATCTCTTCCCACAGACTGAGCAGGGGAACGGTCTCTCATCAGTATGAACTCGCTGATGACTCAGTAGTTGGGATGACTGTGTAAATCACTTCCCACATTCTGAACAGGTGAATGGCTTCTCCCCAGTGTGAACTCGCTGATGACTCAGTAGTTGTGATAACTGAGTAAATCCCTTCCCACATTCTGAGCAGGTGAACGGCTTTTCCCCAGTGTGAACTCGCAGATGACTCTGTACTTGGGATGACTGAGTGAATCTCTTCCCACAGACTGAGCAGGTGAACGGCTTCTCCCCAGTGTGAACTCGCTGGTGATTCTGTAGGGTGGATGAATGAGAGAATCTCTTCCCACAGACTGAGCAGGTGAATGGCCTCTCTCCAGTGTGAACTTGCTGATGACTCTGTAGGTTGGATGACCGAGTGAATCCTTTCCCACACACTGAGCAGGTGAAAGGCTTCTGCCCAGTGTGAACTCGCTGGTGACTATGCAGGGTGGATGAGTCAGTAAATCCTTTCCCACATTCTGAGCAGGTGAACGGCTTCTCCCCAGTGTGAACTCGCTGATGTACCAGTAGGGTGGATGACTCAGTGAATCCTTTCCCACATTCTGAGCAGGTAAATGGTTTCTCCCCAGTGTGAACTCGCTGATGTCTCCGTAGGTTGGATAAATGAGTGAATCCTTTCCCACATTCTGAGCAGGTGAATGGCTTCTCTCCAGTGTGAACTCGCTGATGACTCTGTAGGGTGGATGAATCAGTGAATCCTTTCCCACATTCTGAGCAGGTGAACGGCTTCTCCCCAGTGTGAACACGCTGGTGACTCTGTAGGTTGGATAACTCAGTGAACCCTTTCCCACATTCTGAGCAGGTGAACGGCTTCTCCCCAGTGTGAACTCGCTGATGTCTCTTTAGGTTGGATGGATCAGTGAATTTTTTTCCACATTCTGAGCAGGTGAAAGGCCTCTCCCCAGTGTGAACTCGCTGGTGACTCTGTAGGTGGGATAACCGAGTAAATCCCTTCCCACAGACAGAGCAGGTGAACGGCTTCTCCCCAGTGTGAACTCGCCGATGTACCAGTAGGGTGGATGACTCAGTGAATCTCTTCCCACAGACTGAGCAAGTGTATGGCTTCTCCCCAGTGTGAAGTCGCTGGTGTTTCCATAGGGTGGAAGAATGAGTGAATCTCTTCTCACAGACTGAGCAGGTGAACGGCCGCTCCCCGGTGTGAGCTCGCTGGTGAGCCATTAGGTCAAATGACTGAGTGAATCCTTTCCCAGAAATTCAGCAGATGACCGGCCTCTGCCCAGTGTGGTGTGAACTGACTGGTGCGTCCACAGGTGGGAAGACCAACTGAATCCTTTCTCACACACAGAACAGATGAATGGCCTTGCCCAGTGTGAACTTGCTGATGTACCTTCAATTGAGATTACCGAGTGAATCCACTCCCAGTGTCTGAGCAAGTGAACGGCCTTTCTCCTGTGTAAAATGACGGGTGTGCCAGTTGGTCAAATGACCAAGTAAATCCCTCCCTACAGTCTGAGCAGGAAGGATGGTCGATTGAATCCCTCGCTCCACTTCTTAAATATCTAGACAGAGACAACAAAACTGCTGTGCCGTGTTTGAGCTTCCTGGAGACAAATTCCATCTCATTTTTAACCTGTAAAAAGATTTACAAAATCCATCAATCGGTTTAGGACAACATTTCAGATGAGATTACTTGAGTTGCCAAGCTTTGATCTGGTATCACACTGTTACAGTGAGGTTAATCCCAAGTTGGACAGATAAATACTGGCAGACCACAGTATGTGCGCTTGCAACACTGTGTGTCAGACAGAGTGGTCAGCAGCACTGGGGCTCCACAGGGGACTGTCCTGTCTCCCTTTGTCTTCATCATCTACACCTCGGACTTCAACTACACCACAGAGTCTTGCCATCTTCAGAAGTTTTCTGATGACTCTACCAGAGTTGGATGCATCAGCAAGGGAGATGAGGCTGAGTACAGGGCTACGGTGGGAAACTTGTCATATGGTGTGAGCAGAATCATCTGTAGCTTAATGGGAAAAAGACTGAGGAGCTGGTGGTGGACCTGAGGAGGGGTAAGGCACCGGTGACTCCTGTTTCCATCCAAAGGGTCAGAGTGAACATGTTGGATGATTACAAGTACCTGGGGATACGAATTGACAATAAACTGGACTGGTCAAAGAACACAGAGGCTGTCTACAAGAAGGGTCAAAGCCGTCTCTATTTCCTGAGGAGACTGAGGTCCTTTAACATCTGCCAGATGATGCTGAGGATGTTCTATAAGTCTATGGTGGCCAGTGCTATCATGTTTGCTGTTGTGTGCTGGGGCAGCAGACTGAGGGTAGCAGACAGCAACAGAATCAACAAACTCATTCGTAAGGCCAGTAATGTTGTGGGGGTGGAACTGGACTCTCTGACGGTGGTGTCTGAAATGATGATGCTGTCCAAGTTGCATGCCATCTTGGACAATGTCTCCCATCCATTCTATAATGTACTGGTTAGGCACAGGAGTACATTCAGCCAGAGACTCATTCCACTGAGATGCAACACTGAGTGTCATAGGAAGTCATTCCAGCCTGTGGCCGTCAAACTTTACAACTCCTCCTTCAGAGTGTCAGACACTCTGAGTCAATAGGCTGGTCCTGGACTTATTTCCACTTCGCATAACTTATTAACATTTAATTATTTTTGGTTTTATTTTGCTATATTTCTACTCTATTCTTGGTTGGTGCAACTGTAACAAAATCCAAATTCCCTCGGGATCAATAAAGTATGTCTATCCATCTGAAATCATCTCCTGACTGGGCAGAGTGCTGGTATCTGGAATGACCATCAATTCTCTGATGTTCTTCCTGTCTCTATAAGAATGGGGCACTTTTGCCATCTCCAATTTGTACCCTGGCTCAGTTTGACTCTCTCCATTGGTATTATTCCCTGTTCCTGCTGAGCTGCATGGTTGTCTGGCCCCACAGTAACAGAAACAGTCTCATGCAAATAATCTTTCTTGACGTGCATCTGGGATTTTCTTGTATGTATTATTAACTTAAAGTGCCACATTTTTAATGCCATATACAAAATTTCTGCTGAGATGACGTAGAGTAAATTTTTGTATTATTTCAGGTTCTTGTCACAGTCATAGAAAATTACAACACAGAAACAGGCCCTTTGGGCCAACTGGTTTGTGCTGAACTATTTAAACTGCCCACTCCCATACCCCTACCATCCAGGTACCTACACAAACCTCTTAAATGTTGAACTTGAGCTCGCATGCACCACTTGTGCTAGCTGCTCATTCCGCACCCGGATGACCGTCTGTGTGAAGAAGTTCCCCTCATGCTCCCCTTAACGGTTCACCTTTCACCCTTAACCCATTGTCTCTTGTTGTCGTCCCACCCAATCTCAGTGGAGAAAGCCAGCTTGCATTTACGTTATCTATGCCCCTCTATCGTAATCAAATCTCCCCTCAATCTTCTACATTCCAGGGAATAAAGTCCTGACCTGTTCAATCTTTCCTTATAATCCAAGTCCTCCAGACCTGGCAACATCCTTGTGAATTTTCTCTGAACTCTCTGAAACTCTTTTACATCTTTCCTGTAGGTAGGTGACCAAAACTGCACACAATATTCCAAATTAGGCCTCACCAATGTCTTCTATAAGTCAACATAACATCCATCTATCGTCAGTATTTGGTTCATCAAAGCCAATGGGCTGAAATCGTTTTTTCTGCCTCTATCTAACCATGATACCACTTTCAGTGAATTAAGGACTTGTATTCCCAGGTCCCTTTCTTCTATAACACTCCTCTGTGCCTGACCAGTCACCGTGAAAGACCTCCCTTGGTAGGTCAGACCGAAGTTCAACAACTCAGACTTGTCTGCATTAAATTCCATTTTCCATTTCTCAAACCATTTTCCCAGCGGGTCCAGACTACACTGCAAGCCATGATAGTCCTCCTGGCTGACCACTACACCACCAATCTTCGTTTCATCTACAGATCTGCTAATCCAGTTAAACACACTATCATATAGAATACTGATATAGATGACAAACAACAACAGATCCAGCACTGATCCCTGTGGCACACCACTAGACACAGGCCTCCAGTCAGAGAGGCAACCATCTGCTACCACACTCTGACTTCTCCCAAAGATGGAGTCTCGTTCAATTTACTATCTCATCTTGAATGCTGAGTGACTGAACCTTCTTGATCAGCTTCCCTTATGAGACTTTGTCAAGTGTCTTGCTAACACTTTCCTGATAACTTCCTCGAAAGACTCTATAAGATTGGTTGGACATGACCTACCATGCACAAAGCTATGCTGTCTATCCTTAATCAGTCCACATCGATCCAAATACTTATATGTCCGGTTCCTGCACATAACGTCACTACTGATGTCAAGCTCACCAATGTACAATTTCCTAGTTTATTTTTAGAGCCTTTCTCAAACAGTGGAACAACATTGGCTGTCCTCCAATCCTCCAGTACCTCACCTGTCGCGGAGGATGATTTAAATATCTGTGCTTGTGCCCGGACAGTTTCTGCACTTGTCCTCCGCAGGATCCCAGGGAACAACCTGTCAGGCCTTGGAGATTTATCCACGCTAATTTGCCATAAGACAGCCAACAGCTCCACCTCTGTAACCTGCACAAGGTCCATGAAGTTGATGCTGCTTTGCCTCACTTCTATAGACTCTGTGTCCATCTCCTCTGTAAATACGGATGCAAAAATAATCTACTTTGTCTCCTCATATGGATTACCATTCTGATCTTGCAGAGGATTAATTTTATCCCTTGCAATCTTTTTGCTCTTAACATATTTGCAGAATCCCTGAGGATTCTCCTTCACCTTCCCTGCCCGGGCAAGCTCATGCCTTCTTTGATTTCTTTCATATGTGTTCGCTTGAATTTCCTGTATTTCATAAGTACCCCATTTGTTCCTATCTGCCTGTACCTGGTAAACACCTCCTTTTTATTGATCTGGGAGAGGAAAGCCAAAGGGGTGATAGATCGGCATGCTGGGAGGTGGGGGTAAGGGGGGTTAAACTAAAGTTGCAGGGGGAATGGGAGCCTGAATAACAGAACAGAGAGTGGAGAGGTTGTGGAGACAGATGTTGTTCAGTCCTCAGACAAAGTCAGGAATGAAAACGTTGAGCATGGTGCAGTGAATATGCTGAGCCCTGTATATTTCAATACAAGGAGCAGCGTAGGAAAGGTAGATGTGTTCAGGGCATGGATCAACATCTGGAATTAAGATACTAGGATCTGGCAACTGTGGACTGGGACAGGCTGCTTTATGGCAAAGGTGTGCTTGGTAAATGGGAGTCCTTCAAAGCCAAATTTTTAAAGTACAAAGCAGGTATTTGCTTCTCAGAATAAAAAGTGAAGATAGAAACTGTAGGGAACCTTGGATTTCAAGAGATATTGAGACCCTGGTGAAGCATAAAATGGAATTGCATAACAGGGATAGGCAGGCAGTTTCTTATGGAGGATAAGAAATGCAAGAGAACACATAAGAAATAAATCCAGATGGCTAAAAGAAGGCATGAGGTTGTCCTGCAGAAATGATAATCCACAGGGATTCTCGAGATAGATCAAGAGCAAAAGGATTGCAAGGCACAAAGTTGGTCCTCTGGAAGACCGGAATGGCAATCCACGTGTGGAGCGAAAGCAGATGGGGGAGATCTTAAATATTTTTTTCATCTCTGTTTACTCAGGAGATGGACAAAGGCTCTATGGGAGTGTGGAAAAGTGTCAATAAAATCATGGACCCTGCACAGATTAAAGAAAAAAAGTTATTTCGCTGTTCAACGTAGAACATAGAAATCTACAGCATGTTCTGGAGTATTGTGTGCAGTTTTGGTCTCCAAATTTGAGGAAGGACATTCTTGCTATTGAGGGAGTGCAGCGCAGGTTCACAAGGTTAATGCCTGGAATGGTGGGACTGTTATATGTTGAAAGATTGGAGCGACTGGGCTTGTATACACTGGAATTTAGAAGGATGAGAGGGGATCTGATTGAAACTTATAAGATTATTAAGGGATTGGACATGCTGGAGGCAGGAAGCATGTTCCCACTGATGGGTGAGTCCAGAACTTGAGGCCACAGTTTAAGAAGAAGGGGTAGGCCATTTAGAACAGAGATGCCGAAAAACTTTTTCACCCAGAGAGTGGTGGATATGTGGAATGCTCTGCCCCAGAAGGCAGTGGAGGTCAAGTCTCGGGATGCATTCAAGAGAGAGTTAGATAGAGCTTTTATAGTGGATTCAAGGGATATGGGGAGAGGGTAGGAACGGGGTACTGATTGTGTATGATCAGCCATGATCACAGTGAATGGCGGTGCTGGCTAGAAGGGCCGAATGGCCTACTCCAGCAGGTACTGTCTATTGGCTATTGTTCCAGGCCATTCAGCCCACAATGTTGTGCCAACCATGTAACTTACTCTAGAAGCTGCGTAGAATTTCCGTAGTGCATAGACCTCTATTTTTCTAAGCTCCATATTCCTATCTAAGAGGCTGTTAAAAGACCCTATTGTATCTGCATTGACCACCGCTGCTGGCAGTGCATTACACACACCCACCACTCTCTGTGCAAAAAAAAATTAACCCTGACATCACCTTCGGTATCTATTTTCAAGCACCTTAAACCTATGCCCCCTCAAGTTAGCCATTTCAACCCTGAGAAAAAACTTCTGACTATTCACACAATCAATGCCCCTCATCAACTTATACACCTAAAAAATGCACTAAACAGAGACAAGGAAATTATACATTGCATTGAGGAATTGTTAGAAGTATAGAAGTTATTTTTTTTTTTACACAGAGATTGGTCAGTGCGTGGAACAGGCTGCCAGCAGCCCTGGTGGACGCGGAAGCGAAAGGGTCTTTTAAGAGACTCCTGGACGGATACCTGGAGCTTAGAAAAGTAGAGGGCTATGGGCAAGGTAAGGATATGTTTGGCACAGCTTTGTGGGCCAAAAGGCCTGTATTGTGCTGTAGGTTTTTTTATGTTCCTGTGTAGAAAAAATATAAGGGCATAGAACGGGTAAATTCAAGCAGGCTTTTTCAACTGATGTTAAGTGTGATGACAACCAGAAGTGATGGGTTAAGTGGGGAGGTGAAATTTATGGGGAACATGTGGAAAACCTCTTCACTGAATTGGCCGTGAGAGTGTGGAATGAGGTGCCAGCACAAGTGGTGAACATGAGCTCAATTTCACCACTTAAGAGAAGTTTGGATGGGAGCCTGGATGGTTGGGGTATGGAGGGCGATGGTTCCAGTGCAGGTAGTTGCATTAGACAGCTTAAATGTTTTTTTGGCATTGACAAAATAGGCCAAATAGCCTGTTCCTGTACTGAACATCTCCCCATTTCTATGACAGAGAAGCTGGCCAAACTTGTTTGGAAGGGAAAAGGTAGGAGTGACAGTGGAGCAGCAATGGCTGGAGTTTCTGGGAGCAATTCGGGAGCTCAGTGATCAATACATTCCAAAGAAGTGGAAGCATTGAAGAGGCAGGAGGACACAACTGTGGCTGGATAAGAAGACAAAGCCAACAGAAACACCAAAGACAGGGCAAACAAAAGAGCAAAAACTATTAGGAAGCTTTTAGAAACCAACAGAAGATGACTAAACAAAAAGTCAGATGAGCTCAGGGCATGGCATTATGATACTGTAGTCATTAATGAGTTTTGGTAGCACCCAGCAGTCTGAGACATTTAGAGGAACAATATCTGAGGCCTCAATATCTCCTGAAAACCACGGTTCCCCGCACCGGTTACCTTACAACTTGTATTCTGGCAGGCACATACAAACTCTACACCCTCACTTCTGAAAACCACGGTTCCCCGCACCGGTTACCTTACAACTTGTATTCTGGCAGGCACATACAAACTCTACACCCTCACTTCTGAAGACCACGGTTCCCCGCACCGGTTACCTTACAACTTGTATTCTGGCAGGCACATACAAACTCTACACCCTCACTTCTGAAAACCACGGTTCCCCGCACCGGTTACCTTACAACTTGTATTCTGGCAGGCACATACAAACTCTACACCCTCACTTCTGAAGAACTCCCGCTTACAAGTACTCCTTTACTAGAAAAACAGTCTGTCCCAATCCACACTTGTTAGATCTTTCTGATACCATCAGAATTGACCTTTCTCCAATTTAGAATCTCAACCCATCATCCAGCCCGCTTTTTTTTCCCATATTTACTTGGAATCTTATGTTGTTACGATCGGTAGATACGAAGTGTTTCCATACACTAATTTCAGTCACTAACAATGGATAATTTCCTAACAGCTTATTGCACACTTCTACGTCGGGAATTCTATGTCCTGATTAAGGGCACATTTGACAAACTCTACCCCATTTAGTCCTTATATATATAAAAAGTTAAAATCGCTTACTATATCAACCTTTGTTTCTTAGCATAGCCTGCAATCTCTGCAAAGTTTGTTCCTCTAAATCTCTCAGAGTGTTGGGTGCAACCAAGTCCCAATAATGGCTACAATTCCCTGTCCTGAGTTCATCGGGCTTTCCTACGATGCTTCTTGCATTGTGAAAGACACAGCTCAGCACAGTAATTGCACCCTGCTGAACCGTTTGTCTGCTGACTCTATCTGAGTTCTGAACAATGTCTGTCTGGTGTCCAGAAAGCAACCTCTTCCTCAATGTCACAAAAGCAAGGGAACTGGTTGTGGACTACAAAAGGAATGGAGACAGGCTAACCCCTATTGATATCAATGGATCTGGGGTTGAGAGGGTGAACAGCTTTAAGTTCCTCAGCATAAACATCACCGAGGATCTCATGTGGTCTATACATACTGGCTGTGTAGTATGTGGCCGTGCACCTCAGTCACCTCAGATGGTTGAAGAAGTTAGGGATGGGGCCCCAAATCCTAGGAACTTTCTACAGGGGCACAATTGAGAGCATCCTGACTGGCTGCATCACTGCCTGGTATGGGAACTGTACTTCCCTCAATCACAGGACTCTGTAGAGAGTGGTGCAGACAGCCCCATACATCTGTAGATGTGAACTTCCCACCATTCAGTACATTTGCAAAGACAGGTGCGTAAAATGTCCCAAAGGATCATTGTGGACCCAAGTGACCCCAACCACAAACTGTTCCAGCTTCTACCAACCGGGAAATGGTACCGCAGCATAAACGCCAGGCCCAACAGGCTCTTGGACGGCTTCTTCCACCAGGCCAACAGACTGATTAATTTATGCGGATACATTGTGTTTCTGTTATAACCACTGTCCTATGTACAAACCATTTATCATAAATTACACATTGCACATTTAGATGGAGAAGTAATATAAAGATTTCCACTCCTCATGTATATGAATGATATAAGTCAATTCATTTCACCCACTTCACCATCTGTTTTGACATTCTGACTCCAATTCCCCCCTGCAAATTTAGTTTCACCACACACCCTCCCCACCATGCACTAGCAACAGCTAGCCTTACCACTAGAATATTAGATCTCTGCTAGTTTTCATTTCCGAACATTTGACTTTGCTCTGCCAGGTAAACTCCCCCAACAGTTTATAAAGTGGTCTACCAGTTGTTGTATGAGATGGCCCCAAGAGTACTCTGTGATGGCTATTTAATCTCATTCCCCTTCCTTACTCTCACCCAGTTTAATGTGTCCTGCACCTTGGGTGTAACTCACCTCTCTTGATGTTATAACTATTACCCCCTCCAACTCCTAGATGATCCAGAATTCATCCATTTCCAGCTTCAGCTCCTTAATGTGCAGGGTTACAAGCTGCAGCTGGATGCACATCTTGCATGTGAGGGTATCAGGGGCACTGGAGGTCACCCCACCTTCCCACCAGTGTCCCATCTAATTTGTAATGACCGGTGTGCCGAAACGCCTTGTGCTGTGCAATTATTACCCACTGACAACAAGACGTCCACACTGAATTTTAAATAGGGAGGTATTTCTTTTAACAGCTAGCAAATCACTGTCGATAAGAACTTTGATCTCCTCTGGGTTTGATCGAGTTCATCTGCACTCTCACACAAACTATGTAACAGGTCTGTTGTGGGTTATGAAGGATTTTCTCACTAGAACTTTTGCATATGTGATTTGCTTGCTAAATGATACTTTCAAATGTCCGATTTCCAAATATCACTCCCCACTTGCAAATTCTCCAGCAAATTTTGCATCACCACAATACTGTAACACCAGTTTCTGTATTGTACATAACTATTTCCCCTGAACCCTCCCCCAAGTGACAGATGGTGGTGAACTCAGTGATGGCAGGGCCAATGAATATGAAGGGAAGGGCAGTAGTCTGTCTCACTGGAGTCTGGCACATTTGTGATGTGAAAGCTACTTGTTGCCCAGGGCAAAGGTGTTTGATATCATTACGTACCCAGAGAGAATGGGACAAAACATGTTCTCACCGGTAGAAAAGTGCAGAACGAGAGGAGGTAGCTCAAGCAACACACACAAAATGCTGGAGGAGCTCAGCAGGCCAGGCAGCATCTATTGAAAAGAGTACTCATACTGAGTTCCTCCGGCATTTTGTGTGTGTTGCTTGGATTTCAAACATCTGCAGATTTTCTCTTGTTTACGATTGGAGAAAGAACAAAGGTGATTTTCTCAAATGGAGATGTAAAAGATGTTTGTTCCCTTTCTCCGAGTTCCTAATCCTTGCATTTAGATAGCTGGAGCTCAGCTCTGTCTGAGAGATCCATCGGTTCCCATTCCCTCATTAGCCGGAAGCTCCCCGGGGCCGGTGTACGGATCGTGGGGCTGAGAGATAGGGAAGAGAGCAGGACTGTCCCGGGACTGCGGACTATGATGTCCAGAGTTCACAGCAAATGTCCCTCAGTGGGTGTTTAAGACAGCAGCCCGGAAAATCATCCCTACCTTTACCGATCCTCCGGAGCTCCTTTGTGTACGGCGCGCATGCGTGCTATTCGGTGACGTCATCGACCTTGATGCCTGCGCGTTTGATCGTTGCTTCAGAAGCAGCGAAATTTTAAACCCAGGGCTTTATGAGCAATCGCGGTGCCTTTAAACATTCCTGCTAGCACCGGTTTCATGTCCACACCTCGGGGTTTTTTTCTGTGTAGAGAACTCAGCAGCTGTTTTAACGTAGAAAGCGGCTCCCAGAAACAACATACTCAATATCAACAGGCATTCTATTTATCTAATGCTTCTCGTACAACCCTCTGGCAGAGGCAGATATAAAACACAAGAGATTCTGCAGTTGCTAGGAATACAAACACACACACACACACACACACACACACACACACACACACACACACACAGACACACACAGACACACAGACACACACACACACACACACACACACACACACACACACACACACAGACACACACACACACACAGACACACAGACACACAGACACACACACACACACACACACACACACACAGACACACAGACACACACAAACACAAAATGCTGGAGGAACTGTGCAGTTCAGGTAGCAACTAAGCAGCGGAGTACACAGTCTAGGCATGCTGAAGAGGCTCGGCCTAAACGTTGTCTATTTATCCCTCAACACATTTGCTGCCTGATCTGTTGATTTCCTCCAGTATTTTGCAGAAATTAAACACCCTTTTTTTTACAATCAAGCAGTTTCCAAATGTGTCTGATCTTTCATTCGTAGCCACATCCTGCAGGTTCGATTCCTCTTCTTCCTCCTCCTTGAAAACACCAGGCCCCATCTCTTTCTGGAGCCCCAAATCCCTGACTGGCAACTTGGTTTCTGACTCTGCTCCATCGAAGATTCACTCGCTAGTCTGCTGTCAGACTTCAGAGGTGCATTGTAACAACCCAGCAGTTCGAAGCGAAGACCTTTGAAATTAGTGAGAGTGACCTAAAACGTTGAAAAGAGCGGAGAAGAAGGAGTTTAACCATCTTCGTCCGGAGCCCTGAAGAACGTCACAACCACAGTGAGCTCATCGTCTTATTCAGCCTGGAGAAAATCATGCAGGGAATTCATGCAGGTGTATAAGATGATGAGAGGCATTGGTCGTGTGGATAGTCAGAGGCATTTTCCCAGGGCTGAAACGGCTAACACGAGGGGGAATAGGTTTAAGCTGCTTGGAAGTAGGTACAGAGGAGATGTCAGAGCTAAGTTTTTTTACACAAAGAGTGGTGTGTGTGTGGAACGCACTGCCAGCGACGGTGGTAGAGGCGGATAAAATACGGTCTTTTAAGAGAATCTTAGATAGGTACATGGAGCTTAGGAAAATAGAGGGCGATGCGGTAGGGTAAATCTAGACAGTTTCTAGAGTAGGTTACATGGTCGGCACAACATTGTGGGCAAAAGGGTCTCTAATGTGTTGAAGATTTCTGTGATTCTATGGAATTCAAGGTAAATCTCCTATCCCACGGAGTGGTGACTATTTGCAACCTGTCATCTCAGGGAGAGTGAGAGGGGAACGGCAGGGATAGATTTTCATAAACTGATACGGAACAGAAACATGGGCAGAAACCAGATGGGCCGAGTGGCCTCTCTAGTGTACATAGTGAGTGTGATAGAGACTGTAAGTACCTGAGACACGGGATTTGATACATAACTGATTTACCTTTCACAGATACACAATATTAAACACCAGTCTAGTTTAAGGCTAACATCAGCGGAACAGACTCCTTCAATGCTCACTGACTAGAGTTCAGTCCTGGGTGCGATGAGCAGCCGCAAGAACTGCAGAATCTGACAGTAACAGTCCCTCATGAACCTGCAGCTGCGTTCAGTCACCGTGATGGTTAAACATTTAACACGGAGCTGATTTGAACTTCCTCCCTGATGTGAAGTTGCTGGTGTTGCAGCAGCTGGGATGATTGAGTAAAACTCTTTGCTCACTCCGGACAGAAATGTGGCCTCTATTTATTGTGAACTCACCGGAGCATCACAAGGTGGGTTAACTGAATGAGTCTCTTCGCACACACGGAGCAGATGAACGGCCGCTTCCCAGTGCGAAGCTGTTGGTGTATATGCGATGGCCGACTGAATCCCTTCCAAAATGAGAGCCAGTGAATGACATCTCACTGCTATGACGTCATGGCGATGTATCCAATCAGATCACGGACATGGGCACGTGTTCGGGCTCTCCTTGGAGCGAGTGGGACGCTGTCTTCTCCAACATCTCCGCCTCCACATTCAAGGATCGGCGGCATTCAAGCGCTGGTGAACTGACAGATACAGCGGAACTAACGAGCAATCACAAAGCAACTAACGTGTTTGTGATTGCCATACTCAAATCTTTTGACTTTTCTAAACTGTTAAAAGTTTACAAACCACGTCAGTGGGTGAAGGACAACATTTCAGTTCAGATAATTTTATTCGTCATGGTGCCTTCTGAGAAAAACACTGTCACAACTCAAAACAATTTGGGGGGACGAGACTTCATCTTCTAACTGGTCACAGTTCCGGCATCAGGCACAATATCAAACTCTCTGCTTCCCTCTCTGTATCAAAATGGATCATTCCTCCCCTTCATCAGTCTGTGACTTGGCTCAGTTTGTCTGTCTCCTTCGCATTCTGAGCATGCGCCACACACCTACTGAGATCACATTTTATTTACACGGCTGTGACTGGAGACTTTCTGATTATTATGTCCCTCCTGGCATTTGATGGTGGTAAACTCAGAGTCAGCAATGGAATTGAACCTCAGGAGTAGGTGATTAGGCTTTTTCGTTGGAGATGATAAACTGCCGGTTGTGTGTGGCTGGATGAGTGGGCCGTTTTCAGACTGGAAGGAGGTAGCGTTTGGAGTACCCCAGAGATCAGTCCCTGACCACAGTTGTTCACAGTTTAATATCCAGGCGGAGGCAGCGAGATGTGAGATGTCCCAGTCTACTGGTGACGAAGAAAGAGTGGAGTTGGGGGAGGGGAGGCTATTCACATGCAATTTCGTAGCTTTGCAATCAGTACATAGTGCACTGTGGGGCTGCAGTGGCGGGTTCCAATCTGCTAATTAAATTTGTTGACTACACGACATTGATCGGCCGAATCCCAAATAATAACGAGGCAGCCTACAGAGAAGAAGTCATCACCCGACACAGTGGTGTCAAGAAAACAACCTCTCCCTCATTGTAGCGAAAACAAAGGAGCTGGTTGTGGATTACAGGAGGAATGGAGACAGGGACCAAATTCAACATTTCCAAGTCTGTTATTGACACAAAATGCACTTATTAATAGTGATCATGACACAATGTATTTTATATATTGTTAATGACATAAAGCATATTTATAGATTGTTACTGACCGATATTTTGTATAACTTGTGTTCCGTGTGTTATCTGAATGTATTTGCCTGTGATGCTGCCACAAGTCAGTGTTTCTCTGTACCTGTACCTTCCCGTACTTGTGCACTTGGCAATAAATTCAACAGGCCCTGAGAAATCTCAGTGAGATTTGATTAGTGATGATCATCTTGGCAGCTCGGTAGGTCGAATGTATGCGACAGTACACTGTTAAATGCAAAACCCTGAACAATGTTGATGATCAGAGGGATCTTAGACTCCAAGTTCATCGCTCCCTGAGAAAGACTGCACAGATTGATTGGGTGGTTAAGAAGGCAAATGCCATGCTTGTCTTTATTGGTTGAAGCATTGAGTTCAAAAGTCGGGAAGTTGTGTTGCGGCTGTTACGAGTCTGCGGTCGTACTGTGACTGTTTCTTTAAGAGCGCCGGCGTGAGGAGGCGGGACAATGACGTCAGTCACAGGCTGACAGCGCTGACTGTGGACTGAACCATAAGAGAGAGAGAGCGATCTGCAGACAGGCAGTTGGCCAGTCTAAAGAGACAGAGAGAGACTGGAAAAGCTGATAGCTCAGTTAGTCGCAGTTGAGGCTTGGAACTCTCCTATGCCCACAAGAGTGGGTTGATCATCAGTACACGGAACCACAATGAATGTGTGTGGCTGTCACTTCGTATAATCCATAGGAGTGGATTTTGGAATATCTTGTATTAACCCTTGCCTGGGTATGTTGTGTGGTAACCCCTGGAAGACGGTATTCCTGTGAAAGGTCACTTTCGCTGATAACTCGTATGTGGATAGATTCAACGGATAAGAACTTCGTCGACGGTTATTTTGAAGTAACGGCCTTTTCTCTACATTTCACCCTGGATTACAAATATCTCTGTCCCGTCATTTATTCCGTGGATTACTAAACTTTCCTACTTTACCATCTCCAGACTCTAAACTTTGTTCCCTCAGGCTCGATAGTCTGGGAATTACATTTACACATATATACACTTAACACTGTTAACTTTATTTCGTTAAGTTACTATATTATAAGTAGATACTGATAAACAGAGTGTTTTTACCATCAAAACCAGACTCCAGTGTGAACTCTATTGCTGCTGGTTCGTTTCTAAAACGCTTCAGTTCGTAACACAGTTTTATAAAACTAGTTAGACCACATCTGGAGTGTTTCATACAGTTCTGATCGCCCCCATTCTGGGAAGGATGCCGGGGCTTTGGAGAGGGCGCAGAAGAGGTTTACCAGGATACTGCCTGGATTAGAGAGCACGAGTTATAACGAAAGGCTGGACAACAGTTCAGTTCATTTCAGAAATGACAGCAGTTCAGTTTCTTTCTGTGGCTCCAGAGCAGAAGCTCAGCCTGTCTAATATTTCCGCACAATTGAAATGGGGAATTTGTTTACTATCATCACGTACTGAACTTCCAATGAAAATCTTGCCTGACGTACCATCCACACAGATCGATACATTACAACAGTACATTGAGCTGATATACGACAGAACAATCACTGTAACAAAGCATTATGGCTGCAGAGAAAGTGCAGTGCAGATAGACATATGGTGCAGGTTCACGTCGAGTTACATTGTGAGACCGAGTCCATTCTATCATTCATTTGGCTTCTAACCACAGACGGGAAGCCGTCCTTGAGCTTGTCATTACGAATAACTGCAGGTCTTTTTTCTCACTTTCTCGTGGCACTAGACAGGGATGTCCATTAAGCCCTTTATTTTTTAATCTTGTATTGGAGACTTTTGCTATAACACTAAGTGAAGCTAAAAAATATTCATGGCATCTCTATGAATGGAACCATACATAAGATTTCTCTTTAAGCAGATTATCTTTTGGTTTTTATTTCAAATCTTGAGGAATCAATTCCTTCTCTTTTGGAAACGCTTAAAGATTTCGGTAAATTTTCAGGATATAAACTTAACTTGAATAACAGTGAATTGTTTCCATTAAATGTCCCTGTTAGTATATATAATGATATTCCTTTTAGAATAGTTAATATATTTACATATTTAGGTATTATTATTACTAAAAAAATAAAGATCTTTATAAAGCGAATATAGTTCCTTTAATGGACTCCATGAAACAACAATTTTCTAGATGGAATCCACTTACTTTTTCTTTAATTGGTCGTATTCATGCTGTGAAAATGATTTTACCTAGATTTTTATATATTTTCCAAAATATACCTATCTTTTTAACTAAAACAAATTTCGATCAAATTGAGTCTCTTATTTCTTCCTTTATTTGGAACAATAAGAGACCAAGAATTAATAAGTATCATTTACAAAATTCTAAAAAAAGATGGTGGACTTGAACTTCCTAATTTAAGACTGTATTATTGGGCTGTGAATATTAGAGTTATATTTTTGGTTATATTGGCTTGATAAGAACCAAAAATCATTATGGGTTGATTTGGAATTAAAAGCTGTTAAACAATTTTATTTAACTTTAGTTTTAGGAGCTCCATTACCTTTACAGCTCTCTAAAATTCCAAGTTTAAATCTTTACCCGGTTAGTAAACTATCCCTACGGATTTGGGTTCAGTTTCGTAATTATTTTTAAAATTTTAAACAATTTACGTTGTATAGTTTTTATATCGAAACTTTCCATTTAAACCTTCAAGAACTGACCCCAATTTTCTCCTATGGAAAAATAAAGGGATCCATTCTTTTACAGATTTATTTTGTGATGGTCGATTGATGACCTTTGAAGAGTTAATTAACAAATTTCCTCTCGCTCGTACACATTTTTTGCAATATGTTCAGGTGAAACATTTTTTACCACAATGTTTACCTAAGTTTCCATATTTACAAGAATCTGATTTGTTGGATACCATTTTGAAATTGAATCCCTTAGTGAAAGGTTCTATTAGCAGAATTTATAATTTATTTTTGTTACAAAAAGATAACCTATCACTAAAGATTAAACAAGATTGGGAGAGAGAACTTAAAATGACCCTTGTTAATGAAGATTAGCTTCGAGTTTTGAAAAACGTAAATTCTTCTTCTGTATGTGCCAACCCTTGTTTAGTTCAATTTAAAACTGTTCACCGTTATTATTTTACAAAGGAGAGACTATCTAAAATATTTCATACTACAGACAAATGCTGTGATAATGTGAAACTGAAGTAGCTACTTTGTCACATATGTTCTGGTCATATTCTTCATTAAAATCGTTTTGAAAATCTTTATTTTCTACAATTTCTAACGCTCTGAAAATTAATTTACAACCTAATAGATTGACTGTTCTATTTGGAATAGCTCCACATCATATTCAGGGTATTTCATCTTCAGATCAACATGTAATTGCATTTGTTACGCTACTGACAAGAAGGACTATTTTATTAAAATACAAAGATATTTCTTCCCCTACATTAACTGAATGGTTTTCTCAAGGAATGTTATGTCTTAGTTTGGAAAAAATAGAAGTAGAACTTTTGATACTCGATTCGATTTTGGGAGAAGATGGGGTTCTTTTGCCAAATATTATCATTTAATTTGAATTATGCTGTATGGTTTCCGTCCAATTTTATTTTTCTATAAATATGAAATGACGGTTGATGATTCTTTTTTAAAAAATTTAGATGATGGTCAAACGTATTGCTCCGGAGGGTTCATTCCTAATGGATTTTTACCCCTTTTTTGTGGTTACTGGGTTTTTTCCGAGGTAGATGGGGTACTTTTTCCCCTTATTTTTCTATATATATATTTTCCATTTTTATATTTTACGATCATTTTTTTAGCTTTATTAATTGAATACATATTAATCTATTGACGCTTTGTATCATTTTATAGATGTAGAAGATTATGTATCAATAAAAAAATTCTAAAAATGAAAAATGAAACTGTCAAAACAATCACTAGACATATGGTGCAAAGACATGTCGAGTTACATTGTGAGGTCGAGTCCATTTTATCATTCATTTGGGTTATAACCACAGACAGGAAGCCGTCCTTGAGCCGGGAGGTTCGCGCTTTAAGGCTTTTGTATCTCTTCCCCGATGGGGGAGCGGGTTTGCAGCAAGAATGTCCAGGTTGTGAGGGTCTTTGAGTACATGGCCTGCTTTTCCGAGGCAGGGGAAGTGTAGGAAGAGTCCATGGAGGGGAGGCTTGTTTCTCTGATGTTCTCTGCAGTTCCTTGCAGTCATGGGCAGAGCAGTAGCCATACGAAAGCGTGAAGTATCGACAAGAAGCTCAGAGACCTCGGCCTTCACCCTGCCTTGTGAAGCTGGATCCTGGACTTGCTGTCAGATCGCCGGCAGGTGGTAAGAGTGGGCTCCATCTCCTCTGTCTCTCTGACCCTCAGCACACATAACCCACAGGGTTGTCTCTTTGCCCTCTCCTTTACTCTCTGTATACCCATGACTTGTGTCGCCACCCACAGCTCCAATATGCTAATTAAATTTGCTGATGACACTACACTGACTGGCCTAATCTCAAATAATAAAGAGGCAGCGTATAGAAAAGAAGTCATCACCCCGACACAGTGGTGTCAAGAAAACAACCTCTCCCATATTGTGACAAAAACAAAGGAGTTGGTTGTGGATTACAGGAGGAATGGAGACAGAGAGCAAATTCAACATTTCCAAGACTGTTATTGACACAAAATGCACACTTTAATATCGATCATGACACAGTGTATTTTATATATTGTTAATGACATAAAACATATTTACAGATTGTTACTGACTGAGAATCGTATAATTTGTGTTCCGTGTGTTATCTGAATGTACTTGCCTGTGATGCTGCCACAAGTCAGTGTTTCTCTGTACCTGTGCCTTCCTGTACTTGTGCACTTGGCAATAAATTCAACAGGACCTGAGAAATCTCAGTGAGATTTGATTAGTGATGATCATCTTGGCAGCTCGGTAGGTCGAATGTATGAGACAGTACACTGTTAAATGCAAAACCCTGAACAGTGTTGATGATCAGAGGGATCTTAGACTCCCTGAAAGAGACTGCACAGATTGATCGGGTGGTTAAGAAGGCAAATGGCATGGTTGTCTTTATTAGTTGAAGCATTGAGTTCAAAAAGTCGGGAAGTTGTGTTGCAGCTGTTACGAGCCTGCGGTCGTACTGTGACTGTTTCTTTAAGAGCGCCGGCGTGAAGAGGCGGGACTATGACGTCAGTCACAGGCTGACAGCGCTGACTGTGGACTGAACCAGAAGAGAGAGAGAGAGCGATCTGCAGACAGGCGGTCGGTCAGTCTAAAGAGACAGAGAGAGAGAGAGAGAGATTGGAAAAGCTGATAGCTTCAGTTAGTCGCAGCTGAGGCTTGGAACTCTCCTATGCGCACAAGAGTGGGTTGATCATCGGGACACGGAATCACAACGAACGTGTGTGGCTGTCACCTCGTATAATCCATAGGAGTGGATTGTGGAATATCTTGTGTTAACCCTTGCCTGGGTATGTTGTGTGGTAACCCCTGGAAGACGGTATTCCTGTGACAGGTCACTTTCGCTGATAACTCGTCTGTGACGGATTCAACGGATAAGAACTTCGTCGACGGTTATTTTGAAGTAACGGCCGTTTCTCTACGTTTCACCCTGGATTACAAATATCTCTCCACCATTATTTATTCCGTGGATTACTGAACTTTCCTACTTTACCATCTCAAGACTCTGAGCTTTGTTCCCTCAGGCTCGATAGTCTGGGAGTTTTATTTACACATATATACACATAACACTGTTAACTTTCCTTTATTTCATTATGTCACTACATCATAAGTAGATACTAGTAAAGAGAATGGTTTTAACATCAAAACCAGACTCCAGTGTGAACTCTATTGCTGCTGGTTCGATTCTAAAACGTTACATTTCGTAACACAGTTTTATAAATTAGTTAGCCCACATCTGGAGTGTTTCATACAGTTCTGGTCGCCCCCATTCTCGGAAGGATGTCGGGGCTTTGCAGAGAGCACAGAAGAGGTTTTCCAGGATACTGCCTGGATTAGAGGGCATGAGCTATAACGAGAGGCTGGACAAACTTGCGTTGTTTTTCCAAGAGCGGCGCAGGCTGGGGTGAGACTGGATGGCCGTTTATAAGATTACGAGAGGAATAGATAGAGGGGATATATTTTTCCTGGGGGTTGAAATGTCTAATACATTTAAGGTGAGAGGAGATGTGAGCGGCAAGTTTGCTTCTTTCCACAAACTAATGAGTAGCTGGAGTCTCTGCCTGTGGGGGGGAGGGGGGGTCAATCAATCCTGACACGTGATCCCGTTTGCCCCTCCCATTTAACCGCGGATGGGCAGCATCTGCGTGTCTGTTTCCGAGGCCCCGCCTCCCGATGATGTAACAATCTCTTCGCGCATGTTCACAGTCTCCGGGTGGACGGTGTTTTCCTCTCCGCTCCGAGCTGAAGTGGTTCGGCTGTGTGTTCGTGAAAGATTTTCGTCTCTTCCGTCGGGATCACTGTCTGCGGGCCGAAGGTATCACTTTCCCATCGGTGAGTATTGAGACTGATCCCGAGCGGGGAGATCCGACGTTGGCCGTGAGCCCCGAACTGAGGACCAGGAATTCATTTGTTTCCAAACTATCTGGGCTCGTCAGAAATGTGTCGACTTCACTTAATCTGCATTGAACGATCCAAACCAGGAGCCCAGGCTGTCTGTTTCCACAGAATTGAAATAGAAGTCCCGCCGTCAGGTCACGTGTGGCTGTGTGCCGCAGATTCGTCCCGCCCTCCGCTTTGTGACGCCAGATCACGTGGTGTGATTTTGGCCGCTGAGTCTCATTAACTTCCCCGAACTCTCCCCGTTTCCTGAGGCTCCTCGCATTTGTCCTGGAGTTTTATGGCTGTTGTGTCTTCTCCCGGAGTGGGGTGGGTGAGAAAGGAGAACGTCCCAGGTTGTGGGGATCTTTGATTTCACTGCCTGCTTTACCGAGGGACTGGGAAGTCTAGGGGGAGAATGGTTCGAGCCTCAGCTCCCCGCAGTAGAGCTAAGCCACACATTACTCCTGCACGTTTATAGTCCAGCGACGGCGGTCGGTCCAGTATAGACAAGACAAGATCTGTATCCTAGGATCTGTAATACAAATTTCCTGAAATGGTCCTATTTTAACTTGGAAATGGAGTGATAGTATAACAGTAAAGGAAGCACAACTTATCCCTGTAAAGTATCCTGGAACCGATTTGTCTGTTATTCCTGGAAATGTGTCCGGTGCAGTTGTTGCTAATGAGGTTCACATGAATAATCTCAGGAATGATCGGATTTATATATGAGGAGCATTTGATGGCTCTGGACCTGTGCTCAATGGAGTTCAGAGGGACGGTGGGGGTGGTGGGGGGATGTATGGTTAAGTAAATCTACCAAATGTTGAAAAGCCTGGATACAGTGGACATGGAGAGAATGTTTCCATTAGACAGAGAGTCTGTGATCTGACAGCACGGTCTCAGAATAAACTTGCTTCCCTTTAAAACTGAGATGAGAAAAAAATTTTGACCAAAAGATGTCTGATATGTGGAATTTGTTGCCACAGAATTTGTTTGAGGCTGCCATTTGGGTCTATTTGTGAAGATTAATATACTGATGATTGCTGAGTAGCTTCAGGGTTACAGGGGAAGGCAGGAATATGGTGTTGGATTAAAAATCAGCCATGATTGAATGGTTGAGTGGTGGAGCAGACCAGATAGATTGAATCACCTAATTCTGTTCCTGTGTCTTGTGTCTTACCATGACTGAATGATGGCTCCTTCTTATCCCGTATTGTTTTGTGATGTGTGAGGGACAATTAAAGATTGTTCACTGAGATCATTATATTTGCCAACGTTTAAATTTCAGTGAGTTTTGTTCCTAGTAACATTAAGCAGAAATGTTTGGTCCTCCTTTTCATTGTTAACGTGCTTCATTATCTTTCATGTTAAAGTTAGACCTGCAGTGAGAGATTTATTGGAAGAAAACCCACGACTGAAGACGAGGGAACAGCAACAAGTGAACCAGCCCGAGGACTGAGAGCATCAACTGGAGAGAACCCAACTGACTCAGAGATTCCAATGATTCAGTCAAGAGAAAGTTTGGTGAGTCTCATTCACTCAAACACTGGTCATTTAGACATTACATACCTGTACAAAGGAAGGTAGGAAATAGTTGGGAGTGAGACAGAATGTGCCCAGAAGAACCAGTTATGCCAGTACCAGTCAGACACAGTTGTGAAGAAGCCCCCCCACCAATATTCCCTTTAAACTTTTCACCCTTCACCCTTAACCCATGTCCTCTGGGTTTTTTTCTCCCCTGTCCTCAGTGGAAAAAGCCTGCTTGCATTCACTCTATCTATGCCCATCATAATTTTATACATCTCTATCAAATCACCCCTCATTCTCCTACGCTCCAGGGAATAAAGTCCTAACCTATTCAACCTTTCTCTGTAACTCAGTTTCTCAAGTCCCGGCAACATCCTTGTAAACCTTCTCTGCACTCTTTCGACCTTATTAATATTCTTCCTGTAATTCGGTGACCAAAACTGCACACAATACTCCAAATTTGGCCTCACTAATACCTTATACAACCTCACCATTACATTCCAACTCTTATACTCAGTACTTTGATTTATAAAGGCCAATGTACCAAAAGCTCTCTTTACTGCCCTATCTACATGTGATGCCACTTTTAGGGAATTATGTCTCAGTATTCCTAGATCCCTCTGTTATAGTGCCCTCCTCAGTACCCACCATTTACCTTGTATGTTCTACCTTGGTTTGACTTTCCAAAGTGCAATACCTCACACTTGTCTGTATTAAACTCCATCTGCCATTTTTCCAGCTGGTTCAGATCCCTCTGCAAGCTTTGAAAACCTTCTTCACTGTGCACTACACCTCCAATCTTTGTATCATCAACAAATTTGCTGATCCAATTTACCAAATTATTATCGAGATCATTGATATAGATGACAAATAACAATGGACCCAGCATTGATCCCTGTGGTACACCACTAGTCACAGGCCTCCACTCAGAGTAGCAATCCTCCACTACCACTCTCTGACTTCTCCCATTCTCAATTCCCAATCAAATTTACTACCTCACCATGTATACCTAGTGACTGAATCTTCCTAACTAACCTCCCATGCGGGACCTTGTCAAAGGCCTTACTGAAGTCCACTACATCCACTGCCTTGCCTTCATCAACTTTCCTTGTAACCGCCTCGAAAATCTCTAATATATTTGTTAAACATGACCTACCATGCACATAGCCATGTTGACTCTCCCTAATAAGTCCCTGTCTGTCTAAACAATTGTCAATCCTATCTCTTAGTACTCCTTCCAATAATTTACCCATGACCGACATCAAACTTACCAGCCTATAATTTCCTGGATTACTTTTAGAGCCTGCTTTAAACAACGGAACAACATGAGCTATCCTCCAAATCTCTGGCACCTCACCCATAGATAACGACATTTAAATATATCTGCCAGGGCCCCTGCAACTTCAGCACTAGTCTCCTTCAAGGTCCGAGGGAATACCCTGTCAGGTCCTGGAGATTTATCTACTCGCCTCAAGGTAGCAAGCACCTCCTCCTCTTCTATCTGTATAGGTTCCATGACCTCAATACTTGTTTGCCTTATTTCCATTGACTCCATGCCAGTTTCCTTAGTAAATTCAGACGCAAAAAAACCATTTAACAGCTCCCAAATTTCTTTTGGTTCCATACATAGCCAACCGCTCTGATCTTCAAGAGGACCAATTTTATCCCATAACTATCCTTTTGCTATTAATATACCTGTGGAAGCTCTTACTATCCTTCACCTTGACTGCCAACACTACCTCATGTCTTCTTTCAGCCCTCCTGATTTCTTCCTTAAGTATTTGTTTGCACTTTTTATACTCCTCAAGCACCTTCTTTGCTCCCTGTTTCTTACACATGTCATACATCTCTCTCTTCTTTATCAGAATTCCAATATCCCTCAAGAACCAAGGTTCCTTATTCTTATTCACTTTGCCTTTAATCCTGAGACTTTGTTCCCAGGGTGTCCTCATGGGCCATCC
Organism: Hemitrygon akajei; assembly: GCF_048418815.1. Taxonomy (NCBI): domain Eukaryota; kingdom Metazoa; phylum Chordata; class Chondrichthyes; order Myliobatiformes; family Dasyatidae; genus Hemitrygon; species Hemitrygon akajei. Next base: position 4,015,542 of record NW_027331931.1, read on the forward strand.
AGAAATGATGTCAGCTGGTGACAACCCTGTTTTCCCCTGTGGGGTAACTGTCATGTGGAATCAGGCTAATGGTCGGACCTTCAACCAAGTGGGTCCAGTCTCCGCTGTTAGTTTTGCCAGTTTACTCTTCAGAGTGCCATTGGCCAGTGGCCCGTGGGTGGTGTACAAACTGGAATTGTTGCTTGACAGCTAGTTTGTTACATACTCCTTCATTTACTTTCACCATAAAGTGTGAGCCATTGTTGAACTCAGCATCTCCGGCTTGTACCTGGGAATTATTTCCCTTAATAATACCTTCACAACAGTCACAGCAGTATTAATGGTAGTTGGAATAGCTTCAATCCATCTACTAAACACATCTATAATAACTAAGCAGTATCTATAGCAATGTACTCTAGGCAATTCAATAAAATCAACTTGTAGACACAAAAAAGATCCACCTGTCAAGGGAGTCATACCCGGTGTGCAGGGTACAGGTTACCAACCATTCCCTCCTTTCCCAGGTGTGTAAAATTATGTATATAATCGGCCAATATTGGTAAAAACTGTGTAGGAACACAAACCTGTCCCACTGGTGTGATCCAAAAACCCAGGTCGGGGTCTTTCTGGCACCCCATCTGGGACCACAGTTTTCACTCCTCCTCAGAGGCGTCCCCCTGAGAAGAACAAAACTCGAGGTAGCTGTAGAGCGGTGAGTAAGTTGTTTACAAAGGTGTCATTACTAATGGGGTGGCCAGAGGAAGTCAGGAATCCCCACATTCCCAGAGAGCCCCTTAGTCATGTACAATTCCAAATGCATAACAGGAGTCTGTGTAAACGTTCCCACTTCTGTCTGTTGCTGGGATACAGGCACGGGTCAGAGCAAACAGCTCAGCCTTCTGGGCAGAGACAGCTGCTTCAAAAGAGGCCTGTTCAATTACTTCACTGTCCATCACTATCGCATAGTCAGAATGTCGTTTTCCTGATGGATCCACAAAAGAGTTTCCATCCTCATAAAACGTTGCCTCAGGCTAGAGGGGGTATTGCAGAATGGATGGGAGAGTCTGTCCTTCTTTCACGGTGATCCGGACAGGCTAGAGGGTGTATTGCAGAATGGATGGGAGAGTCTGTCCTTCTTTCACAGTGATCAGGACGGGCTAGAGGGGGTATTGCAGAAAGGATGGGAGAGTCTGTCCTTTCACAGTGATCCTGATGGGCTAGAGGGGGTATCGCAGAATGGATGGGAGTGTCTGTCCTTCTTTCACAGTGATCAGGACGGGTTAGAGGGGGTATTGCAGAATGGATGGGAGAGTCTGTCCTTTCACAGTGATCCTGATGGGCTAGAGGGGGTATCGCAGAATGGATGGGAGTGTCTGTCCTTCTTTCACAGTGATCAGGACGGGCTAGAGGGGGTATTGCAGAATGGATGGGAGAGTCTGTCCTTCTTTCACTGTGATCCGGACGGGCTAGAGGGGGTATTGCAGAATGGATGGAAGAGTCTGTCCTTCTTTCACAGTGATCCGGACGGGCTAGAGGGGGTATTGCAGAATGGATGGGAGAGTCTGTCCTTCTTTCACAGTGATCGGACGGGCTAGAGGGGTTATTGCGGAATGGATGGGTGAGTCTGTCCTTCTTTCACAGTGATCCGGACGGGCTAGAGGGGGTATTGCAGAATGGATGGGAGAGTCTGTCCTTCTTTCACAGTGATCCGGACGGGCTAGAGGGGGTATTGCAGAATGGATGCGAGAGTCTGTCCTTCTTTCACAGTGATCCGGGCAGGCTAGAGGGGGTATTGCAGAATGGATGGGAGAGTCTGTCCTTCTTTCACAGTGATCCGGACAGGCTAGAGGGGGTATTGCAGAATGCATGGGAGAGTCTGTCCTTCTTTCACAGTGATCCGGACGGGCTAGAGGGGGTATTGCGGAATGGATGGGTGAGTCTGTCCTTCTTTCACAGTGATCCGGACGGGCTAGAGGGGGTATTGCAGAATGGATGGGAGAGTCTGTCCTTCTTTCACAGTGATCCGGACGGGCTAGAGGGGGTATTGCAGAATGGATGCGAGAGTCTGTCCTTCTTTCACAGTGATCCGGGCAGGCTAGAGGGGGTATTGCAGAATGGATGGGAGAGTCTGTCCTTCTTTCACAGTGATCCGGACAGGCTAGAGGGGGTATTGCAGAATGCATGGGAGAGTCTGTCCTTCTTTCACTGTGATCCGGACAGGCTAGAGGGGGTATTGCAGAATGCATGGGAGAGTCTGTCCTTCTTTCACTGTGATCCAGACGGTCTAGAGGGGGTATTGCAGAATGGATGGGAGAGTCTGTCCTTCTTTCACAGTGATCCGGACGGGCTAGAGGGGGTATTGCAGAATGGATACGAGAGTCTGTCCTTCTTTCACAGTGATCCGGGCAGGCTAGAGGGGGTATTGCAGAATGGATGGGAGAGTCTGTCCTTCTTTCACAGTGATCCGGACAGGCTAGAGGGGGTATTGCAGAATGCATGGGAGAGTCTGTCCTTCTTTCACTGTGATCCGGACAGGCTAGAGGGGGTATTGCAGAATGCATGGGAGAGTCTGTCCTTCTTTCACTGTGATCCAGACGGTCTAGAGGGGGTATTGCAGAATGGATCGGAGAGTCTGTCCTTCTTTCACTGTGATCCGGACGGGCTAGAGGGGGTATTGCGGAACAGATGGGAGAGTCTGTCCTTCTTTCACAGTGATCTGGACGGGCTAGAGGGGGTATTGCAGAATGGATGGGAGAGTCTGTCCTTCTTTCACAGTGATCCGGATGGGCTGGATGGGGTATTGCAGAATGGATGGGAGAGTCTGTCCTTCTTTCACTGTGATCCGGACAGGAGGGCTGACTTCATGGATTGAAATTGCCCAGAGATGGGGTATAACGTCTTGGGTTCGGTCACTATTAAAAGAATGTCTTACCAGATGTCCCGTCTTCACCTGAGACTCCTTCCAGTATCGGAGTTGGCCCACGGCAAAGTCTTGCCAGTCTCCCTCGGTGCTGGAGGCCTGTTTCGTCAGGGTGTAGGCAAGGAGCCCTGGGCTCTTTGGCTTGAACCCAGGGCAAACCCTGAAGCTGGTATGAGGAACCACCAATCCTGTCTGTCGCCAAAAGAAATCTGGAACTTCAGTAAGAAATGCAATGCCGTCAGTTACTTTAACCTCTCCAATCACCATGACTGGGAATTTCTGTCACTCGAGGGGTGCATAATATTAGCTTTCCTCAGTTGAGCACCACGTAGGGTCATAGCAGAGAGTCACATGAGAGCTGGCCGCTGGCAGAAGGGGTTCAAATGTACTGGAGTCCAGATAAAGTGCCCACCACTGGGTGGTCAGAGGAAGCTATCAGTTGTTCACAGTTCCAGCATGATATCCTTGTCCGTGCATAGAATCTCGACTTCCAACGGACAGAGCAAGTCTCTCCCTATGAGATTACACCCCCGTCTGGTGGTGACAGTAAATGAAACCTCACACTGCTTCCCCTGGAATTCCACCTGCAGTGGCTGGGTATGTGAATACGTATGTTCCGTGCCTCTGAACCCTGACAGAGTGATTGTAGCGTCTGATAGCTGGAATTCCTTTTCCGATACTATTTCCTGATCGAGAGTGGTTGTGGTTGCCCTCATATCAATCATAAATGGAACTGGAATTCCAGCAACTTGCAATATTACATTGGGCTCTTCCTGAGGGTTGGCACTCATGGTTGGAAGCATCTTCTTGTCAGTTTCTGAACAGGTTGTTGTCCCCACTTGTCCCTTGGTAAGTTTTTGTTCCCATTTCTGTTCCTCAGATATAGCCCGCTCGCGTCCTTCTTCCCGCTGAGCATATTCACCTTTAATATTAGTTCCCTTCGGGGTTGATTGGGATTCGAAAGTTGGGTCCTAATGATATGTCAAAGCTCATCGCATTCGATTTCGGGCATTGTCAGACCAGTCCATATTATTTGTTTTAATCATGTTGGCTAACTTAGTTTGTGAGCATTGGAGCAGTAGGACATTGAACTGGGGGGGACAGATTCGCTTGGTCTCCTGCGAAGGTGCCGTAGCAGGCCACAAATCACAATCAGTAGTCTGGTCCCGATTCCCCAGGCTTAGGTTTGCATTAGGTACTTTAGTGATGTTTACAGTTTGCTGGAGAGCCCTTTCCAAGGCTTGAATAATCTGGTCTGTCTGTTCTTTGTCATTATGTTTTCCCGCTTGTAACTCCTGATAGGTTTGGTATCTCAATTCTGTCTTCCATTTCTGCCCTTCATCAGCTGAGAGAATCATGCAGCAGAGACTGAATAAATCTTGCAGAGTCGCATTAAACATTTGTGTAGTACTGTGGACACACTGAGCAAACTGTGCTGGTTTTTCTTTTCTATCTGGGGCCTGATTCATGATCATTATCATTTCTTGAGTCTTCCAGGGTGCATACACAGGAATCACTGAGGGCTGTCCCTCCTCCTAGTCCTAGGGGGAGCGTTTGCTACTGCTGTTCAGGAGGATTTAAACTAATGTGGCAGGGGGATAGGAACAAGTGCAGAGAGACAGAGGGGTGCAAAATGAGAGTAGAAGCAAAAAGTAGTAAGTTGAAAAGTAAAAGTGGCAGGCAGTCAAATCCAGGCAAAAATCAAAAAGGGCCACATTTCAACATAATTGTATAAGGGCTAAGAGTGTTGTAAAAACAAGCCTGAAGGCTTTGTGTGTCAATGCAAGGAGCATTCGTAATAAGGTGGATGAATTGAATGTGCAGATAGTTATTAATGAATATGATATAGTTGGAATCACAGAGACATGGCTCCAGGGTGACCAAGGATAGGAGCTCAATATCCAGCGATGTTCAATATTCAGGAGGGATAGACAGGAAAGAAAAGGAGGTGGGATGGCGTTGCTGGTTAGAGAAGAGATTAATGCAATAGAAAGGAAGGACATCAGCCTGGAGGATGTGGAATCAATATGGGTAGAGCTGCGTAACACTAAGGGGCATAAAACGCTGGTGGGATTTGTGTACAGGCCACCTAACAGTAGTAGTGAAGTTGGGGATGGCATTAAACAGGAAATTAGAAATGCATGCGAAAAAGGAACAGCAGTTATAATGGGTGACTTCAATCTACATATAGACTGGGTGAACCAAATTGGTAAGGGTGCTGAGGAAGAGGATTTCTGAGAATGTGTGCGGGATGGTTTTCTGAACCAACATGTCGAGGAACCAACTAGAAAGCAGGCCATTCTAGACTGGGTATTGAGCAATGAGGAAGGGTTAATTAGCAATCTTGTCATGTGAGGTCCCTTGTGTAAGAGTGACCATAATATGGTGGAATTCTTCATTAAGATGGAGAGTGACATAGTTAATTCAGAACCAAATGTTCTGAACTTAAAGAAGGGCAACTTTGAAGATATGAGATGTGAATTAGCTAAGATTGATATCTAATGATATTTAAAGGGTTGACAGTGGATAGAAACATAGAAAATAAGTGCAGGAGTAGGCCATTCGGACCTTCGAGCCTGCACCACCATTCAGTATGATCATAGCTGATCATCCAACTCAGAACCCTGTACCTGCTTTCTCTCCATACCCCCGATCACTTTAGCCACATGGGCCATATCTAACTCCCTCTTAAATATAGCCAATGAACTGGCCTCAACTGTTTCCTGTGGCAGAGAATTCCACAGATTCACCACTCTCTGTGTGAAGAAGTTTCTCCTCATCTCGGTCCTAAAAGTCTTCCCCTTTATCCTTAAACTGTGACCCCTCGTTCTGGACTTCTACAACATCAGAAACAATCTTCCTGCATCTAGCCTGTCCAATCCCTTTAGAATTTTATACGTTTCAATAAGATCCTCCATCAGTCTTCTAAATTCCAGTGAGTATAAGCCTAGTCGATCCAGTCTTTCTTCATATGAAAGTCCTGCCATCCCAGGAATCAATCTGGTGAACCTTCTTTGTACTCCCTCTGTGGCAAGAATGCCTTTCCTCAGATTAGGGGACCAAAACTGCACATAATACTGTAGGTGCGGTCTCACCAAGGCCTTGTACAACTGCAGTAGAACCTCCCTGCTCCTGTACTCAAACACTTTTGCTATGAATGCCAGCATACCTTTCAACTTTTTCACCGCCTGCTGTACCTGCATGCCTCCCTTCAATGACTGGTGTACAATGACACCCAGGTCTCGTTGCACCTCCCCTTTTCCTAATTGGCCACCATTCAGATAATAATCTGTTTTCCTGTTCTTGCAACCAAAATGGATAACCTTATATTTATCCACATTAAATTGCATCTGCCATGAATTTGCCCACTCACCTAACCTATCCAAGTCACCCTGCATCCTCTTAGCATCCTCACAGCTAACACCACCACCCAGCTTCGTGTCATCCACAAACTTGGAGATGATGCATTTAATTGCCTCATCTAAATCATTAATATATATTGTAAAGAACTGGGGTCCCAGCACTGAGCCTTGCAGTACCCCACTAGTCACTGCCTGCCATTCTGAAAAGGTCCTGGTTATTCCCACTCTTTGCTTCCTGTCTGCCAACCAATTCTCTATCCACATCAATACCATACCCCCAATACTGTGTGCTTTAAGTTTACACACTAATCTGTGTGGGACCTTGTCTCTCTCTCTCTCTCTCTCTCTCGTGTCTTCGATGGTGCACAGTCAGAAACCAAAGTGTTGCCAGCCTGAGTCAGCGCTTTGGGGCTCCAGAGAGAGATGGGGTCTCCAGTTTACGAGGAGGAGGAAGAATCAGACCAGCAGGATGTGGCTACAAAAGAAAGATCAGAAATATTTGGAAACTGGTTGGCTGAAAAAAAAGGTGGTTAATTTCAGGCAACAAATGTGGAGAGGAATAAAAAGACAACGTTTAGGCCGAGCCCCTTCAGCATGCCTAGCCTGTGTACTCCGCTGCTTAGTTGCTCTCTGAATTGCAGAGTTCCTCCAGCATTTTGTGTGTGTGCATCTCTGTATTTCCAGCAACTGCAGAATCTCCTGTGTTTTATATCTGCATTTTACTTTGGCATTAGATACACGTTGATATTGAGTATATTGTTTATGTGAGCCACTTTCTGCGTTAAAACAGCTGCAGATTTTTTCCATACACACTATAAAAAAAATGAGATATGGACATTGAACCGCTGCTTGCAGAAATGGTTAATGGCACCATGATTACCCAAAGGGCCATGCGTTAAGAATTTCACTGGGGCTGAAGCGCCAATGAAATGCACAGGCGTCAGGCTGAGGACGTCCCCGAGTATCACGCATGTGCGCAGTACACAGAAGGCCTTGAAAATCTCGGGTGCAGGTAAGAGCGATTCTCCGTGTTTTTATATTAAACACTGACTTCGCGACAATTCCTGTGAAATCCGGTCACTGTGACCCGCAATCCCGGGACAGTCCTGCCCTCTTCCCCCTCTCTCTCAGCCCCACGATCCGTACACGGGCCCCGGGGAGCTTCCGGCTGCTGAGGGAATGGGAACCGATGAACAGCTGAGCTCCAGCTATCTAAATGCAAGGATTAGGAACTCAGAGAAAGGGAACAAAATCTTTTACATCACCAGTTGAGAAAATCACCTTTGTTCTACCTCCAATCACTAACAAGAAAATCTGCAGATGCTGGAAATCCAATCTACACTCACAAAATGCTGGAGGAATTCAGCATTAGTACTCTTTTCCATATATGCTGCCTGGCCTGCTGAGTTCCTCCAGCATTTTGTGTCTGTTGCCTGTTCTACCTCTTTTTCTGGACTTTTCTACTGGTGATAATGTGTTTTGTCCCATTCTCTCTGGGTACTTAATGATATCAAGCACCTTTGCCCTGGGCAGCAAGTAGCTTTCACATCACAAATGTGCCAGACTCCAATGAGACAGACTACTGCCCTTCCCTTCATATTCATTGGCATTGCCATCACTGAGTTCACCACTGTCAGTCTTTGTCTGATGTGTGTATTGTGGCGATGTAAACGTTGCTGGAGAATTAGGGGATGCTTCAGGGGAATATAGAAACTGAGTTCACCACTCTCAGTCATTGGGGGGGTGGGGGAGGGCTTGGGGAAATATTTATGTAGAATATAGAAACTGGTGATACTTGTGTGTATTCTGGTGTTGCAAAAGTTGCTGGAGAATTTGCAAGTGGGAAGAAGTGGAGTGATATTTGGAAATCTGACTTTTTAAAGCATAAATTTGCAAGCAAACCACATATGGACAATATGCCAAAACTTTAGTCAGAAAATTCTTCATTACCCATTACAGGCCTGCTACATAGGTTGTGTGAGAGTGCAGATGAACTGGATCGAACCCAGAGGAGAACAAAGTTCCTATTGACCGTGATTTGCTAGCTGTGAAAATGAATACCTCTCTATAAAAAATTCACTGTGCACATCTTGTCACTGGATTAAAAAAAATGCACAGTGCAAGATTTATGTACACACTGGTTATTACAAGTTAGAGGGGGTATTGGAGGGAAGATGGGGAGACCTGTAATGTCCCTGATGCCCTCACTTACAAGAAGTGCATCCAGCTGCAGCTTGTAACCCTGCACTTTAAGGAGTTGGAACTTGAAACGCATATGGGAATTGATGGTCATTCCAGATACCAGCACTCTGCCCAGTCAGGAGATGATTTATCTTCCAAATTGGGTTTAACCTCACTGTAACAGTGTGATACTAGATCAAACCTTGGCAACTCAAGTAATCTCATCTGAAATGTTGTCCTACACCCATTGATGGATTTGTAAATCTTTTACAGGTTAAAAACGGGAAGGAATTTGTCTCCAAGAATCTCAAACACGGCACAACAGTTTTGTTGTCTCTGTCTAGATATTTAAGAAGTGGAGCAAGGGATTCAATCTACCATCCTTCCTGCTCAGACTGTGGGGAGGGATTCACTCGGTCATCTGACCAACTAGCAAGCCCGTCATTTTACACAGGAGATAGGCCTTTCACCTGCTCAGGAATGGATTCACTCGGTCATTTCAACTGAAGGTACATCAGCAAGTTCACACTGGGCAAGGCCATTCATCTGTTCTGTGTGTGAGAAGGGGTTCAGTCGGGCATCCCACCTGTGGACACACCAGTCAGATCACACTGGGCAGAGGCTGGTCATCTGCTGAATTTCGGGGAAGCGATTCTCTCGGTCATCTGACCTAATGGCACACCGGCGTGTTCACACCAGGGGGCAGCCATTCACCTGCACAGTCTGCAGGAAGGGAATCACTGCGTCATCCAACCTACAGAGACATCAGCGAGTTCACACTGGGGAGAAGCCGTTCACCTGCTCAGTCTGTGGGAAGGGATTCACTCGGTCATCCAACCTACGGAGTCATCAGCGAGTTCACACTGGGGAGAAGCCTTTCACCTGCTCTGACTGTGGGAAGAGTTTCACTCGGTCATCCCAACTACTGGTACACCAGTCAGTTCACACTGGGGAGAAGTCGTTCACCTGCTTAGACTGTGGGAAGGGATTCAGTCAGTCATCCAACCTACTGGTACATCAGCGAGTTCACACTGGGGAGAAGCCATACTCCTGCTCAGAATGTGGGAAGGGATTCACTCAGTCATCCAACCTACAGAGTCATCAGAGAGTTCACACTGGGGAAAAACCATTCACCTGCTCAGTCTGTGGGAAGGGAATCACTCTGTCATCCAACCTACGGAGTCATCAGAGAGTTCACACTGGGGAGAAGCCATTCACCTGCTCAGTCTGTGGGAAGGGATTCTCTCTGTCATCCAACCTACGGAGTCATCAGAGAGTTCACACTGGGGAGAAGCCGTTCACCTGCTCAGACTGTGGGAAGGGATTCACTCGGTCATCCCAACTACTGGTACACCAGTCAGTTCACACTGGGGAGAAGCCGTTCACCTGCTCAGACTGCGGGAAGGGATTCTCTCAGTCATCCAACTTACAGAGTCATCAGAGAGTTCACACTGGGGAAAAGCCATTCACCTGCTCAGTCTGTGGGAAGGGATTCACTCAGTCATCCAACCTACAGAGTCATCAGAGAGTTCACACTGGGGAAAAGCCATTCACCTGCTCAGTCTGTGGGAAGGGATTCACTCAGTCATCCAACCTACAGAGTCATCAGAGAGTTCACACTGGGGAGAAGCCGTTCAGCTGCTCAGTCTGTGGGAAGAGGTTCACTCTGTCATCCAACCTACAGAGTCATCAGCGAGTTCACAGTGGGGAGAAGCCGTTCACCTGCTCAGAATGTGGGAAGGGATTCACTCAGTCATCCAAACTACAGAGTCATCAGAGAGTTCACACTGGGGAGAGGCCGTTCACCTGCTCAGTCTGTGGGAAGGGATTCACTGATCCATCCAACCTACAGAGTCATCAGAGAGTTCACTCTGGGGAGAGGCCATTCACCTGCTCAGTCTGTGGGAAGGGATTCACTCAGTCATCCCACCTACAGAATCATCAGCGAGTTCACACTGGGGAGAAGCCGTTCACCTGCTCAGACTGTGGGAAGAGTTTCACTCGGTCATCCCAACTACTGGCACACCAGCAATTTCACACTGGTGAGAAGCCATACACCTGCTCAGTCTGTGGGAAGGGATTCACTCAGTCATCCAACCTACTGGTCCACCAGCGAGTTCACACTGGGGAGAGGCCATTCACCTGCTCAGTCTGTGGGAAGGGATTCACTCAGTCGTCCAACCTACTGGTCCACCAGCGAATTCACACTGGGGAGAGGCCAGTCACCTGCTCATAGTGCGGGAAGGGATTCACTAGCTCATCTGTACTGAAGGTACATCAGAGAGTTCACACTGGGGTGAAGCCATTCACCTGCTTAGACTGTGGGAAGAGTTTCACTCAGTCATCAAACCTCCTGGCACACCAGTCAGTTCAAAGTGGGGACTGGCTGTTTTTATGAATCCCTAGGTTTTGTTTGCCGTGGACTGTCATTTTAAGAGAGAGAGAGATTAGGAAGTCAAATCAGTCTGACTTGCAGCTTGTTTACATCACTCGCAGCTTGTTTAGTTTTAACCAAGGACAAAGACACTCGGAGTCAGACAGAAACAAAGGAGGAAAAATGGAAGAATCGAAACCGGGGAACTAGTGGCCAAGGGTCACTGTTTAGAAGTTTCCTATGCCCACAAGGGTGGGTTAATAATCGATCCATGTACATCGAATGCGTGGTTGTCACCTTGTTTGATCCATAGAAGTGGATCTGATTCGGGGTATCCTGTGGAGACCACTTATATGTTAACCCTTGCCTGGCTGGGTGTGGTAGTTCACTTGAAGATGATACACCTTGTGACAAGTCACTTTCGGTGATAATTTGTATGTGGATTTGGAATGATGACAGATAAAATCTACAGCGACTGTTCTCTCGTTTTACCATTGTGGAACCTGAGGAATTCTACATATTTGCCTTCTCTCGCCATTTACCCTGGATGACAAATCTCTCTCTCTCATCGCCTATTCTGTAGTTGAACTGAACTTTCATACTTTACCATCTCAAGACCGCAAGCCTTGTTTCCCCCGAGCTCAATAGTTTGGGAGTTACATTTACACATATTTATAAACTTAACATTGTTAACTTCTGTTTATCTTGTTTAAGTTGCAATATTACAAGTAGATTCTAATAAAGACAGATTTAACGTCAAAACCAGACTCCAGGTGTAGTCTATTGTTGCTGGCTTGTTTCTAAAGCACTATGGTTCGTAACAAATTTGGGGCCTGCGTCTGGGATATGAACAAATTTGGGGGCTATTGATCGAAGAATGATCGATTTGATTGGGGAAATCCCTTTTGATTTATTTGTGTGTGGAAATCAGCAGCAATGGACATTTATAAATTTCTGGAAGCGCCAACCCCTAAGGCATTAGGAAAAGCCAAAAAGAATGAATTGCTGATTCTCCAAATGAAAGGGTTATCACATTTGATCTTTCTTCATATGATGACCCAACCATTTCAGGGAACAGTCTGTTGAAACTTCATTGCACTCTCTATAACAAATACTCTCTAACCACTTTGTTAATCCTCTGTGCAAAAAATGTTCATCTTCCGCAGCCCCGTGTTGCCCCAACCACTCACCTCCTACCCCTGTCATTGGCCCCACTGGCAGGTCAACCGTCTGCCGGTTTTTCCCCCCCCCCAAATGTGAATCCCTCTACTCACCACCACCGTGGGCTCAGACATTTCCACAGATTTCCACCGGGACAAAAATCCTGTCCGCCCCCTCTCACACCATTGTTTTCCTTTCAATAAAATCCCTCCTCTCCCTCCCCAGGGAACTGGCATCAAACTGACGGGCCGAGCGGTCTCCTCCTACCTCTCGACGACACATCAGACTCCGGCCACAGAAGACGCTTCACAAACGCCCCAACTTTCCTTGGAGGGAAATGGAAATAAATCAAAAAACGGACATTTACTCCAATGTGATGTGGGGTTTGAGGCTGGAGCGGGAGGCGAAATCAGCGGGGGTAACGCCCTCTGGACTTGTCCACCTCTGCAACTAGTGGTAACAAGTGATTGACATCGCTTTGCACCAATGGGAATAGCGCAGCCCCTGAATCCTCTGTTGACAGCGGTGGGGGAGGGCTGGTCACGCGATTATTAGCCCAGCTATTAAACTGATAAAGCCTGAGCTTACCAGCGCATGGATGACGTAAGACGCTGTGCACGTAAGGGCAGATCCCGGTATGGGAAGCCCATGCCTGACGTCAGGCACGATGGGGTCTGTGTGACGTCACCTGTGGGGATGCGCTCGCATTTAAATGCACCTTAATGTGCGTTTCTTATGATTTGAGAGGGACAACAACATTAATCACCGGTTTCGTACTGAATCCAGTGTTGTGAGATGTAAAGTCCCCTGTTATGTGTCCGGCTGTGCCGTGTTGTTTGGGGGCTGTTGATCGATTAATTATCGTTTTGATTAGGCATATCCCTTTTGATTTATTTGTGTGTGGAAATCAGCAGCAGTGCATATTGATAAATTTCTGTAGGGTGGATGACTGAGTGAATCCCTTCCCACGTACTTCCTCATCCAGGGCATCCACTCTTGGTCTTCCTGGAATCATTCTTTGAAACTTTTCCGGACCCATTCCAATACGAGCACATCTTTTGCTCAGATAATAAGTCGGAAGTACAGGTCGGAATCTGCTCACCAGACACCAACAGTGATCTGCCCAATGCGTTATAAAGCTATAGTATCGCATCCTTGCTCTTATATTGCTAACATTGCAGTTGTCATCCTTAATCAACTCCATCTGCAAGCAAACCTTTAGGGCCTCTTGCTCAAGGACTCACAAGCACTTATGCACCTCTAATTTTTTCAAGTTTCTCCCATTTATTTTTTTTCTACGCCCAATTACTTCCACCAAATGTACATGACTTGCATACACTGTATTTCAACTGCTACTTTGCTGGCATTCTCCAGACCTATCGAAGTCCTTCTGCAGACTCCCGCTTTGCTCCAACTACCTGTCCCGTACCTATCTTTGTATCAACTGCAATGTTCGTCACCAAGGTATCAATTCCATCATCCGTATCATTCAGATTTAACATGAAACGATGCGGTCTCAATACTGACCCCTACAGAGCAGCATTAGTTACCGACAGCCAAACAGAATTGCCCACATTATTCTGACTCTTTTCTCCCTTGTCAGTACAAGTTTCTTTCCTGTAATTCCATGAGCTGTGATCCTGTTCAGCAGCCTCACGTGCAGCACCTTAGAAACATAGAAAACCTGCAGCACGTTACAGGGCCTTTGGCTCACAAAGCGATGCCGAACATGTCCTTGCTCTAGAAATGCCAAGGGTTACCTACAGTTCTCTATTTTTCTCAGCTCCGTGTACCTATCCAGGAGTCTCTTAAAAGACCCTATCGTGTCCGCCTCCACCACCATTGCCGGCAGCCCATTCCAAGCACTCACCACTCTCTGTGCAAAAAAACTTACCCCTGACATCTCCTCTGTACCTACTTCCAAGCATCTTCAAACTATGCCCTCTCGTGCTAGCAATTTCAGCCCTGGGAAAAAGCCTCGAACTATCCACACGATCAATGTCTCTCATTTTCTTGTACACCTCCATCAGGTCACCTCTCATCCTCCATCACTCCAAGGTGAAAAGACTGAGATATCTCAACCTACTCTCAAAAGGCAAGCTCCCCTATCCAAACAACATCCTCGTAAATCTCCTCAGCACCCTTTCTATGGCTTCCACATCCTTCCTGTATTTTGGCGACCAGAACTGAGCACAGTACTCCAAGTGGGGTCTGACCAAAGTCCTATATAGCTGCAACATTACATCTCGGCTTTTAAACTCAAGCCTGCAGTTGATTAAGGCCAATGCACAGTATGGCTTCTTAACCACAGAGTCAACCTACGGAGCAGCTTTGAGTCTCCTATGGACTCCGTCCCCAAGATGCCTCTGTTCCTCCACACTGCCAAGAGGCTTACCATTAATACTATATTCTATCATATTTGACCGAAGAAAATGAACCACATCACACTACTTTGGGTTGCTCTCCATTTGCCACTTCTCAGCCCAGGTTTGCAGACTATCAATATCCCCATGCAACCTAACCCAACCTTTGTGTCATCAGCAAATTTACTAACCCATACCTCCACTTCCTCATCCAGGTCATTTATAAAAGTCACTAAGGGTAGGGGTCCCAGAACCGATCCCTGAGGCAGACCACTGGTCACCGACCTCCATGCAGAATATGACCAGTCTACAACCACTCTTTGTCTTCTGTGAGCAAGCCAGTTCTGGATGCACAAAGCAATGTGCCCTTGGATCCCATGCCTCCTTACTTTCTCAATCAGCCTTGCATGGGGTTCCTTGTTGAAGATCATCTGAAAATCCAAGCAAACACATACACTGCCTCTGCTTTATCTATCTTGCCTGTTATTTCCGCAAAGTATTCCAAGAGATTTGTCAGTCAAGATTTCCTCGAAACAATCCGGCTGACTTTGGCCTACTTCATCATGTTTCCCCAATTACAGTACCCAAAAAACACACTCTTAGTACACTCTACCATCTTCCTGACCACTAAGGTCAGACTAACTGTCCGATAATTTTCTTTCTTGTGCCCCCTCTCTTCTTAAATTGTGGAGTGACATTTGCAAATTTCTGGTCCACCAGAACCGTTCCAAAATCTAGTGATTTCTGATAGATCATTACTCATCACTTGAAGAGAAAACTAAGGGGGAACTTCTTCATTCAGAGGCGGGGAGAGTGTGCACCGAGCTGCCAGAGCAAGTGGCAGGGACGATTGTAATCTTTAAGAGAAGTTTGCTTAGGTCACTGGATGAGAAGCATATGGAGGGCTATGTTCCAGGTGGAAGTTGTTGGAACTCGGAAGATTAATGCTTTAGCACGGACTAGACTGGCCGAATGGCATTTTCCTGTGTTGTAGAGTTTTATGACTCTAATGCCTTCACAATCTCTTCAGCTACCTCTTTCTGAACCTTCAGGCCTTTCAGCTTCAAAAACACCTTCTCTCCTTGGTAAAAGCATGTATCCTCACTTCTGCCCCAGGTACTGCTGAATGTTTGGCATTTATGTAATAAATTTAATGACACAACTGTAGTGGGTGACTTCAATCTGCAAGAGGATTGGGAAAGTCAGATTGGCGTGAGATCGCAAAAGACGGGATGTATTGAATGCAAACGAAATGGCCTTTTAGAGCAGCTGATGGTTGAGCCTACTCGGGGAACTGCTATCTTAGATTGGGTGTTGTGTAATAACCCAGATCTTATTAGGGAGGTTAATGTAAAGGAACCATTAGAAGGCAGTGATCATATTATGATTGAATTCCTACTGCAATTTGTGAGGGAGAAGCACAGGCAAGATGCATAGTATCGCAATGAAATGAAAGGGAATTTCAGAGGCGTGAGAGAGGTGATTCCCCAGGTGGATTGGAGGATGCTGGTGGAGATGACGTCAGAGCAGAAATGGCTGACGTTTCTGGGAATAGTTCATAATGTGCAGGATAGATATGTCCCACAGACGTAGTTCTCAAACAGCGGGGCTAGGCTATCGTGGCTGACAAAGGAAGTTAAGGACTGTATAAAAGCATATAAAGTATTAAAAGTGAGTAGTAAATTGGATAATTGGGTAGCTTTTAACATCCAACAACAGGCAAATTTAAAATAAAAGCTATAAGGGGAAAGGTGAAATATGACAGCAAACTATACAATAATATAAACCAGTTATAAAATATACGAAAGGGGGGCGAGAGTTGATATTGGACCACTGGAAAATGATGCTCATGGGGTACAAATGGGGAAGAGATGGTAGATGAACTTGATAGGTACTTTGCATCTGTCTTGTCTGTGGAAGACTCCACCAGTGTGCCAGAGATCCGTGAGTGTCAGGGAGCAGGAGTGAGTGCCATTGCTATTACAAAGGAAAACGTGCTAGGCAAACTCAGGTTCTTAAAGTGGATAAGTCACCTGGACTAGATGGACTACATCCCAGAGTCCTGAGAGAGGTTGCTGGAGAGATAACAGATGCATCGGTCATGACCTGTCAAGAATCACTTGATCCTGGCATAGTCCTGGAGGACAGGAAGATTGCAAATGTCAATCAACTCTTTGAGAAGGGAGGAAGGCAAAGTAAAGCAAATTCTAGTCCAGTAGGCCTAACCTCAGTGGCTGGGAAAGCGTGGAGTCATGATAACAGATGAGGTTTTGGGGTACTAGGAGACTAATGATATAATAAGTCAAAGCCAGCATAGGTTATGTACAGGGAAATCTTGCCTGACAAGTCTGTTACAGATCTTCGAGGAAGTCATAAGCAGGATGGGCAAACGAGAGGCGGTGGATATCATTTACTTGGCTTTTCAGAAGGCATCTGATAAGGTGTCACACATGAAACTGCTTAACAGGATAAAAGTCGGAAGTAATACTGGCATGGATAGAGGAATGGCTGACAGCCAAGAGGCAGTGAGTGGGAATAAAAGGGGCCTTTTCTGGTTGGCCAGCAGTGACTTGTGGTCTTCAGGGGTCAGTATTCGGTCCGCTACTTCTCACATGGTTTGTCAGTGATCTGGATAATGGAACTGATGGGGTTGTGTGGCTCAGACTGTGGGAAGAGATTCACCACATCATCTCACCTAGTGACTCACCAGTCAGTTCACACTGTAGTGAGGGATTTCACCTGTTCAGTCTGTGGGAAGAGATTCACTCAGTCATCTAACCTACAGAGACACCATCATGTTCACACTGGGGAGAAGCTGTTCACCTGCCCAGACTGTGGGAATGGATTCACTCGATCTTTCAACCTACAGAGTCACCAGCGAGTTCACACTGGGGAGAGGCTGTTCACCTACTCAGACTGTGGACAGGGATTCACCAAATCATCTCACCTAGTGACTCACCAGTCAGTTCACACAGCAGAGAGGGATTTCAGCCGCTCAGATTGTGAGAAGGGATTCACTCAGTCATCTGATCTGCTGGCATACAAATGAGTTCCACTGGGGAGAGGCCTTCGACCTGTGAATGTGGGAAGGCATTCACACGATCATCTCATCTATTAAAACATCAGCGAGTTCACATCACTTAGAGGCCGATCGTCCGCACAAACTTTGGGAAGAGATTCTCTCAACCGTCTCCACCAAGGCTGCATCATTGTGTTCCACTGGGGAGAGGCCGTTCACCTGCTGTGAATATGGGAAGGGATTCACTCAGTAATCTAACCTTGTAACACACGACAGGGTTCACATTTTGGGAGAAAGTTTCAATAAGCTGTAGGCTGGATATTTGCCCATACCCGTTGCTGAATGCAATTTCGAGAGTGACCGGGGGAGTCTAGTACAAGAGGGCATGACTTAAGGTTTACAGGGCGCCCATTCAGAACAGAGATGCGAATAATTTTTTTTAGTCAGAGAGTGGTGAATCTGTGGCATTTGTTGCCACGGGTAGCAGTGGAGGCCAAGTCATTGGGTGTGTTTAAGGCAGAGATTGATAGGTATCTGAGTAGTCAGGGCATCAAATGTTATGGTGAGAAGGTGGGGGAATGGGACTGAAGGGCAGATTAGATCAGCTCATGATGAAATGGTGGAGCAAACTCGATGGGCCGAATGGCCGATTCTGCTCCTCTGTCTTATGGTCTTATGTGATTTTTTTTTCTCATTTGTGTTATTCCTCTTCCTCCTTCTGTCCAAGGTAGTGTTAATCTCAGTGGGTTTGAGTGTAAATAGTCTTTTCTAAACTTGTCATTTCAGTTCTTACTTATCTTTGTAAATTTTACTGATTGAAATGGGACTAAGATATTTTCATTAAAAAAAGTCACTGTCGGTATTGATGGAAGTGTTTATTGCCTTTGTTGTATTTGTTAACTATTGAGCTCTGTTCGGCAGTTTTTTAAAGCCTTGAAATAAATTTTGTCAAAGGTTTTCCCAATATTGCACTACTTTCTATTGTCTTTGCTTGTTGATTTTTCAGATACGTGGTTATCACGAGTCCCGGTGAAGGGTCATGGCCGGAAATGTTGATTCCCATCCATAGATGCTGCCTGACCTGCTGAGCTTCTGCAGCACTTTGTGTGAATTTCTCTCGATTTCTTGCATCTGCAGGTCCTCCTGTTTCCCAGATATTTATATGTTTAGTGAAATAACAAGCTGGTCGTGGGGTTGTGTGGCTCTGTTGGTGAAATATTAAATAAAATCATTAGATAAGAGGTGGCATAGGGTTGGGCAGTGTGGAATCTGTGGGTAGAATTAAGGAACAGCAAATGTACAAAAAAATCCCTGATGGGAATTGTATAGTGACCCCAAAACAGCATGTGGTCCACAAATTACAATGAGAGATAGAAAATGAGTGCCAAAAGGGCAATGTTACAATAGACATGGGGGATTGCCATGCAGGAGATTAGGAAAATCAGGATGGTGTTGGTCTCAAGAGGAGGAATTCCTAGAATGCCTACAAGATGCTTTTTTTTAGAGCAGCTCGTGGTTGAGCCCACTTGGGGATCAGCTATTCTGGATTGGGTGCTGTAATGAACCGGAATTAATTAGGTGATTTGAGTTCAAGGAACCCTTCGGGACAAGTGATCTTAATTTGATCAAATTCACCACGACATTAGAGAAGGAGAAACTAAATACAGATGTGGAATAAAGAGAATTAGAGAGGCATGAGAGAAAAAATAGTCAAAATTGATTTGAAAAATACACGGGCAGGAATGAAAACAGAGCAACAACGGCTGGAATTTCTGGAAGCAATTCGGAAGTCACAGAGAGGAAGTGGTATGCTAAAGGTAAGCTGACCAAACCGTGGCTGATAAGAGAAAGCGAAGACAACATATAAAACAAAGAGAGGGCACAGAACAAAAATTACTAGAAGTTGGAGAATTGGGAAGCTTTTAAAAGCAAACAGAATGCAACTAAAATCATTAAGAAGGAAAAGTTGGAATACTTAGGTGAGCTAGCCAGCAATATTAAAGAGGGTACTATTTTTTCTTCAGGTACATACAGTGTAAAAGAGAGACAGAAGCGGATATCAAACCAATGGAAAATGATGCTGGAGATGTAGTAATGGGGTGAGAGTGAAAGGTGATGGCTGATGAACTGAATAAGTACTGTACATCCCTCTTATCTCTCGAAGATACCGGCAGGAATATGAAAGTCCCAGATGTCAATGGTCAGAATGTGTAAAGTTACGTTACTCGGGAGAAAGTAGAAGGAAAGGCGATGGGCAGTGATTTTTTTTACTGGAAGGAGAAATGGATATTCATGCCTTCAGGTTGGAGCTATGCAGTTGGAATATGATGTGTTTCTCTTCAACCCTGAGGATGTCAGGTGGAGCAACTCCAGCCATTGCTATCCTGCCATCATCCCTGCTAGTGTCCCGTTCCAATCAACTTTAGTAATCTCCTCTCCCATGCCTCCGTAGTTCCCCTCACCCTATTAATAATGATGCATATTGTTGTACCTTTCCCCTCTCAAAGTGCAGGGTGAATTGCAACATGTTATGATCACAATGTCCACATGGTTCCTTTACCATAAGCTCCCTTATCAAATTCGGTTCCTTGGACAACACCCAATCCAGAATTAACATTTCTCAAGAGGGCACAAATACAAGCTATTCTAAAAGCACCTCATTAGTATTTTCCAAATTCCCTCTCTTGAGATCAAGCACCAACCTAATTTTCATAATCTACCTCCACCCATCCCGCTCATGGACTGTTTGTCCCATTCCCATCGGGGGGTAGATGCTCAGCATCCTCACCAGGACTACCAGCCTCTGGGACAGATACTTTTCCCAAGCAGTAAGGCTGATAAATATCTCTAACCACTAACAAACCCTTCCAAAACACCAAACACCTCTACTTTATCATTTCCCGTCTGTTATCTTGTGTGCAGGCATCCTATGCCGAGCGTCACTTTATGAACATACAATCAATCCGTGCACAGTATATAAGCTGTGGATATAGATAGATAGATAGACAGATAGATAGATAGATAGATAGATAGATAGATACATAATTCATCCCCATGGGGAAATTCAACATTTTTTCCAATGTCCCATACACTTGTTGTAGCAAAAACTCCTTACATACAATACTTAACTCAGTAATAATATGATATGCATCTAAATCACTAACTCAAAAAGCATTAATAATAGCTTTAAAAAAAAAGTTCTTAAGTCCTGGCAGTTGAATTGTAAAGCCTAATGGCATTGGGGAGTATTGACCTCTTCATCCTGTCTGAGGAGCATTGCATCGACAGTAACCTGTCGCTGAAACTGCTTCTCTGTCTCTGGATGGTGCTATGTAGAGGATGTTCAGGGTTTTCCATAATTGACCGTAGCCTACTCAGCGCCCTTCGCTCAGCTACCGATGTTAAACTCTCCAGTACTTTGCCCACGACAGAGCCCGCCTTCCTTATCAGCTTATTAAGACGTGAGGCGTCCTTCTTCTTAATGCTTCCTCCCCAACACGCCACCACAAAGAAGAGGGCGCTCTCAACAACTGACCTATAGAACATCATCAGCATCTCACTGCAGACATTTAATGACGCCAACCTTCTAAGGAAGTACAGTCGACTCTGTGCCTTCCTGCACAAGGCATCTGTGTTTTTATGTTGCATTGGAGCCGGAGTAATAATTATTTCGACGTCATTTACACGTGTCTGCTGGAAATGGAATTAAACAACCCTGAATCCTGAAGAAACATTTCAGTAGGCTGCAGCGTCACATTTCTGTCTCTCAGCATTATTGCGGCAAAGCGCCATCGGGTGACAATGGAGTCCACAAATCGGGGGTCCTGTTATTGTGGCAAATCACCACCAAGTGGCAGTGTTGTCCACAAAAGGGAGAGTTTTACAGCGATAAAGAGGGCTGTAGTGGACTGGAAGCCAACTGCAGGTGGATGAAGTGCCAGATCTGCACATAACCTCTCTCCTCATCACTAGTCAGGGTCCCAAACTGTCCTTCCGTATGAGGCAAATTTTCAACATCGTGCCTGTTGGGGTCATCTACTGTTTCCAGTTTTCCAGGTGTGGCCTCCTCGACAGTAGTGAGACCCGATTTAGTCTCTGCATTCTGCACTCTGTCCCGATGAGATTCTGCAGATGTTGGAGATGCAGAGTAACATACACAAAATGTTGGAGGAAGTCAGGAGGTCAGGTAGCTTCTATAGAGGGGATAAAGCAAAACAGAGATTTCCTGCCGAGACCCTTCATCAGGACTGGAAGTGGTAGAAGCCGGAATAAGATGGTGCGGGAAGTGGAAAGTGTCCAAGCTGGTAGATGATAGGTGAAGCCAGATAAGAGTGAAGGTGAGTGGGTGGGGGAGGTGGGAGATGAAGTGAGACGCTGTGAGGTGGTAGGTGGAAAATGCGAAGGGCGGAAAAGGAGGAATCTGATAGGAGAGGAGAGCGGACAATGGGGAAGTAAAGGGGAACCAGAGGGAGACGATCCGCAGTGGGGAAGAGAGAAGTGAGGAGACAGAATGGAGGAGACTGGCGTGTGGGTTGATGAAATGAAAAGGTGGAGATAGAAGTTAAAGGTATCGATGCTCATGCCATCCGGATGGAATATGAGGTGTTGCTCCTCCAACCTGAGAGTGCACTCATCGTGTTAGTTAAACAATGAACCGGAAGGGAGAGTGGATTAATAGTTTTCCCCTGGGATCCCTATTAACTGAATCCTCTCTCACCTTAAACCAGTCCTCTCTGTTTGTTGATTCCACTAAAATGGGGTAAAAGAAAAAAATAAACTTAGAAAACCTACAGCATAATACAGGCCCTTGGGCCCACAAAGTTGTGCTGAGCATGTCCCTAAATTAGAATTTACGAGGGTTACCCATAGTCCTCTATTTATCTAAGCTCCATGTACCTATCCAGTAGTCTCTTAAAAGACCCTATCGTAGCCGCCTCCACCACCATTGCCGGCAGCCCATTCCAAACACCCACCACTCTGAGTATAAAACTTACCCTGACATCTCCTCTGTACCTGCTCCCAAGCACATTAAACCATTGCCCTCTGTGCTAGCCATTTTAGCCCTGAGAAAAAGCCGCTGACTATCTACACGATCAATGCCTCTCATCATCTTGTACACCTCTATCAGGTCACCTCTCATCCTCAGTCGCTCCAAGGAGAAAAGGCCGAATTCTCTCAGCTGCGCACATTCTCCGTTTCTGTACACTTATAGTTTGGAACACCTGCATAATGTCGGTTTCATTAGTCAGTCTTCGGAATCTGTTGAATTTATAACACTGCTAGTGTACAGTCGAGAGTCATCTCAGGCCTGCTAAACCCTACCACTGATTCTGTTCCAAGACTGTCCTTTTAAATCCTCCCCTGTTGTTCCCCTCTCGTTCTCCCTGTGGAATGGGTTGCAGTCACCACTCTGTGGGTGAAGATGTTTCCCTTGAATTTTCTGCAGACTGAAAAAGTCGAGCTGACTGCAGTTCTGTCTGAGATGTTCTTCGCCCCTCTCATCTCTGGGATGAGGAAGAATGACTTTGGTAGTTAACCTCCTTATTCACGACTCATTTCCACATTATGTGTCATTTTCGCTGCTTCTAAAAGTTGTTTAAAACACCCCTGTCGTTTAAAGACTGAGAGCGGAATGGGAAACCACCTGTCGGATGTTCAACGAAGCAGGGTCAGAAACCGGGGGGGGGGGGGGGGGTCTACACAGGGCAGAGTTTGGAGCTCTGGGCAATGGTCGGGTGATGAGGAGAAGGGAATCAGCAGCGGGGCGTGGCAACGAATGGCAGAGTAGCAACATTTGGAAGCTGATTGACAGAGAAAATAATTTGGTTGTCTGACTGATGACACAAACAATACCTGTGGTGAGGTGCTCCACTGGTCGAGGAACACATTTGTGTTGGGAATGGTTTAATCTGCTGGGGGAGTTGTTCCAGTCTGGTTACCTTGTAATATTGTATCCAGATGGTTATTATGGATTGTCCTATCTGAAATAATGTATTGATTATCATATAATTTGTAAGATTTTGACACTAAAACTGTATCGGGCTTGAATTTATGGTACCTTTATGAAGTGATGGAGGGCATTCATGAGTTTGTATTTTAAAGCAAGATTTTGGTGAATGATATTTGCCACTTGATTGTACCTTTGTAAGTAATCAGATTAAGTTACTGCTGCAGGATCCTGGAATGTGTTGGATTGTGTCTGGTTTCTCTTGGCATTTTCTGCACTAACTTCCTCGTTTGTTAATATTTCATGTATTTTTGATGTTTTCCCCCCTTTTGTCAAACATCTTGTCCTGTATTTCTGCAGGGAACCCCTTTGTTTTTTGGGGAGAGGTCTCCTACTCTCAGTCAGGTGCTCAAGGCTTCCTTGTCACCATCGAGTCTGCTCAGATCGTTGGGATGTCTCCCATGGAGGGTCATACTCATTCCACTGGTTAATGTTTTCTTCCAGAGTGATGATTTATTGTTCTGAGTTGGCCTCTCATGTACGTGTTCTGGTCTGTATTTCTTATCACGATTGCAAATACACACGTGGAGTGCTGAATGCTGTTCATTTTTGATGAAAATATATACTTAAAAGTTTTATCTGTTTTTTCTTGTTTTTTTTATTGATGTTCATCATCAAACATTTCCAGAAGATGTATTTCAGACATTGTAGATATATATCATATAATCATATATGCCACAAATCTCCGCATAGAATTTATCTGAGGTATACACTTATAGAAAAGAGTGAAAGAAAAAACAAGCAAATGGATAAAAAAAACTATGTACAAGTAGGGAGTGATTTCTTTTTTACAACATATTCATTGATTTGTGAGAATAAAATCAGGCCTATGAGGCATTACATAGTTAAACCATTTTTCCCAGTATGAATCAAATTGTTCCAGATTATGATTATCTTCTCCATTTTGTAAATGTCCATTGTAATTTCCATCCATGCATTTAAACTTGGGCTCTCCTGTGATAACCATTTCCTAGTAATAGTCTTTTTACCAGCCACCAACAATATATTCATTAAATATTTATCTTAGTGGGGAGTGTAAGGAATGGACAGGAGGAGGAGTACAGGAAACTGATACAGGACTTTGTGATATGGTGCAACTCAAACTACCTGCGTCTCAATATCACCAAGACCAAGGAGATGGTGGTGGACTTTAGGAGATCTAGGCCTCATATGGAGCCAGTGATCATTAATGGAGAATGTGTGGAGCAGGTTAAGACCTACAAGTACCTGGGAGTACAGTTAGACGAGAAGCTAGACTGGACTGCCAACACAGATGCCTTGTGCAGGAAGGCACAGAGTCGACTGTACTTCCTTAGAACGTTGGCATCATTCAATGTCTGCAGTGAGATGCTGAAGATGTTCTATAGGTCAGTTGTGGAGAGCGCCCTCTTCTTTGTGGTGGCGTGTTGGGGAGGAAGCATTAAGAAGAGGGACGCCTCACGTCTTAATAAGCTGGTAAGGAAGGCGGGCTCTGTCGTGGGCAAAGTACTGGAGAGTTTAACATCGGTGGCTGAGCGAAGGGCGCTGAGTAGGCTACGGTCAATTATGGAAAACCCTGAACATCCTCTACATAGCACCATCCAGAGACAGAGAAGCAGTTTCAGCGACAGGTTACTATCGATGCAATGCTCCTCAGACAGGATGAAGAGGTCAATACTCCCCAATGCCATTAGGCTTTACAATTCAACTGCCAGGACTTAAGAACTTTTTAAAGCTATTATTAATGCTTTTTGAGTTAGTTCTTACTGAGTTAAGTATTGTATGTAATTAGTTTTTGCTACAAGTGTATGGGACATTGGAAAAAAGGTTGAATTTCCCCATGGGGATGAATAAAGTATCTATCTATCTATCTCTATCTTTTTTCAACCATTCTTGAGGTATATATCCAAAATATATGGTCTTACTCCCCAAGGGTATTTCACATTTAAAGATGCCATGTCGGGCATTGTGTATCCCCCTCTAATAGTCTTTGATAACAGGGCAGTCACAAAAAATATAATAATGATTTGCATTTCGATTTCCACAGTTTCTCCAGCAAACAGCGAGGTTACTATCATAATGGGATTTCTAAGAGGGTGTAATAAAATATCTTATCAAGTTTTTCCATCCGAACTCCCTCCATTTCTGAGAACTGGTACACTTCCATTGATACCTCCATATTATTGTCCATTCTTCCTCAGATATAATTATCCCTCCTTCCTTCTCCCATTTTGTTTTAATGTGTGAAGTCAAATGTATTTTAAGATTTGACAAACCCTTATTCATGCTTGAAATAATTCTACTACCGTTATCTGAATTATATGCTTTTCTAAATAGCTCTAACATGCATGTACTTGCCTTGGTTACAATTTTAAGCATCCTATTAACATACTGTCGCATCTATATATACTGATAAAAATCTTGTTTTTCTAAATGTTTCTCTTTCAGCATTTCAAAGCTGAACAGTGTTCCTTCATTCATTATGTTGCAAAGAACTGTTATGCCGTTAGCTGTCCAGTCCTTAAATCTAGCATCCAATTTATTTGGTGTAAAATCCAAGTCATATGCACACCATTTAAGAATTGCAGTATCTCCCTCGAGATTATATTATTTTATAGTAGTTTTCCATATTTTAAGTCAATTTCACCCATGGATTATCAATAGTATTTATGTACCTTTGCAATTTATTATCAGCCAAAATTGCTTGTATGGGGATGGGAAGTACTCGCTCCTCAATGTTTTTCCATTGAGCGTTATACGATTGGTTGCTCCAGCATATCACAGCTCTCAACTGTGCTGCAAAATAATAACCTCTAAGAGAAGTTAGGCCACATCCACCCTTTTCCTTTGCTAATTGCAAAGTTTTGAGATGAACACTAGGCCTTTTACCTTGCCAAATATACCTTGATAACATCTTGTTCCATTCATTGAATTGATTTTGATTAATCTCTATTGGTAGGGTCTGAAAGAGATATAACAGTCTGGGCAGTATATTCATTATAATAGACCTAATCCTTGAACTGAAACTAAAAGAAAGGAATCGGGTTCCATCTTGCTATATCTTCCTTAATGTCTTGTGCCCCTTTCTAGGGTAAGACTATTTGATAAATATCCATTGATTTTAATCCTAGCGGTAGGGTTGTCATATAGTGCCTGTATAGTTTTAATAATTGTTATGGAAACCAAATCTATGTAAAACACTGTAAAGAAAATTCCAATTAACTGAATCAAATGCCTTTTCAGCATACACGCTTATCACTATTGCTTTGATTTTTTTTGTATATATGATCCATAATGTGAAGTATCATTTGTATATTGTGCAAACACGAGGAAATCTGAAGATGTTGGAAATTCAAAGAACACACAGACAATGCTGGTGGAACACAGCAGGCCAAGGAAGCATCTATATGGAGAAGCACTGTTGACGTCTCAGGCCGAGACCCTTCGTCAGGACTAACAGAAAGGAAAGATACTAAGAGATTTGAAAGTAGGAGGGGGAGGGGGAAATGTGAAATGATAGGAGAGGACTGGAGGGGGCGGAGTGAAGCTGAAAGCTGGAAAGGTGATTGGCAAAAGTGATACAGAGCTGGAGAAGGGAAAGGATCATGGGACAGGAGGCCAAGGGTGGAAGAAAGGGGGAGGGGAGCACCAGAGGGAAATGGAGAACAGGCAGAGTGATGGGCAACTAAGTATGTCAGGGATGGGGTAAGAAGGGGAGGAGGCACATTAATGGAAGTTAGAGAAGTCAATGTTCGTGCCTTTCTTTCTCCCTTATCACTATTGCTTTGATTTTATATGAATTTGTATACAAGTTCCCTCTCTTCAGCAAGAGTCATTCCTTTGCCGCCCGGCTGGCAGTTTCCGCAGCCGCAACCCCCGCATTTTGGCTCGCATGCTGCGCCGATACTATCCCACTTCCGATTTCCACAGCAGTTTTCTAGAACACGAAAGATGTCATCTGCAGTTTTATAACTATTGAGGCAAAGGTCTCTTCTGACTTTGTTGTCCAGACGGTCCAGCAGTTGAACCGTTTTCACCTCTCTTGAACCAGTTGGCTCTCCCTGCCTCTGGAGTGCTTCCCAGTCCTTTCTCCACCTGTGAAAATCACGTCTGCTGCCAGTAAACTTAGGAAGGGCCGTCGGTTTCAGTCTGATGGCTGGCGTGGGAAAATTGGAGGAAAAGCCCAATGCTGTCGGTGTTAGTCTTTCAGCATCCTCCTTTCTCCTTGCCTGTATGAAATGGGCCTTCTTGGAAACCAACTTGGGGACGTGGAGTTCGAGCCCCTACAGGTGACTCTGAAGGTGCATCTGATCCCCTGGCGGGATCCATCGTTCCCACCGACCATACACCTCCTTCGCTGTCATTACCGGTCCTTGCAGGTGGTTAAGCATGAAGCCATACGCCTCCTGGTGGCCATCGGGTTGTACAGCAGCGACGTCTTCACATTCATCCTCTGCTGCTTGTAGTACTGTGAGCAACTCAACATTTCCAAAGTTGGTCCAAAGAGTCTCCTGGATCAGCCTTCTGATTTCTTTTAGTTTCAACTCTCACTCATTTGGCGTCTTTGCCAGGTCGGCTTTTTGCTGTTCAGTTGACACAGCTACTTTCTCTGTGTTCAGCTCCGCCTCCCGTTCTGCAGTGAGTCCGGCCTCCGCATCATCATTGGCTTCCATGACTCTCTCGGCTTCCATTGTGAGTTTATTGAAACTCACTCTGAGCTCCTCTTCAGACATGTCTTCATAGGTCCTGGTAATACTGTTGGCCAGACGAGAAAACAATCTTTTTGCTGTCATTCTCTCTAGGTTGAGTTGCTCAACCGATTTCCCAATAGCTTGATCAAACATGTTTGATTCCCTCTGCAGGCTGTTCACAGGTGAGAGTACAAATTTTTTGGTGATGCTTTGATGTTGTTTTATCTGAACTTGATTCCCTTCCTTTTTCAGGACTCCAGGTTAACCGGATTCCATTCAATGACCAAACAACTTTCCTTCTTTTTCCTTTTTTTATTTTTATTTTTGCAAGTGTGGCAGTTCATAATTCTTATTTATTAGTCAGTAGTCATAAATAATCAGTCATGTCAGTTATTAGTCTAGTCAAGATTAGTCATAAGGCAGTAGCATTAGCATTCACCTTTGCATTAAGATTAGGTGAAAAACTGGCTGCCTGTCGGACTTCGGAGATGATTTCGGACCTGCACTTCCGTTTCTCTACTGGACCGTTATGGTTCCAAACTGGGTGAACGTTTGCGAGCTCTTCTTAAGCCTCGCGCCATTTTCAAGAAGTGCCTGTGTGCGATGATCCCGATGGCGGAGTTAACCCAAACGCAGTGACAGCAGTGCTCCTTTCCCTGAAACAGTCTCAACAATTATTTAAAGTTCGGCATCTTACCGTGGGTTGTGACGCTGCTCCTGGCTGGCGATGTGACGCTGCTCTCGGACTGCTACTGTGACGCTGCGGGTTCTGCCCAAATGTTCTGGGCAGAAACCACCCTCAGGCAGCAGGTTCCGTCCTCTCTACCAGTGAATTCTTGCTCTTTCTTAATACCTTCCTGAAACTCCAGTTTGACTTGACAATGATGCACACTTGGTGGAGGTGGCCGAGAGAATCTCTTCCCAAAGTCTGAGCAGGTGATCAGCCTCTACCCAGTGTGAACTCGCTGGTGTCTCAGTAGATTAGATGACAGCGTGAATCCCTTCCCACAGTCTGAGCAGGTGAACGGCCGCTCCCCAGTGTGAACTGACTGGTGTGCCAATAGTTTGGACGACTGTGTGAATCCCTTCCCACAGACTGAGCAGGTGAATGGCCTCTCCCCAGTGTGAACTCGCTGGTGGTTTTGTAGATCAGATGATTGAGTGAATCCTTTCCCACATTCTGAGCAGGTGAATGGCTTCTCCCCAGTGTGAACTCGCTGGTGTCTCTGTAAGGTGGATGAATGACTGAATCCTTTCCCACATTCTGAGCAGGTGAATGGCCTCTCCCCAGTGTGAACTCGTTGGTGACTGTGTAGGGTGGATGAATGACTGAATCCCTTCCCACAGTCTGAGCAGATGAACGGCCTCTCCCCAGTGTGAACTCGCTGGTGTTTTTGTAGATCAGATGACTGACTGAATCCCTTCCCACATTCTGAGCAGGTGAACGGCCACACCCCAGTGTGAACTCGCTGGTGTGCCTTCAGTGTGGATGAGCAAGTGAATCCCTTCCCACAGTCTGAGCAGGTGAATGGCCTCTCCCCAGTGTGAACACGCTGATGTACCTTCAGTTCAGATGAGCAAGTGAATCCCTTCCCACATTCTGAGCAGGCGAACAGCCGCTGCCCGGTGTGAACTCGCTGGTGAGCCATTAGGCCAGATGACCGAGAGAATCCATCCCCACCAATTCAGCAGATGACCAGTGTGAACTGACTGGTGTGTCCACAGGTGGGAAAACCGACTGAACCCCTTCCCACACACAGAATAGATGAATGACCTTGCCCAACGTGAACCTTCAGTTGAGATTACCGAGTGAATCCATTCTCACAGTCTGAGCAGGTGAACGGCCTCTCCCCTGTGTAAAATGACGGACATGTCAGTTGGTCAGATGACCGAGTGAATCCCTCCCCACAGTCTGAGCAGGAAGGATGGCTGGTTGAATCTCTTGCTCCTTAAATATCTAGACAGAGACAGCACAACTGGTGTGTTGTGTTTGAATTCCCATAGACAAATTCCTTGTCGATTTTAACCTGTAAAAAGATTTAAAAATCCATCAGTGGGTGAAGGACAACATTTGAGATGAGATCACTTGAGTTGCCAAGGTGTGATCTGACATCACACTGTTACAGTAAGGTCCAACACATTGGAGAGCGAATTCTCCTTCAAACTGGGCACAGTGCTGGTATCTGGAACGACCCTCAAACCCTCTGATGTTCTGTAAGAAAGGGGCACTTATGCCATCTCCAATCTGTGACTTGGCTCTGTTTGACTCTGTCCATTTGAATTATTCCCTCTTCCCACTGAGCTGAAAGGGTGCCTGGCCCCACAGTAACAGAAACCCTGTCACA
This sequence comes from Hemitrygon akajei, assembly GCF_048418815.1. NCBI lineage: Eukaryota > Metazoa > Chordata > Chondrichthyes > Myliobatiformes > Dasyatidae > Hemitrygon > Hemitrygon akajei. The sequence goes on from NW_027331931.1 coordinate 4,045,923, forward strand.
CAAATAGCCTTTGTTGACGTGTAGCTGGGGTTTTCCTTTATGTAATGTTCATTTAAAGTGCCACAGTTTCAATGCCATGTCAATATCTCCTGACCTGGCTGGTGGCGTAGTGGCATCAAAGCCAGACTTCGGGACGAAAGGTCCTGAGTTCGAATCCAGCTGGCTCCCCTGCACGCTTTCCTTCCGTGCTGGGTTATGAGCTGGTGATCTCTTTGGAAACTCACCCGGCAGAAGTTTCCCCTCATGTTCCCCTTAACATTTCACCTTTCACCCTTAACCCATGGCCTCTGGTTGTAGTCGCACCCCATCTCAGTGGTAAAAGCCAGCTTGCATTTACACTATCTATAAACCTCTAAATAGTCATATAACTCCATCAAATCTCCCCTCAATCTTCTACATTCCAAGGAATGAAGTCCTGGCCTGTTCAATCTCTCCTTATAACCCAAGTCGTCCAGACCTGGCAACATCCTTGTGAATTTTCTCTGAACTCTTTCAAAGTCTTTACATCTTTCCTGTAGGTTGCTGACCAAAACTGCACTCAATACTCCAAATTAGGCCTCACCAATGTCTTGTACAAAGTCAACATAACATACCATTCAGTACTTTGGTTTATGAAGGACTATGTGACAAAATCTTTCTTTCCGTCCCTATCAAACTGTGACACCACTTTCAGTGAAATATAGACCTGTATTCCCAGATCCCTTTCCTCGACAACACTCCTCCATGTCCGACCAGTCACTGTGTAAGACCTACCCTGGTAGGTCTCACCAACATGCAACACCTCGCACTTGTCTGCATTGAATTCTGTTTTCCATTTCTCAAGCCATATTTCCCCCTGGTCCAGTTCGCACTGCAAGCCATGATAGTCTTCTCGCAGTCCGCTGAATCCCCAGTCTCGGTTTCATCCACAAATTTGCTGATACCTAACCATCTTATCATCCAGACTACTGATATAGATGACAAACAACAACAGATCCAGCTCTGATCCCTGTGGCACACCACTAGACACAGGCCTCCAGTCAGAGAGGCAACCATCTGCTATCACATTCTGGCTTCTCCCAAAGACAGTGTCTCATCCAATTTACTATCTCGTCTTGAATGCTGAGTGACTGAAACTTCTTTACCAACCTCCCATATGAGACTTTGTCAAGTGCCTTGCTAACGTCCATGTAGACAACATCCACTGCCTTGCTTTCATCCACTTTCCTGATAACTTCCTCAAGAGACTGGTTAGACATGACCTACCATGCCCAAAGCCATGCTGTCTATCCTTAATCAGTCCACATCGATCCAAATACTTATATATCCGGCTCCTGCACATATGTTTTAATAACTTTCCCACTACTGATGTCAAGCTCACTAACATAACATTTTCTCGTTTCTCCTTAGAGCCCTTCTCGAACAGTGGAACAACATCGGCTGTCCTCCAATCCTCCAGTACCTCACCTGTCACTAAGGATGATTTCAATAGCTCTGCTTGGACCCCGACAATTTTTGCACTTGTCTTCCGCAGGGTCCTAGGGAACAACTTGTCAGGCCCTTGGGATTAATCCACGCTAATTTGCCTTAAGACAGTAAACACCTCCACCTCTGTAATTTGTCCAGGGTCCCTGAAGTTGATGCTGCCTTGCCTCACCTCTATCGACTCTGTGTCCATCTCCTGAGAAAATACGGATGCAAAACTACTATTTAAAACCTCCCCCATCTATTTTGTCTCCCGTATAGATTACCATTCTGATCGTCCAGAGTGGGCATGTTTCAGTTCTGACCTTCTCCATGTTTCTGTGACAGAGAAGCTGGCCAAACCTGACTGGAAGGGGAATCTGGTAGGAGTGACGACAGAGCAGCAATGGCTGGAGTTTCTGGGAGCAACTTCGGAGCTGAGTGATAGACACATCCCAAAGAAGTGGAAGAAATGGAAAGGTAGGAGGACACAACCATGGCTGAAATGAGAAGCCAAAGTCAACATAAAAGCCAAAGAGAGGACAAATAATAGAGCAAAAACTATTGGGAAGCTTTTAGAAACCAACAGAAGACAACTAAAGAAAGTCAAATGAGCTCAGGGTGTGGATATATGATATTGTAGTCATTAATGTGTCTTGGTAGCACCCAACAGCCTGAGGAATTTAGAGGAACAAAATATCTGGGGCCTCGATATCTCTTGAAAACAAAGGTTTCCTGCACCAGTTACCTTTCAACTTTTATTTTGGCAGGCACATACAAACTTTACACCCTCAAAATTTCACTTCTGAAGAACCCCCACTCACCAAGTACTCCTTTGCCAGAAAACAGCCTGTCCCAATCCACCCTTGTCAAATCCTTGCAAATACCATAAAAATTGATCTTTCTCCAATTTAGAATCTCGAGAGGTTCAGATCTCTGTTTTTCCGTACTTACTTGGAATCTCATGGCATTATGATCACTAGACACAAAGTGTTCCCATACACTAATTTCTGTCACCAGCCCTGGATCGTTTCCCAACAGCTTATTGCACACTTCTACGCCGGATGTTTTACGTACTGATTAAGGCTCATTTGACAAACTCTACCCCATCTAGTCCTTTTACAGTATGGGAGTCCCAGTCAATAAATGGAAAGTTAAAATCACTTACTATCTCAACTTTTGTTTCTTGGTATAGTCTGTGAACTCTCTACAAATTTGTTCCTCTAGATCCCTCAGACTGTTGGGTGCAACCAATTCCCAGTAATGCCTACGATATCATAATTCCATGCCCTGGGCTCATCTGGCTTTGCTACGATGCTTCTTGCATTGTGATTTCCACAGCTCAACACATCTATTGCACCATGCTCAAGCATTTGATTACTGACTCTGTCTGAGGTCTGAACAACATCTGTCTGGTGTCAAGAAAACAACCTCTCCCTCAATGTCAGAAAAACCTCTGACGCTGATTTTTGTGGTGAGGACGCAGGAAAGGTTTTCTTCTGATGACTCTTCCATGAAGGTCATGTTTGTGCAGGTGTCGCTGCACAGTAGAACAGTGCACCACCACTCCAGAGGCTGCTAAATCTTCCTGAAGGTCTTTTTACAGTCAAACAGGGGTTTTGATTTGCCTTTCCAGGAATCCTACGAGTAGTTCTCTCAGAAAGTTTTCTTGGTCTTCCAGACATCAACTTGACCTCCACCATTCCTGTTAACTGCTATTTCTTAATTACATTACGAACTGAGGAAACGGCTACCTGAAAACACTTTGCTATCTTCTTATAGCCTTCTCCTGCTATGTGGGCATCATTTATTTTAACTTTCAGAGTGCTAGGCAGCTGCTTAGAGGAGCCCATGGCTGCTGATTGTTGGGACAAGGTTTGAGGAGTCAGGGTATTTATAAAGCTTTGCGATTTGCATAACCTGGCCTGTCCTAACGACGACTGTGAACAAGCTATTGACCTAACAAGCTAATTCAGGTCTGAGACCTTGGTAAAATTTAACTGAGAGCTCAAATCTCTTGGGGTGCCCAAACTTTTCCATGGTGCTCCTTTCCTTTTTCTCACTCTAAAATTGTATAAAACATAATAGTACACTAATATTGCTTAAATTTGGAAAATAATATTTCATCTTTATGAATTTTGGAGACCAGTTCACCTTCTACTCACTTATTCACAGTAACAGGAAGTTTGACCAGTGGTGCCCAGCTATTCGCATACCGCTCTATGGGATGAGGTGCAGAGCACGGGGTGTGACGGGAGAGGGGGGGAGGGGGAGGAGGAGGAGGAGGAGAACTGAGAGAGGGCAAAGAGGGAGAATGCATGGGATGAGTGTTAGATTTAGAGGGTGAGAAAGAGGGGAAGACAGTGTGGGATACAGGAGCCAGCAGGCGACCAGAACAGAAAACAATACTTCAGGTGGGATCTGACCAGGGTCCTAAATAGCCTCAACATTACCTCTCGGCTCTTAAACTCAATCCCATGATTAATAAAGGCCAATGCACCGTATGCTTTCTTAACCACAGAGTCAACCTGCGCAGCTGCTTTGAGTGTCCTGTGGACTCGGACCCCAAGATCCCTCTGATCCTCATATATAAAGACCATTACTGAAGATCTACAACCTACAAGGATCCTTGTTATAAATTCCACTTTGCATTTAAATATTGTTGATGTATGTATGGGATGAGGTGCAAAGTGAGGGGTGTGACAGGAGGGAGGGAGAGAGAGGAGAGCGAGAGAGAGATTGAGAGAGGGAGAGGGGGTTGAGAGACTAAGAGAGAGAGAGAAGAGGGTGAACGCGTGGGGTGAGTGGTGCATTTAGAGGGTGACAAAGAGGGCAAGACAGTGTGGGATACGGGAGCCAGCAGGGAGAGTGCTTGGGGGGGAGGGGGGATGTAGGGAGACAGATAGAGAGGAAGAGGGCTGGAAATGGAGGAGGTTACAGAGTGGTGGAGGTGAGTGAGTGAGAGAGAGTTAGAGGGAGCCGAGAGCGTGTGCGAGAGGGGGAGATGGAGATGGGAAGGCAGAGGGTGACTGAGAGTGAGATGGCGGGTGATAGGGGTAGGGGCAGGGATTGTGGGATGGGAGGGAGAGAATGGAAGAGTAAGAGAACCAGATAGATAGAGGGGAGAGAGTGTGAGAGAAATGAAGAGAGGTATGAGAGAGTGAGGAGATGAAGAGAGACGAGAGAGGAGTACGATTTGTTACTAGAGGAGTAGAGAGAGTGGTGATAGAGAAGGAGAGCATGAGGAAAGGAGTGAAAGAGTGGGAGGCTGGTCGAGTAGCAGTGTAACTGAGAGGGATAGGGAAGAGAAGAGGGGAGGGAGAGTGGCGGTGAAGAAACAAGAATGATTGAGGGGCGATGATAAGGAAGGGGTGAGGGAAAATTGAGACAGTGAGGGAGAGAGGGAGCAAGAAGGGAGGGCTGGAGTAGAGGAAGAGGAACTGTGAAGAGGGTGTGGCGAGGGAAATGGGGTAAGTAGCTAGGGGTGAGGGAGAAAGACAAGGAGATGGTATGTCTGATTAGAATTATTAGACTAACTATTTATTTAGTCCCCAGTTGCAGGGTCATTAATCATGTATGTTCACAAGTCACCGAACAAATCCACCGTGGGATTACGGTTCCATGCTGGGAATTATGAGTGTGAGGGTAGCTTGCTGTTCTCGGTGTCGGATGTGGGAGGTCCCGGAGTCTCCTAGCCTCCCGGACGTTCACATCTGCGCCAGGTGCGCCGAGCTGCAGTTCCCAAGGGACTGTGCCAGGGAACTGGAGCTGCAGCTCGATGACCTTCGTCTGGTCAGGGAGAGCGAGGAGGTGATAGAGAGGAGTTACAGGCAGGTGGTCACACCGGGGCCATGGGAGGCAGACAGGTGAGTCACGGTTAGGAGGGGGAAGGGGAAGAGTCAGTACTAGAGAGTACCCCAGTGGCTGTACCCCTTGACAATAAGTACTCCTGTTTGAGTACTGTTGGGGGGGGGGAACAGCCTACCTGGGGGAAACAACAGTGCCCGTGCCTCCGGCACAGAGTCCGGCCCTGTAACTCAGAAGGGTAGGGAAAGGAAGAGGAAGGCAGTAGCAATCGGGGACTCAATAGTTAGGGGGTCAGATAGGCGATTCTGTGGATGCAGTCAGGAGACCCGGATGGTAGTTTGCCTCCCTGGTGCCAGGGTCCGGGATGTTTCTGATCACGTCCATGATATCCTGAAGTGGGAGGGTGAGGAGCCAGAGATCGTGGTACATATAGGTACCAATGACATAGTAGGAAAAGGGAAGAGGTCCTGAAAGGAGAATACAGGGAGTTAGGAAGGGATTTGAGAAGAAGGACCGCAAAGGTAGTAATCTCGGGATTACTGCCTGTGCTACGCGGCAGTGACAGTAGTAATGGAATGAGGTGGAGGATAAATGCGTGGCTGAGGGATTGAAGCAGAGGGCAGGGATTCCAGTTTCTGGAACATTGGGACGTATTTTGGGGCAGGTGTGACCTGTACAAAAAGGACGGGTTGCACTGGAAACCCAAGGGGACCAATATCCTAGTGGGGAGATCTGTGAAGGCTACTGGGGAGACTTTAAACTAGAATGAATGGGGGGGGGGGAATCAAATTGAAGAGACTAGGAGAGAAGAGGTTAGTTCACAAATAGAGAAAGCTTGTAGACAGTGTGAGGAAATCTAGGAATAATGGTGCATATTTCCCTGAAGGTGGAATCTCCTGTGGTGGTGAAGAAAGCTTTTGGTATGCTGGCCTTTATAAATCAGAGCATTGAGGATAGGAGTTGGGATGTGATGTTAAATTTGTACAAGGCATTGGTGAGGCCAGATTTGGAGTATTGTATACAGTTCTGGTCACCGAATTATAGGAAAGATGTCAACACAGTTCAGAGGAGATTTATTAGAATGTTACCTGGGTTTCAGCACCTAAGTTACAGAGAAAGGTTGAACAAGTTAGGTCTTTATTCTTTGGAGTGTAGAAGGTTGAGGGGGGACTTGATAGAAGTATTTAAAATTATGTGGGGATTGATAGAGTTGACGTGGATAGGCTTTTCCCATTGAGTGTAGGGGAGATTCAAACAAAAGGACATGAGTTGAGAGTTAAGGGGCAAAAGTTTAGGGGTAACACAAGGGGTAACTTCTTTACTCAGAGAGTGGTAACTGTGTGGAATGAGCTTCCAGTGGAAGTGGTAGAGGCAGATTCAATTTTGTCATTTAAAAAGAATTGGATAGGTATATGTACAGGAAAGGAATTGGGGGTTATGGGCTGAGTGCAGGGAAGTGGGACTAGGTGAGAGTAAGCGTTCGGCACGGACTAGAAGGGCCGAGATGGCCTGTTTCCGTGCTGTAATTGTTATGTGGTTTTACCACGTACGATTCTGGTCTCCATATCCGACAGCGGGGAGTTTTAACACATATGGGGACCAACTGCAACTTGCCGTACAATATCAACCCCAGCTGATGCGGGTGTTTCTCCTGTTCAGTTGGCAGTGAGAAAGGGGTTAATCTCGGGTTTTGAAAATCGAGGACCGGTTGCAGTGGGAAAGGGCCGGGACCGAGCCGGACAGCTGGAGGCTCCGGGCTCTCCAGTCTTGCATCCCTGGTTTTAGTTTTGCACTGAGTCGAGATTGCGGGATCAGTTTGCTCTGGTTCCCCAAGCTGGGAGGGTGGATGTGGGTGAAGGGGGCCTGTCTGTGTGTTGGTGTGGGGTGAATGGTCAGAAGGGTGTGGGGCCACTGGCGGGACGGAGGGTGGTTCGGGTACTGTGGGTTATCGGAAGTAACATAACCTGGGTGGATGTGCAAGGGGTAAATTACGTTGTCAACGAGGGTGGATCTGGTCCAATGAATCAGACAGATCAGCTCGCGTGTCCTTTCAGGAGGCCACAATTCTCTCTTCATCTTAATCACTGACTAATCTTCCTGTTAACATTGAGTTTATTACAGAGGCCCAGGGTCTGGGAATGGCTGAGTGGTAGGAGGCAGAGGGTGATGGTGAGAGGCTGTTTCTTGGACTCGAGTCCCGTGCTTAGTGACGTTCCCTGAGGTTATGCCCATTGCTACTTGTCATTTATGTCAATAATTCGGTTGAGAAAGTACAGGGTATGGGCAGAGAGTTTGCAGCAAGTTCAAACAAATACTGTTTTAGAAAGACAGTCAGCATAAATACTCCCCTCTCTTTCCCTCTACCCACTCAGAACTGACCAAAAGCTACATCAGAGGATGCAAGATCTTGAACTGAGTAACCACTGTGAGGGAATGGGAGAGGTTTCAAAGGGCTGGGCTGCTGGAAGCACATTACCAGACCTGGAGTGATTGCAACTGGGTCTGACAGAGGCATAACTGGTACTTCTGGGCACATTCAGTCTCACTCCAACTATTTCCTACATTCCTTTGTACAGGTATGTAATGTCTAAAGGACTAGTGTTTGAGTGAATGAGACTCACCAAACTTTCTCCTGACTGAATCAATGGAAACCCTGAGTCAGATGGGTTCTCTCCAGTCGGTGTTCTCAGTCCTCGGGCTGGTTCACTTGTTGCTGTTCCCTCGTCTTCAGTCGTGGTTTGCCTCCAGTTGGGGTTTTTCTTCAAATAAATCTCTCACCGCAGGTCTAACTTTAACCAGAGAGACAATGAAACACATTAATAATGAAAAGGAAAACTAAACATTTCTGCGTAATGTTGCTAAGAACAAAACTCACTGAAATTTAAACACTGAAGGCAGATTTAATGATCTCAGTAAACAATCTCTTATCGTCCCTCACATGACAGAGACAATACGGGATAAGAAGGAGCCATCATTCAGTCATGGTAAGACATTAGACACAGGAACAGAATTAGGTGATTCGATCCATCTGGTCTGCCCACCATTCAACCACGACTGATTTTTTTTCCAACACCATATTCCTGCCTTCCTCCTGTAACCCTGAAGCTACTCAGCAATCATGAATATATTAATCTGTCATAAATATACCCAAATGGCAGCCTCAACCAACATCTGTGGCAACAAATTTCACAGATCAGACATCTTTTGGCCAAAAAATTTTTCTCATCTGAGTTTTAAGGGGAAGCATCTTTATTCTGAGACCTTGCTGTCAGATCACAGACTCCCTGTCTAATGGAAACATCCTCTCCATGTCCAGTGTATCCAGGCTCTTCAGCATTCGGTAGGTTTACTTAACCATACATCCCCCCACCACCCCCACCGTCCCTCTGAACTCCATTGAGCACAGGTCCAGAACCATCAAATGCTCCACCGATCATTCCTGAGATTACTTATGTAAACCTTGTTAGTAACAACTGTACTGAACACATTTCCAGGAATAACAGACAAATTGGTACGAGGATAATTGACAGGGAAATGTTGTGCTTTCTATACTGTTCTACTATCACATGTGCTGGCGCGTGGCCAAGTGGTTAAGGCGTTGGTCTAGTGATCTGAAGGTTGCTAGTTCGAGCCTTGGCAGAGGCTGCGTGTGTGTCCTTGAGCGATGACACCGGTGCCAAGCTATATGGGTTCTAATGCCCTTCCCTTGGACAACATCGGTGGTGTGGAGAGGGGAGCCTTGCAGAGACTCTAACGGAGGCCTTCAAACTATCACAGCCATTTTCATTTCCAGGTTAAAACAGGTCCATTTCATGAAATATAAACCAAGAAATAAAAAGAAACTGGAATTACCAGAAACAGCTTACAATACAATTCAATTAATAACATTTCATCAGAATGATTTCAAACATTTTCAGTTTTTAGTGCAGATCTCCAGCACAGCTGCCTGATTTCCACTGTGTGACAGTGGGGGGGGGGAATTTCCAAACACAGTTTCAACACCAGACACAGGGTCTATTTCTACTGTTGTAAACTCACAGCCTCTCCCTGTGAGGATGAAATGGGAACTCATCCTCTCCTCAGATTGGCAGTCATTGCTTCCAAAGGAACTCCAGAAACAAACATCTGATCCCAGACCAGAAATACTCACTCAACACCTCACAAGCCCAAACAGCTCAATCCCCGGGTCCATTTTACCTGGATCAAAAACCGTGATCTCCCAGGACCCAACCTCGCAATCACACAGCTGAATCTGTCACTCACCGACCCTGAGAGTCTCACACATCATCTCCACATCTCACACTGGGTAGTGCAATCCGGGATTTCCCCACAAACAATGTCCAGCTGCTCAAAATTTCTGCTTCATTGCAGAACGAGCATCCAGCCCCATCTGTAGAAGCACTAACCAAAGTCAAAGCCAAACCACCGACAGTTCCATTTGCCTGGAATGCCAATCACAGGATTAGAGCCCAAGCACCAACTCTCCCAGTACTCTTTGATGCCAGTAAAATGCTGCAGTGTGTCAGTCCGTCACTGTTCATAAACTAGCACCTCCACACCAATGCACAACAGAACTGGTACCTGATGACCCTCCGGCATTCCAGCTAACAATAACCGATTCTGGAAATGACTCAGCAAGGCCAAAGGTACAAAAGAACACTTCACAATGAAGACAAGGGTTGGAAGAAAGTTTGCTGATATATAACATTGAGGAGGTGGGATACAAGGCGGACTGAGGATGACCCAGATGGTTGATGTTCATCACTGAAGCGGGGTTGGGGGGTGTGAGGAGACTGGACAGAGGTTGAACAAGATGAGCAGATGGAACCAGGTGGGAGAAGGGATCAAGGACAATCACTGATGGTCCTCCAGCAACACATAGGTACTGAATGAATAGGACATACTACTGTACAAAAGATTCTAAAATGACAGAATTAGCAAAAATAACAAGAACTTTGCCAGATATACTTTGACCCTCACCAGATTTTTATCAACACACCATAGGAAGTTTCCCATCCAGACACTTCACGCTTTGCATGGTAACTGCTCCGCCCGTGACTGTGAGGAACGGCAGAGACCTTTGGATCCAGATCAGCACGTCACAGAAACCATTCTCCCCCCTAGACTTCCCAGTCCCTCGGTAAAGCAGGCAGTGAAATCAAAGATCCCCACAACCTGGGACGTTCTCCTTTATCACCCACCCCAGTCCGGGAGAAGACACAACAGCCATAAAGCTTCAGGAAGCGAGGAGAGTTGGAGGATGAGTGACCGCCCATCTGGAGATTGTGAACATGCACAAAGAGATCGTTACATCTGCGGTTAAATGGAAGGGGCAAATGGGATCACGTGACCGGTGGGGTCTAACACCCCAGGCACAGACTCCAGCTTCCCAGCACTCTGTGGAAATAAACAGACGCCCCTCACATCTCCTCTCACCTTAAATGTGTCAGACATTTCAAACCCCAGGTAAAACATAACGTCTGTCCACTCTATCTATTCCTTTCGTAATCTGATAAACGTCCATCCAGTCTCTCCCCAGCCTGCGCCGCTCTGGAGAAAACAACACAATTTTGTCCAGCCTCTCGTTATAGCTCATGCCCTCTAATCCAGGCAGTGTCCTGGTAAACCTCTTCTGCGCCCTCTCCAAAGCCCCGACATCCTTCCGAGAATGGGGGCAACCAGAACTGTATGAAACACTCCAGATGTGGGCTAACAAGTTTTACAAAGCTGCAACACAACTTCATGACTTTTGAACTCAGTGCTTCAACTAATAAAGACAACCACGCCATTTGCCTTCTTATCGACCCGATCAATCTGTGCAGTCTCTTTCAGGGAGCGATGAACTTGGAGTCTAAGATCCCTCTGATCATCAACACTGTTCAGGGTTTTGCATTTAACACTGTACTGTCTCATACATTCAGGGGTGCAGTGCTACCAGAGCTCACCGGAGAGCCGCTCCGACACCTCTGTAAAAAAGTCAAAATAAACAAGCACGGAATTTAACAGCGGCCGCATATTAAATAGAGGGAATTTTACGGAAGCGGGGGTTGGGAAGAGGGGGTGTTGGCTGGTGGGGAAAAATACCACTAATAACATTAGGATATTTGATCGTTTTTGGTGAAATCCTGGAGCTGTGACTGTTTTTTATTTAGGTACTTGTGAAATTCCTTCTCGCTAGGAAGCTGGGAAATACCTGCACAGAAGTGCAAGCATTTTTCCGCTCTTTCCAATGGGTACCATTGGATTCCAGAAAGGAGCTATATTAGGCAAGGAATGAACATAGAAACCCAAGTTTAAAAGTCGAAAACAATGAAAGAAAAATTCACTGCTCGCTCATCTTCATCCTGATTTTGAACAAAGACACAAGCTAATCATCCAAAATCCTCTTCTACACCTGGATAAATTTAGTTTTGTTTTACAAGCTAAATGGAAAAAAAGCATTTCTGGGCTATAAGCTAGTTTTACGTCATTTCAACTATCATTAATAGCGGATCAACCCCTTGGCCTCGCTCCACCAACTGTAGCTGATGGAAAAGAGGCTCTTTTTCTCTTTGTGTTGATAGGAAAAAGAGTAATTTAGTGAGGCAATGAACGAGATGAAATGCATTTCCAAACCTCCCAAATGGTTGCTGTCCTCCCCTGTTAACATTTGTCACTTCCAAACTACGATATTTTCTTTTTGTATAAATGCGATAATAATTCATGTAAAGATTCAAGCTTAACTTTTTATATATTTAAAGACTAAACAGGATCTGTAAAGGTCGAACCATGTAACACCCGACGTGTGAGAATATTGTGAGTATCAACACCCACAGGTACACTTCCCAGCCAACCATTTCTGCGAGTGAAACAGTACGAGGCAGAGTTGCCAACCTACCACTTTTGAGACTAATATTTACCAATATTCGTGGCTTTAGCAATAGTTCATCAGACGTTCTTTTTTCATACTTGATTACTTGGTTCCAATTTAGGGGCTAAAAGTGTAAAAAATGAATTGCTTTATTTCTGTTATTTTTATACCTCTGAGGAACACTGCTAAGCGCTGCGGGCCCTGCCGTCTGCTCCGACTCAGTCGTATTAGTAAGGCTACTCCTAATCCTAAAGTAAATTTTTCTCACTAACAACCCTTTGGCTTCTAAGCAAACAAAGTTATTTTACTTGCTTGATAATTATATTCTATGATAATCAGTTAAGTGCAACCGTGCAATACTTTGTCATATTATTAAATTAAGTATTATATGTTTAATTGTATCAGTTATACACTGAAATGTAGTGATAGGCTGTAATCTTGTTAATGTCTTAGCTATCACTATATTTCTGTGGAGCTCTGGAATTCACATATTTCTTTCATCTTGGTTTACTGCTTGACATTACAAGAAGCCCTATTACACGAATGGGGCAAGGAAGTTGTTCAGTACATGAAATGAGCAGGTACACAAATTGGGTGTCACTCCCGAGAGGTGATTGATAGGAAAGATATCAATAAATGAGAGAGAGTGCAGAGACGATTTACTAGGATGTTACCTGGGTTTCAGCACTTAAGTTACAGAGAAAGTTTGAACAAGTTAGGTCTCTATTCATTGGAGCATAGAAGGTTGAGGGGGGATTTGATCGAGGTATTTAAAATGTTGAGAGGGATAGAGTTGACGTGAATAGGCTGTTTCCATTGAGAGTAGGGGAGATTCAAACGAGAGGACAGGATTTGAGAGTTAGGGGGCAAAAGTTTAAGGGAAACACGGGAGGTATTTCTTTACTCAGAGAGTGATAGCTGTGTGGAATGAGCTTCCTGTAGAAGTAGTAGAGGCCAGTTCAGTTGTGTCATTTAAGGTAAAATTGGATAGGTATATGGACAGGAAAGGAGTGGAGGGTTATGGGCTGAGTGCGGGTAGGTGGGACTAGGTGAGATTAAGAGTTCGGCACGGACTAGGAGGGTCGGAATGGCCTGTTTCCGTGCTGTGATTATTATATGGTTGTATGGTTATAAGTTCGTGGCCTACGGTGGAATTTTACAAAACCGAGCAATTTTCAATTATCTGAAACAGAAATACCGCAAATGTTATTAATTTCAAACTTTCTGCATAATCACTCAAAGAGTTGAACTACACGTGCAGGTACCGAGAGCTGTATAACTTTAGGCCTTCTAACCTAGGCCACGAACTTATCAATCATTCCTCGTACAGCTCTGGCACCTAAATAATTGCCACTGCACCCCTGCTCCAATCATCCGGCAGAGCTCGGGCCCGGCCCTTTCCCAATGCAACCGGCCCACATTTACACAATTTCGGGATCAACCCCGACTCACCCGCGCTCGAATCGGAGAACGGCCAACAGCTGCAGAGAGCACTGCGCATGCGTTTAGCAGACGTTTCTCCGCAGCGCCACCCGTGGCCAGAAACCATGCAGCGCCACCTGTGGCCAGAAACCATGCAGCGCCACCAGTATCTGGAGGTCCATGCAGCGCCACTAGTGCAGGAGGCGGGAGGGACAACGGAGAGGTAAATCACAAACACCACAAAGTCTGCAGATGCTGGAAATTCAGAGCAACACAAACAAAATGCTGGCGGAACTCAGCAGGCCGGGCAGCATCTATCGAAAAGAGTTTTCAGTTGAACCCTCCTTCAGGACTGAGATGGGACGGGAATAAAATCGGGGCGGGCGAGGAAATGTCTCGCTGGAAGGTGACAGGTGAAGCCAGGTTGGTGGGAAAGCTCAAGAGCAGAAGAAAATAGAGTCTAATAGGAGAGGAGAGTGGAGAACAGGAGAAAGTGATGGAGCAGTGGACCCAGAGAAAAATGATATGCAGGTGAGAGGACGTGAAAGGTCAGAGAGGAAGAGAGGGAGTGGGAGGGAGGGGTGTGAGGGAAATCTGTTCACCGGAAGGAGAAATCGATATTCATGCCATCAGGTTGTGGGGGCGGGGGTACATAGACGGAATGTACTCAGACAGGATGAAGAGGTCAATACTCCCCAATGCCATTAGGCTTTACAATTCAACCGCCAGGACTTAAGAACTTTTTAAAAGCTATTATTAATGCTTTTTGAGATAGTGATTTAGATGCATATCCCATTTTTTACTGAGTTAAGTATTGTATGTAATTAGTTTTGCTACAACAAGTGTATGGGACATTGGAAAAAAGTTGAATTTCCCCATGGGGATGAATAAAGTATCTATCTATCTATCTATCTATCTATCTATCTATCTATCTATCTATGAGGTGCTGATCCTGGACCCTGAAGTTAGCCTCATCTTGGCACAAGAGGAGGCGATGGGTTGACACGTCGGAACGGGAATGGGAACCGGAATGAAAATGTTTGGACACCGGGAACTCCCGCTCGGAGCGGATAGTTCAAAGTTTAATTTATTATAAAGCAGGTATCCATAAACAACTCTGAGTTTTTTTTTGTTCTTCTCCAGAGAACCACGAAACAAAGAAAGAACATGAAAGTCGCTCAGGGAGAAAAATCGAACTCCCACCCCACCCCCCGCATAAAAAAGAACGTCATACTGATCATCAACCGCCAAACCCACCCCTCCGGACAAAAGGGAACAATAACATCGACTCCCCCCGATTTAAAAAAAAATCCCTACCCCGCACAACTGCGGAGTAGCCGGTGTCAGCAGTGTAGAGGCGGCCGCATCGGGAGCAGCGGACACAACAGGCGACCCCGGAAGATTCACAGGTGAAGTGTCGCCTCACCTGGAAGGATGTTTGGACAACGGAGAGAGTTCGACCGTCCGGCCCTTTCACTGTGACACCCCGAACTCCACATCAAATCCGTCCAAACGAATCTGGGTGAACTTTAATGACCAATAAATATAATTCCTCTCAGAGATCAGCTGTCTGAGTGATTCCCTGACTCTGAGAGGCAGGGGTATCTATGGTCCACACTGTCAGGGTGTTGAGTTTACCAGGAGACAAAGACTGCAGGGACGAGAGGTTCTCTGTTGACTAATACACTGTGTGTGGACACCGCTGGCAATTCTGGTGTTGTGACCCGAATCGAGACAAACACCACGCTGCCCACTCCACCAACAACACGGCACAGCCGGACACATAACAGGGGACTTTACATCTCACAACACTGGATTCAGTGATGAAACCCGTGATTAATGTTGTTGACCCACTGAAACGTCCATTAAGTTGCTTTTAAATGCCAGCGCAATCCCACAGGTGACGTCACACAGCTCCTCCCCTACGCGCATGACATCACACATGGGCTCCCGAAACCGGGATCTGCCCTCACGTGTGCGGTGTCTTACGTCACCCACGCGCTGCTGTGCTCGAGCTTTATCAGTTTAACGGCTGGGATAATAATCACGTGATCAGCCCCTTCCCCCCACCGCTGTCAACAGAGGATTCAGGCGCTGCGCTATTCCCATTGGTGCGAAACGATGTCAATCACTGGTTACAACCATTCGCGGAGGCGGACAAGCCGAGTGGGCGTTACCCCGCTGAGTTCGTCTCCCGTTCAAGCGACAATTATTTGTGCTTTGTTGAGATTGTACCTGGAATATGGTGTAAAATCCCGATCCCCACACTAACACGGGTTATACAGACCAAAGGACAAACTGCCGGAGGGTCGGGGCAGAGTGACAATTATTTGTGCTTTGTTGAGATTGTACCTGGAATATGGTGTAAAATCCCGATCCCCACACTAACACGGGTTATACAGACCAAAGAACAAACTGCCGGAGGGTCGGGCAGAGTGACAATTATTTGTGTTTTGTTGAGATTGTACCTGGAATATGGTGTAAAATCCCGATCCCCACACTAACACGGGTTATACAGACCAAAGGACAAACTGCCGGAGGGTCGGGGCAGGGTGACAATTATTTGTGCTTTGTTGAGATTGTACCTGGAATATGATGTAAAATCCCGATCCCCACACTAACACGGGTTATACAGACCAAAGGACAAACTGCCGGAGGGTCGGGGCAGAGTGACAATTATTTGTGCTTTGTTGAGATTGTACCTGGAATATGGTGTAAAATCCCGATCCCCACACTGACACGGGTTATACAGACCAAAGGACAAACTGCCGGAGGGTCGGGGCAGAGTGACAATTATTTGTGCTTTGTTGAGATTGTACCTGGAATATGGTGTAAAATCCCGATCCCCATACTAACACGGGTTATACAGACCAAAGAACAAACTGCCGGAGGGTCGGGCAGGGTGACAATTATTTGTGCTTTGTTGAGATTGTACCTGGAATATGATGTAAAATCCCGATCCCCATACTAACACGGGTTATACAGACCAAAGGACAAACTGCCGGAGGGTCGGGCAGGGTGACAATTATTTGTGCTTTGTTGAGATTGTACCTGGAATATGGTGTAAAATCCCGCTCCCCATACTGACACGGGTTATACAGACCAAAGGACAAACTGCCGGAGGGTCGGGAAGGGTGACAATTATTTGTGCTTTGTTGAGATTGTACCTGGAATATGATGTAAAATCCCGATCCCCATACTAACACGGGTTATACAGACCAAAGGACAAACTGCCGGAGGGTCGGGCAGGGTGACAATTATTTGTGTTTTGTTGAGATTGTACCTGGAATATGGTGTAAAATCCCGCTCCCCATACTGACACGGGTTATACAGACCAAAGGACAAACTGCCGGAGGAACTCAGTGGGTCGGGCAGCATCTGTGGAGGGAAATGGACCGTCAACATTTCGGGCCGAGACCCTCCCTCTGGACTGAGAGTGGACGGGAAATAGTCTGAGAAAAGAGGTGAGGGGTGGGGATGGGGCAAAAGCTGGGGAGTGAGAGGTGGATCCAGGTGAGGGGGGAGGTGGGAATGTGAAAATAATGACAAGGGTGGGAGGTGAGTAGTTGGGGCAACACGGGCTGCAGAAAATGGAAATGAATTCCATAGAGGATGAAAAAAGAGGTTAGAGAGTATTTGTTATAGAGAGTGCAATGAATATTCACCTGACTGATCCCTGGAGTGGTGGGGTCATAACTTGAAGAAAGATCAAATGTGATAACTCTAAATGTCATTTAGAGAATCGAGGACTGAGAGGTGAACACATTGAAATGCACAACATCATTACCGGTTGAACCAGGGATCCCAGTCTCTGAAACAGGGGATGGACTGTCCGAGACTGTGATGAGGGGAAATGTCTCCATTCCGAGGGTGGTGAATATCTGTAAATCCCCACCACAGAGGGCGGCAGATGTGTGGAGACTGAAGGGGTGGAGGAAATGAGGATTGGGCAGAAACATGTGGTTGAGATGGGTGAGCAGCCGCCATCTTGCTGATGGTTAGAGGGGATGAATGGCCTCCTGCTGTTTCTCACTTGATGTCCAGCAAGGCTCCGGAGGAACGTGAATAGAAATTAGTGTTTATATATACAGAACTGATTTAAATTAAACGTGAACATTTCCTGTTTGGGTCTGAATCATGTTTTGGACCTGGATGGGAATTGAGCCGGAGACTCTGTGACCTGGAGGTGGAGGGAAAGGAATCGGGGAAGATATGGTGTGGAAAAATAATCATGTATCTGGGGTAAATATGGAATAATGTGGTGAATGCGGTGGATGGGTCGGGCAGCGTGTGAGGGGCGAGGAGCAGAGTCACCGGTTCAGGTGGGAGACCCTCCACCCGTCACCTGATCCCGTTTCCCGTTCATGTTTTTCCACAGATCTGCAGCATCTGCGGGTCACTGCTCTACGTGTACGTGTAGCTTCATCTTTCCCCGTTCAGACAAGGCAGTGAGATCCGGATCTGTCACAACCTCTCATTGTGGGTGGACAATGTTTTTTTTTCTCTGCAATAGTTTCTGTTGTTTCATTCCACTGTTTTGAGGTGCTGAAGTGCTGCCAATGTTTCTGGGTGTCTGACCCGTTTTTGTGAGAATTTAGCCTTTTCTATTTCTCTGAGCTTCTCATAAATGTGTAAAGTTCAGTTCAGCTTCACCTCAGAATTTCCAAAGCAACACCCAGTCAGTCAAATTGCTCCACAAAATTAAAATAGCTTATTACATTTTTTTTCTATTTTTGTACTATATATATGTATATTCTTATTTTAAATCACAATTGTTAAAAACTATTGTTATTAAATAGGTTCTACTGCTACTGCAAGGACAACAAATTTCATGTCATATGCCGGTGCTATTAAACCTGATTCCTGGAGCAAAAGGAAAAACATTGTATTCATACAACCCAGATGGTGTCACAAATGCAGAAATTTCTCTACCTCTGTCCGTCAATGGAACACACCAATACCCTTTCAACAGATTAATCTTTGTAAGAAATTAGCTTTTCCAGCCTTATCGATGCAATGATCCACTCTAGGGATAGGATAGGCATCTGTTTTTATTACTGCATTTACCTTTCTATAATCAGTGCAAAATCTAACATGACCATCAGGTTTGGGCACAATAATGCAGGGTGACTCCAATCTCATTTTGAAGGCCTAATAATACCATTCTCCAGCATATACTCAATTCCCTGGTCAGCCAATTTACACTTTTCTACGTTCATGCAATATGGGTGTTGTTTAATCAGTTTGGCTTGACCAATATCTACATCATGTACTGCGACCGTGGTTTGCTTGGGAACATCGGGAAATAAATCTTTAAACTTCAGAATTAATTCCTTCAGCTGTTGTTGTTGCTTTGGCTGCAGATGAGACAACTTGTTAGCAGTGTTTTCTGGAACAACCGAGTTCATTGGCCTAACTGGGACCATGTTTGGCTTGTGCAAAGTCTCAGATGAATCAATAGTTTCATTCTCAGGGTTGCCAGTTTCATTTGTTTTGACAACAACACACACAGATGGTACATGCCTGTCAAAAAAGGCTTTATCATATTTATGTGTACCACCTGTGTTAGTTTAAGTCAGCTGGGTGTTTTACTAACATAATTCACATCATTAGTTTGGGAGACTATTTCATACGGTCTATTGAATTTCGCCTGAAGTGGATTTGTCAACATAAGGCAAGCAGCTTATCTCCCACCTGGTATTTTCAATCGCAAGCCCACTTATCAAACCAACACTGCATTTTGTCCTGAGAAATCTTTAAGTTTTGTCTCGCTAGACTACAGGCTTGGTGTAGTTTATTATTGAACTTCAAATCATAGTCTAACGAGTTAGCATCAATCCACAGTTCCTTTTAACAAGGTGAAAGGTCACTCTGCGACCAAATACAAGTTCAAATGGAGTAAAGCCCAGTGATTCCTGTACTGACTCTCTTTCTGTGGACAAAAGCAAATGTATTCCTTCATCCCAGTCTTTTCCATTTTCAACACAATATGTCTTAATCATTGTTTTGAGGGTAGAATGAAATCTTTCTAAAGCCCCTTGTGATTCTGTATAGTATGCAGATGATGCAATTTGTTTTCCTCCCAGTTCAGAAACTACCTGCTGGAATAATCCAGATGTAAAATTACATCCTTGATCAGACTGGATTTCTTAAGGCAAATCGAATAAAGTGAAAATCTTGGTAAGAGCCTTCGCCACAGTTTTAGCTTTAATATTTCTGAGAGTTATTGCCTCTGGGAATCTGGATGCAGTACACATTATAGTTAGCAGATATTGATGGCCAGCTTTAGTCTTTGGCAATGGGCCAACACAATCCACTATAACTTTGGAAAAGGGTTCACCGAATGCAGGTACAGGCCACTGGGGTGAGCTCATTCGGTTTACCCACAACTTGACAAGTGCCTTTTGGAAACTCTTATTCAGGGTAAACATAACTTTATGAGTTAAAGCAAACTGATCTGCTAATCTAGCAGATTCCTGCATCGTGGCAGCATCATTTCCATCTAGATACGTCTTTATGTCATCAGGGACGCACTTTTTGAATTCTTCAATTAAAACCAACTCTTTCAAGCGGTTAAAATCAGCATTTACATGTTCAGATGTGCACCAACCGTCAAAACACACAAATTTCTCATAAGCAAATTCCGTATGTCTGGTTCACAGATTTCTTCAAATGTCTAAACTTTTACCTGTATGCTTCTGGGACCAACTCATAAGCTTTGAGCACAGTCTGTTTCACTATGTCATAATGTGTGGTGCGTGACCATGTGGTTAAGGTGTTGAACTAGCGATCTGAAAGTCATAAGTTCGAGCCTCAGCCGAGGCAGCGTGTGTGTCCTTGAGCAAAGCACTGAACCACACACAGCTCCTGCACATTGATAGCCCAGTGGTGATGATTGGGGCAGCATAGATAAATAAATAATAAGCTGCTTCAGCAACTGTCAAAGCAGAATAGGCTTGCTAAGCCTTCCCCTTAATTACACTTTGTAAGAGAATTTTCTTTCTGCTTTTCTGCCTCTCCAGCCTGAAACTGCGTTTGCCTTTCAGGAGCCTCCATCTTTAATTTTTCTAACTTGTACTGGGGCTCAAGCTCACTAGGTTTACTTTCAGGAAACAACTCCAACTCCTCCACTTTAAACACACCCTCAGATATATAATGTTCAGCTATTATCCAGCGCATCAGTGCCCTCCTCATTGTCAATTTCACCTTAGCAAGTATCAACGTTTTAGCAATACTCAATCCTTCTGGTGTCCTCTAATGACTGAGAGGTTCACACTTCCAGATATCTATCAACATCCATTGCTGCTGATTTTCCACACACAAATAAATCAAAAGGGATTTCCCCAATGAAATCGATATTAAATCAATCCTCAAATTTGTTCATATCCCTGACGCAGGCCCCATTTTTTTACAAACCGTAACGCTTTAGAAATGAACCAGCAGCAACAGACTACTCCCAGTGGCCACACATTTTAATTCCACGTCCCATTCCCATTCTGATATGTCTATCCATGGCCTCCTCTACTGTCAAAATTAATCCAAACTCAGGTTGGAGGAACAACACCTTATATACCAGCTGGGTAGCCTCCGACCTGATGGGATGAACATGGACTTCACCAACTTCTGTTAATGCCCCTCTTCCCCCATCACCAACATATTTAATTGTTTGTTTGTTTTCCATGTCTCTCTGGTGCTTCCCCCCGCCACATTTCTTTCTCCTGAGGCCTCCTGTCCCATGATCCTTTTCCATCTCCAGCTCTGTATCACTTTCGCCAATCACCTTTCCAGCTCTTAGCTTCATCCCACCTCCTCCGGTCTTCTCTTATCATTTCGCATTTCACCCTTCCCCCCACTACTTTCAAATCTCTTAGTATCTTTCCTTTCAGTTAGTCCTGATGAAGGGTCTCAGCCTGAAACATCGACAGTTCTTCTCCTTATAGATGCTGCCTGGCCTGCTGTGTTCTACCAGCATTTTGTGTGTGTTGTTTGAATTACCAGCATCTGCAGATTTCCTCTTGAGTGTTATGTGTACAAATGATAGATAGATAGACAGATAGATAGATAGATACTTTATTCATCCCCATTGGGAAATTCAACTTTTTTCCAATGTCCCATACACTTGTTGTAGCAAAACTAATTACATACAGTACTTAACTCAGTAAAAAATATGATATGCATTCAAATCACTATCTCAAAAAGCATTAATAATAGCTTTTAAAAAGTTCTTAAGTCCTGGCAGTTGAATTGTAAAGCCTAATGGCATTGGGGAGTATTGACCTCTTCATCCTGTCTGAGGAGCATTGCATCAAGAGTAACCTGTCACTGAAACTGCTTCTCTGTCTCTGGATGGTGCTATGTAGAGGATGATCAGAGTTTTCCATAATTGACCGTAGCCTACTCAGCGCCCTTCGCTCAGCTACCGATGTTAAACTCTCCAGTACTTTGCCCACGACAGAGCCCGCCTTCCTTACCAGCTTATTAAGACGTGAGGCGTCCCTCTTCTTAATGCTTCCTCCCCAACACGCCATCACAAAGAAGAGGGCGCTCTCCACAACTGACCTATAGAACATCTTCATCATCTCACTACAGATATTGAATGACGCCAACCTTCTTAGGAAGTACAGTCGACTCTGTGCCTTCCTGCACAAGGCATCTGTGTTGGCAGTCCAGTCTAGGATATGTATGTGCATAAATATAACTCCCAAACTATTGAGCTCGGGGGAAACAAGGCTTGTAGTCTTGAGATGGTAAAGTATGAAAGTTCAGTTCAACCACAGAATAGGTGATGAGAGAGATAATTGTAATCCAGGGTAAATGTTGAGAGGTTCCATGGTGGTAAAACGAGACAACAGTCACTGTAGATTTTATCTGTCATCCTTCCAAATCCACATACTAATTATCACCCGAAGTAACTTGTCATAAGGGGTATCGTCTTAAAATGAATTACCACACCACAGCCAGGCAAGGGTTAACACATAAGTGGCCTCCGCAGGATATCCCAAATCAGATCCACTCCTATGGGTCAAATGAGGTGACAACCACACATTTGATGTACGGTGAATTGATAATTAGCCCACCCTTGTGGGCAAAGGAAAGTACCAAACAGTGACCCTTGGCCACTAGTTCCCTGGTTTCGATTCTTCCATTTTTCCTCCTTCATCTCCATCTGACTCTGAGTGTCTGTGTCCTCGGTTAAAACTGAACAAGCTGCACGTGATGTAAACAAGCTGCAAGTCAGACTGATTTGCCTTCTTAATCTCTCTCTCTCTCTCTCTTAAAATGACAGTCCACAGCAAACAAAACCTAGGGATTCATAACAATGGCCACTCCCCATTGTGAGCTGACAGGTGAGCCAGTAGGTGGGATAACTGAGTGAATCCCTTCCCACAGACTTGAGCAGGTGAACGGCTTCTCCCCAGTGTGAACTCGCTGATGACTCTGTAGGCTGGATGACCGAGTGAATCTCTTCCCACAGATTGAGCAGGTGAACGGCTTCTCCCCAGTGTGAACTCGCTGATGACTCTGGAGGTGGGATGACTGAGTGAATCCCTTCCCACAGACTGAGCAGGTGAATGGCCTCTCCCCAGTGTGAAGTCGCTGGTGTCTCTGTAGGGTGGAAGAGTCAGTGAATCTCTTCCCACAGACTGAGCAGGTGAACGGCCTCTCCCCAGTGTGAACTCGCTGATGACTCTGTAGGTTGGCTGGATCAGTGAATTTCTTCCCACAGACTGAGCAGGTGAATGGCTTCTCCCCAGTGTGAACTCGCTGGTGTCTCTGCAGGCTGGATAAATTACTGAATGTCTTCCCACAGACTGAGCATGTGAACAGCTTCTCCCCAGTGTGAACTCGCTGATGACTCTGTAGGTGGGATGACCGAGTGAATCCTTTCCCACATTCTGAACAGATGAACGGCTTCTCCCCAGTGTGAACTCGCTGATGTCTCAGTAGGTGGGATGAATGAATGAATCTCTTTCCACATTCTGAGCAGGTGAACGGCCTCTCCCCAGTGTGAACTCTGTGATGTACCAGTAGGGTAGATGACAGAGTGAATCCTTTCCCACATTCTGAGCAGGTGAATGGCCTCTCCCCAGTGTGAACTCGCTGATGATTCTGTAGGTGGTATGAATGAGTGAAACTCTTCCCACAGACTAAGCAGGTGAACGGCTTCTCCCCAGTGTGAACTCGCTGGTGCCTCTGTAGGTTGGATGACTGAGTGAATCCTTTCCCACATTCTGAGCAGGTGAACGGCTTCTCCCCAGTGTGAACTCG
The DNA here is from genome assembly GCF_048418815.1 of Hemitrygon akajei. Lineage (NCBI taxonomy): Eukaryota > Metazoa > Chordata > Chondrichthyes > Myliobatiformes > Dasyatidae > Hemitrygon > Hemitrygon akajei. The sequence goes on from NW_027331931.1 coordinate 4,069,714, forward strand.
CTGATGACTCTGTAGTTGGGATGAATGAGTGAATCCCTTCCCACAGACTGAGCAGGTGAACGGCTTCTCCCCAGTGTGAACTCGCTGATGTCTCTGTAGGGTGGAAGATTCAGTGTATCTCTTCCCACATTCTGAGCAGGTGAACGGCTTCTCCCCAGTGTGAACTCGCTGATGTCTCAGTAGGCGGGATGACAGTGTGAATCCCTTTCCACAGACTGAGCAGGTGAATGGCTTCTCCCCAGTGTGTACTCGCTGATGTACCAGTAGGGTAGATGACCGAGTGAATCCTTTCCCACAGACTGAGCAGGTGAATGGCTTCTCCCCAGTGTGAACTCGCTGGTGAGCCATTAGGTCAGATGACTGAGTGAATCCTTTCCCAGAAATTCAGCAGATGACCAGCCTCTGCCCAGTGTGGTGTGAACTGACTGGTGTGTCAACAGGTGGGATGACCAACTGAACCCCTTTTCACACACAGAACAGATGAATGGCCTTGCCCAGTGTGAACTTGCTGATGTACCTTTAATTCTGATAACCGAGAGAATCCATTCCCACTGTTTGAGCAGGTGAACAGCCTTTCTCCTGTGTAAAATGACGTGTTGCCAGTTGGTCAAATGAGCGAGTGAATCCCTCCCCACTGTCTGGGCAGGAAGGGTGGTCAATTGGATCCCTTGTTCCACTTCTTAAATATCTAGACAGAGACAACAAAACTGCTGTGCCGTGCATTGAGCTTCCTGGAGATGAATTCCTTCTCATTTTTAACCTGTAAAAAGATTTACAAAATCCATCAATGGGTGTAGGACAACATTTCAGATTAAATTACTTGAGTTACCAAGGTTTGATCTGGTATCACACTGTTACAGTGAGGTTCAACGAAAGTTGGACAGAGAAATCAACTCCTGACTGGGCAGAGTGCTGGTATCTGGAATGACCATCAATTCCCTGATGCTCTTCCTGTCTCTATAAGAATGGGGCATTTCTGCCGTCTCCAATCAGTGCCTTGGCTCAGTTTGACTCTCTCCATTGATATTATTCCCTGTTCCCACTGAGCTGCATGGGTTCCTCACCCCACAGTAACTGAAACACTCTCACACAAATAGTTTTTCTTGACGTGCAGCTGGGATCTACTTTTATGTATTATTAACTTAAAGTGTCACAGTTTTAATGCCATATAAAACATTCCTGCTGAAATGACTGGTTGGTTCACACAGCTGTCAAAAGGGGTTAGAGTGAATTTTTGTATTATTTCAGGTTCTTGTCACAATCATAGAAAATTTCAACACAGAAACAGGCCCTTTGGGCCATCTAGTTTGTGCTGAACTATTTAAACAGCCCACTCCCACACCTCTACCATCCAGGTACCAACAGAAAACCTCTTAAATGTTGAAATTGAGCTCACATGCACCACTTGTGCTGGCTGCTCATTCCACACCAGGATGACCGTCTGTGTGAAGAAGTTTCCCCTCATGTTCCGTTAACATTTCACCTTTCACCCTTAACCCATGTCCTCTGGTTGTTGTCCCACACAATCTTCGTGGAAAAAGCCAGCTTGCATTAACACTATCTGTGCCTCTCTATCACAATCAAATCTCCCCTCAATCTTCTACATTCCAAGGAATGAAGTCCTGATTTGTTCAATCTTTCCTTCTAACCCAACTCCTCCAGACCTGGCAAAATCCTTGTGAATTTTCTCTGAACTCTCTGAACTTCTTTTACAGCTTTCCTGTAGGCAGGTGACCACAACTGCACAGAATTCTCCAAATCAGGCCTCACCAATGTCTTCTACAAGTCAACATAACATCCATCTATTGTCAGTATATGGTTCATGAAGGCCAATGAACTAAAATCTTTCCTTCCATCCCTATCTACCTGTGATACCACTTTCAGTGAATTAAGGACTTGTACTCCCAGGTCCCTTTCTTCCACAACACTCCTCCGTGCCCGACCAGTCACTGTGAAAGACCTCACTTGGTAGGTCATACCAAAGTGCAACAACTCACACTGGTCTGCAGTAAATTCCATTTTCCATTTTTCAAACCATTTTCCCAGTGGGTCCAGATCACACTGCAAGCCATGATAGTCTTCCTCACTGTCCACTGCCCCCAGTCTTGGTGTCACCCACAAATTTGCTGATCCAGTTAACCACACTATCATCCAGATTACTGATATAGATGACAAACAACAACAGATCCAGCACTGATCCCTGTGGCAACCACTAGTCACAGGCTTCCAGTCAGAGAGGCAACCATCTGCTACCACACTCTGGCTTCTCCCAAAGACAGTGTCTCATCCAATTTACTGTCTCATCTTGAATGCTGAGTGACTGAACCTTCTTGACCAACCTCCCATATGAGACTTTGTCAAGTGCCTTGCTAACGTCCATGTAGACAACATCTACTGCCTTGCCTTCATCCACTTCCCAGATAACTTCCTCGAGAGACTCTATAAGATTGGCCAGAGCCATGCTGTCTATCCTTTATCAGTCCACACCTATCCAAATACTTACAGTATATACTTGGTTCCTGCACACACATTCCAATAACTTTCCCAGTACTGATGTCAAGCTCACAAACATATAATTTCTAGTTTATTTTTACAGACTTTCTAGAACAGCAGAACAACATTGTCTGTCCTCCAATCCTCCAGTACCTCACCTGTCACTAAGGATGATTTAAATATCTGTGCTGAGGCCCCGATAAGTTCTGCACTTGTCTTCCGCAGGGTCCTAGTGAACAACTTGTCATGCCCTGGGGATTGATCCACACTGATTTGCCTCAAGACAGCAAACCCCTCCACCTCTGTAATCTGTACAGGGTCCATGAAGTTGATGCAGCTTTGCCTCACTTCTATAGACTCTGTGTTCATCTCTTGAGTAAATACGGATGCAAAAAAAATCTCCCCAAGTCTATGTTATCCCTTCATATGGATTACCATTCTGATCTTCCAGAGAATTAATTTTTTCCCTTGCAATCTTTTTGCTCTTAACATATCTGCAGAATCCCTGAGGATTCTCCTTCACCTTGTCTGCTGGGGCAACCTCATGCCTTCTTTTATTTCTTTCATAAGTGTTCACTTGAATTTCCTGTATTTCATAAGTACCCCATTTGTTCCTATCTGCCTGTACCTGGTATGCACCTCCTTTTTATTCATCTGGGAGAGGAAAGCCAAAGGGGTGATAGAGCTGCATGCTGGGAGGTGGGGGTAAGGAGGGTTAAACTAAAGTTGCAGGGGGAATGGGAGCCTGAGTAATAGAACAGATAGTGGAGAGGTTGTGGAGACAGATGTTGTTCAGGCCTCAGACAAAGTCAGGAATGAAAAAGTTGAACATGGTGCAGTGAATATGCTGAGCCCTGTATATTTCAATACAAGGAGCAGCGTAGGAAAGGTGGATGTGTTCAGGGCATGGATCAACACCTGGAATCAACACTGGAATCTGGCAACTGTGGATTGGGACAGGCTGCTTTATGGCAAAGGTGTGCTTGGTAAATGGGAGGCCTTCAAAGCAAAATTTTGAAAGTAGTAAGCGGGTATATCAGAATAAAAGGTAAAGATAGAAACTGTAGGGAAACTTGGATTGCAAGAGATATTGAGACCCTGGTAAAGCACAAAATGGAATTGCATAACAGGGATAGGCAGTCAGTTTCTTATGGATATCAGAAATGCAAGAGAACACATAAGAAATAAATCAGGATGGCTAAAAGATGGCATGAGGTCGCTGTCACAGAAAAGGTGAAGGATAATCCTCAGGGATTCTAGTGATAGATTAAGAGCAAAAGGATTGCAAGGCACAAAGTTGGTCCTCTGGAAGACCGGAATGACAATCCACGTGTGGAAACAAAGCAGATGGGGGAGATCTTAAATATTTTTCCATCTCTATTTACTCAGGAGATGGACAAAGGGTCTATGGGAGTGTGGAAAAGTGGCATTAACCATTTCAACCCTGGGGTAAAAAAAACACTCCTCTGGCCACTCACACGCTCAATACCCCTCATCATTTTATACACCAAAAAATGTCTCTAAATATAAACAAGGAAATTATACATTGCACAATCTACTTTCCACGATTCAGTACATTTACACAGACAGGTGTGTAAAAAGGGCCCAAAGAATATCAGGGACAAACAGGCCCAATTCATCCCATCCACAAACTGTTCCTGCTGCTACCATCCAGGAAACGGTACCACAGCAAAAGGAGCAACAGGCTCTGGGACATCATCTTCCACCAGGCCATCAGACTGATTAATTCATGCTGATACAATTGCATTTCCATGTTATATTGACTGTCCTATGTACAAACTATCTATTATAAATTACTGTAAATTACACATTGCACATTTAGATGGAGATGTAACGTGAAGATTTCTACTCCTCATGTTTATGAAGTATGTATCTAATAAAGTCAATTCAATTCACCCTCTCCACTATCTGTTCTGTCATTCTGGCTCCCATTCCCCCTACAACTTATTTTAACCACATCACCCCCTCCCCTGCTCACTACCACTAGCAAGCCTTACCACTATGATATTCGTCCCCTCTTGTTCTGTTCCTCTAACTAACGAATCCCCTATCAGCCTTTTGACTTTCCTCTGCCAGGTAATTCCCCCCAACAGTTTCTAAAGTGATCCACCTGTTGTTGTGGGGGATGGCCACTAGAGTACTCTGCGATGGCTATTTAACCTCATTCCCCTTCCTGATTCTCATCCAGTTTCCTGTGTCCGGCACCTTGGGTGTAACTCACCTCTCTTCATGTCATATCTATCACCCCCTCCAACTGCTGGATGATTTGGAATTCACCCATTTCAAGTTGCAGCTCATTGAAGTGCAGGGTTACAAGCTGCAGCTGGATGCACATCTTGTAGATGAGGGCATCAGGGACACTGGAGGTCTCCCCTCCTTCCCTCCAATACCCCTCTAATTTGTAATAATCTCCCCTCTAATTTGTAATAACCAGTGTGCAGATAAATCTTGTACTGTGCATTTTTTACCCAGTGACAATATGTGCACAGTGACACACTAGCAAATCACGTTCTGATCTCCTCTGGGTTCGATCCAGTTTATCTGCACTCTCACACAACCTACGTAGCAGGCCTGTAATGGGTAATGAAGGATTTTCTCACCAAAACTTTTGCACATTGTCCACATGTGGTTTCATTGCTAAATTACGCTTTAAAAAGTCAGATTTCCAAATATCACTCCACTTCTTCCCACTTGCAAATTCTCCAGCAACTTTTGCATCACCACAATGCACGCAGGCATCACCAGTTTCTGTATTCTACATAAATATTCCCCCTGAACCCTCCCCCAATGACTGACGGTGGTGAACTCATTGAATGAAATCCCAATGAGTATGAAGGGAAGGGCAGTTCTCTGTCTCACTGGAGTCTGGCACATTTGTGATGTGAAAGCTACTTGTTTCCCAGGGCAAAGGTGTTTGATATCATTACGTACCCAGAGAGAATGGGACAAAACATGTTCTCACCGGTAGAAAAGTCCAGAGCAAGAGGAGGTAGAGGAAGCAACACACACAAAATACTGGAGGAGCTCAGCAGGCCAGGCAGCATCCACGGAAAAGAGTACTAATGCCGATTTTGTCAACTGCTGATGTAAAAGATTTTGTTCCCTTTCTCCGAGTTCCTAATCCTTGCATTTAGATAGCTGGAGCTCAGCTCTGTCTGAGAGATCCATCGGTTCCCATTCCCTCATCAACCGGAAGCTCCCCGGGTCCTGTGTACGGATCGTGGGGCTGAGAGAGAGGGAAGAGGGCAGGACTGTCCCGGGTTTGCTGGTCACGGTGACCGGATTTCACAGGAATTATCCCGAAGTCGGTGTTTAAGATAAAAACACGGAGAAATGCTCTTACCTGCAACCGACATTTTCAAGGCCTTCTGTGTACTGCGCGCATGCGTGAAACTCAGGGACGTCCTCAGCCTGACGCCTGCGCATTTCATCGGCGCTTCAGCGCCGGCAAAATTCTTAACGCATGGCCTTATGGGTAATCACGGTGCCATTAAACATTTCTGCAATCATCAGTTCAATGTCCAGACCTCATTTTTTTTATCTTTTGGGTATAGAAAAAATCTGCAGCTGTTTTAACGCAGAAAGCGGCTCCCATAAGCAATATACTCAATATCAACGTGTATCTAATGCCAAAGTAAAATGCAGTTATAAAACACAGGAGATTCTGCAGTTGCTGGGAATACAGAGACGCACACACACAAAATGCTGGAGGAACTCTGCAGTTCAGGCAGCAACTAAGCAGCGGAGTACACAGGCTAGGCATGCTGAAGGGGCTCGGCCTAAACATTTCCTATTTATTCCTCTCCAAAATTTCTGCCTGATCTGTTGATTTCCACCTGTGTTTTGCAGAAATTAACCACCTTTTTTTTCGATCAACCAGTTTCCAAATGCTTCTAATCTTTCACTTTTGACCACATCCTGCTGGTCTTATTCGTCCTCCTCCTCTGGACCCCATCTCTCTCTGGAGCCGCTGACTCAGGCTGGCAAATCTTCAGTTTCTGACTCTGCACCATCGAAGATTCACTCGCTAGTCTGCTGTCAGACTTTAGGGGTGCATTGTGTTACGAGACCGCAGGTTCGTTTACTGTGAGTGTCGCTTTAAGTGCCTGAGTGAGGCGGGGCTGTGACATCAGACACACGGAGAGAGAGAACGTCACAACCACAGTGAGCTCATCGTCTTATTCAGCCCGGAGAAAATCATGCAGGAAATTCATGCAGGTGTATAAGATGATGAGAGGCATTGGTCGTGTGGATAGCCAGAGGCTTTTTTCCCAGGGCTGAAACAGCTAACACGAGGGGGAATAGGTTTAAGCTGCTTGGAAGTAGGTACAGAGGAGATGTCAGAGCTAAGATTTTTAAGCAAAGAGTGGTGTGTGCGTGGAATGCACCGCCAGTGACGGTGGTAGAGGCGGACACAATAGGGTCTTTTAAGTGACTCTCAGATAGGTACATGGAGCTTAGGAAAATAGGTGGCTATGTGGCAGGGTAATTCTAAGCAGCTTCTAGAGTAAGATACATGGTCGGCACAGCAATGTGGGACAAAGCATCTGTAATGTGTTGTGAATTTATATGTTTCCATGAAATTCACGGGAAATCTCCTATCCCATGGAGTGGTGACTATTTGCAACCTGTCATCTCAGGGAGAGTGAGAGGGGAATGGCAGGGGTAGATTTTCATATTACTGATATGGAACAGAAACATGGGCAGGAACCAGATGGGCTGAGTGGCCTTTCTAGTGTACATTGTGAGTGTGGTAGAGACAGTTAGTACCTGAGACACGGGACTTGATACAGAATTGATTTATCTTTCACAGATCCACAATATTAAACACCAGTCTAGTTTAAGGCTAACATCAGCAGAACGGACTCCTCCAATGCTCAGATGAGCAGCCGCAAGAACTGCAGAATCTGACAGCAACAGTCCCTTATGAACCTGCAGCTGCCTTCAGTCACCATGATGGTTAAACTTTTAACACAGAGATGATTTGAACTTCCTCCCCGATGTTGGAGCACTCAGACCGAAGATGTAGGGGAGAAGGAAAAAAGAGATAATAAAGTTGTTTGCACCATTAGGGATAAACAGAGAGGAAGAGGTGGAAAGTTTCTTGAATGCATCTATTTTAATGCTAGGAGCATTGTAAGAAAGGTGGATGAGCTTAGAGTATGGATTGATAATTGGAAATATGATGTTGTATCTATTAGTGAAACATGGTTGCAGGAGGGGTGTGATTGGCAACTAAATATTCCTGGATTTCGTTGCTTATGGTGTGATAGAATCAGAAGGGCAAGAGGGGGAGGCATTGCAATGCTTGTCCGAGAAAATATTACAGCGGTGCTTTGAAAGGATAGATTACAGGGCTGATTTCGGGAGCCTATTTGGGTGGAATTGAGGAATGGGAAAGGTATAGTAACACTTATAGGGGTGTATTATAAACCACCTAATTGGGAGCGAGAATTGGAGGAGCAAATTTGTAAGGAGATAGCAGATATTTGTAGTAAGCATAAGGTTGTGATTGTGGGAGATTTTAATTTTCCACACATAGAAACATAGAAAATCGGTGCAGGAAAAGGCCATTAGGCCCTTCAAGCCTGCACCGCCATTCAGTATGATAATGCCTGATCATCCAACTCAGAACCCTGTACCTGCTTTCTCTCCATACCCCTGATCCCTTTAGCCACGAGGGCCATATCTAACTCCCTCTTAAATATAGCCAATGAACTGGCCTCAACTGCTTCCTGTGGCAGAGAATTCCACAGATTCTCCACTCTCTGTGTGAAGAAGTTTTTCCTCATCTATGTCCTAAAAGGCTTCCCCTTTATCCTTAAACTGTGACCCCTCGTTCTGGACTTCCCCAACATCGGAAACAATCTTCCTGCATCTAGCCTGTCCAATCCCTTTAGAATTTTATACATTTCAATAACATCCCCCCTCAATCTTCTAAATTCCAGTGAGTGTAAACCTAGTCAACCCAGTCTTTCTTCATATGAAAGTCCTGCCATCCCAGGAATCAATCTGTTGAACCTTCTTTGTACTCCCTCTATGGCAAGAATGTCTTTACTCAGATTAGGGGACCAAAACTGCATACAGTACTCCGGCTGTGGTCTCACCAGGGCCTTGTACAACAGCAGTAGAACCTCCCTGCTCCTGTACTCAAATCCTCTTGCTACGAATGCCAACATACCATTTGCCTTTTTCGCTGCCTGCTGTACCTGCATGCCCACTTTCAATGACTGGTGTACAATAACTCCCAGGTCTCATTGCGCCTCCCCTTTTCCTAATCGGCCATTCAGATAATAATCTGTTTTCCTGTTCTTGCAACCAAAGTGAATAACCTCACAGTTATCCACATTAAATTGCATCTGCCATGAACTTGCCTACTCACCTAAACTATCCAAGTCACCCTGCATCCTCTTAGCATCCTCAAAGCTAACACTGCCGCCCAGCTTCGTGTCATCCACAAACTTGGAGATGCTGCATTTAATTCCCTCGTCTAAATCATTAATATATATTGTAAACAACTGGGGCCCCAGCACTGAGCCTTGCAGTACCCCACTAGTGACTGCCTGCCAATCTGAAAAGGTCCCGCTTATTCCCACTCTTTGCTTCCTGTTTACCAACCAATTCTCTATCCACCTCAATACCATACCCCCAATACTGTGTGCTTTAAGTTTCCACACTAATCTCCCGTGTGGGACCTTGTCAAAAGACTTTTGAAAATCCAAATATACCACATCCACTTGTTCTCCCCTATCCATTCTACTAGTTACATCCTCAAAAAATTCTATAAGATTCGCCAGACATGATTTTCCTTTCACAAATCCATGCTGACGTTGTCCGATTATTTCACCTCTTTCCAAATGTGCTGTTATCACATCTTTCACAACCAACTCTAGCATTTTCCCCACCACCGATGTCAGGCTAACCGGTCTATAATTCCCCGGTTTCGCTCTCCCTCATTTTTAAAAAAAGTGAGGTCACATTAGCCACCCTCCAATCCTCAGGAACTAATCCAGAATCTAAGGAGTTTTGAAAAATTATCACTAATACATCCACTATTTCTTGGGCTAATTTCTTAAGCACTCTGGGATGCAGACCATCTTGCCCTGGGGATTTATCTCCCTTTAATCCCTTCAATTTACCTAACACCACTTCCCTACTAACATGTATTTCCCTCAGTTCCTCCATCTCACTAGACCCTCGGTCCTCTACTATTTCCGGAAGGTTATTTATGTCCTCCTTAGTGAAGACAGAACTGAAGTAGTTATTGAATTGGTCTGCCATGTCCTTGTTCCCTATGACCAATTCACCTGTTTCTAACTGTAAGGGACCTACATTTGTCTTAACCAATCTTTTTCTTTTCACTTATCTATAAAAGCTTTTACAGTCAGTTTTTATGTTCCCTGCCAGCTTTCTCTCATAACCTTTTTTCCCTTTCCTAATTAATCCCATTGTCCACCTCTGCTGGACTCTGAATTTCTCCCAGTCCTCAGGTGTGCCACTTTTTCTGGCTAATTTGTATGTTTCTTCTTTGGACTTGATACTATCTTTAGTTTCCCCGTCAGCCACGGGTGCACCACCTTCCCTGGTTTATTCTTTTGCCAAACTGGGATGAACACTTGTTGTAGTTCATCCATGCAATTTGTAAATGCTTGCCATTGCATATGAATGTTGAGGAACCAACTGGAGAGCAGGCCATTCCAAATTGGGTATTGAGCAAAGAGGAAGTGTTAGTTAGCAATCTTGTCGTGCGAGGCCCCTTGGGTAAGAGTGACCATAATATGGTGGAATTCTTCATTAAGGAGAGCGACATAGTTAATTCAGAAACAAAGGTTCTGAACTAAAAGAAGGGTAACTTTGAAAGTATGAGACGTGAATTAGCTAAGATAGACTGGCAAATGATACTTAAAGAGTTGACGGTGGATTTGCAATGGCAAGCATTTAAAGATCGCATAGATGAACTACAATTGTTCATCCCAGTTTGGCAAAAGAATAAACCAGGGAAGGTAGTGAACCCGTGGCTGACAAGGGAAATTAGGGATAGTATCAAGTCCAAAGAAGAAACATATAAATTAGCAAAAAAATGCAGCACACCTGAGGACTGGGAGAAATTCAGAGACCAGCAGAGGAGGACAAAGGGCTGAATTAGGAAAGGGAAAAAAGATTATGAGGGAAAGCTGGCAGGGAACATAAAAACTGACTGTAAGAGCTTTTACAGACATGTGAAAAGAAAAAGATTGGTCAAGACAAATGTAAGTCAAGACAAAAGCCAGAAACAGGTGAATTGATCATAGGGAACAAAGACATGGCAGACCAATTGAATAACTACTTTGGTTCTGTCTTCACGAAGGAGGACATAAATAACCCTCTGGAAATAGTAAGGGACCGAGGGTCTAGTGAGATGGAGGAACTGAGGGTAATACATGTTAGTAGGGAAGTGGTGTTAGGTAAATTGAAGGAATTAAAGGCAGATAAATCCCGAGGGCCAGATGGTCTGCATCCCAGAGTAGCCCAAGAAATAGTGGATGCATTAGTGATAATTTTTCAAAACTCCTTAGATTTTGGATTAGTTCCTGAGGATTGGAGGGTGGCTAATGTAACCCTACTTTTTAAAAAAGGAGGGGGAGAAAAACCGGGGAATTATAGACCGGTTAGTCTGTCGTCGGTGTTGGGGAAAATGCTGGAGTCGGTTATCAAAGATGTGATAACAGCACATTTGGAAAGAGGTGAATTCATCGGACAAAGTCAGCATGGATTTGTGAAAGGAAAGTCATGTCTGACGAATCTTATAGAATTTTTTGAAGATGTAACCAGTAGAGTGGATAGGGGAGAGCCAGTAGATGTGGTATATTTAGATTTTCAAAAGGCTTTTGACAAGGTCCCACACAGGAGATTAGTGTGTAAACTTAAAGCACACAGTATTGGGGGTATGGTATTGATGTGGATAGAGAATTGGTTGGCAGACAGGAAGCAAAGAGTGGGAGTAAACGGGACCTTTTCAGAATGGCAGGCAGTGACTAGTGGGGTACCGCAAGACTCAGTGCTGGGACCACAGCTGTTTACAATATATATTAATGATTTAGATGAGGGAATTAAATGTAGCATCTCCAAGTTTGCGGATGACACGAAGCTGGGCGGCGGTGTTAGCTGTGAGGAGGATGCTAAGAGGATGCAGGGTGACTTGGATAGGTTAGGTGAGTGGGCAAATTCATGGCAGATGCAATTTAATGTGGATAAATATGAGGTTATCCATTTTGGTTGCAAGAACAGGAAAAGGGGAGGTGCAACGAGACCTGGGTGTCATTGTACACCAGTCATTGAAGGGAGGCATGCAGGTACAGCAGGTGGTGAAAAAGGCGAAAGGTATGCCAGCATTCATAGCAAAAATATTTGAGTACAGGAGCAGGGAGGTTCCTCTGCAGTTGTACAAGGCCTTGGTGAGACCGCACCTAGAGTATTGTGTGCAGTTTTGGTCCCCTAATCTGAGGAAAGACATTCTTGCCATAGAGGGAGTACAAAGAAGGTTCAACAGATTGATTCCTCGGATGGCAGGACTTTCATATGAAGAAAGACTGGATCGACAAGGCTTATACTCACTGGAATTTAGAAGATTGATGGGGGATCTTATTGAAACGTATAAAATTCTGAAGGGATTGGACAGGCTAGATGCAGGAAGATTGTTTCCGATGTTGGGAGAGTCCAGAACGAGGGGGTCACAGTTTAAGGATAAAGGGGAAGACTTTTAGGCCCAAGATGAGGAAAAACCTCTTCACACAGAGAGTGGAGAATCTGTGGAATTCTCTGCCACAGGAAACAGTTGAGGCCAGTTCATTGGCTATATTTAAGAAGGAGTTAGATATGGCCCTTGTGGCTAAAGGGATCGGGGGAATGGAGAGAAAGCAGATACAGGATTCTGAGTTGGATGATCAGCCACGATCATACTGAATGGCGGTGCAGGCTCGAAGGGCCGAATGGCCTACTCCTGCACCTATTTTCTATGTTTCTGTCCACCGTCAACCCTTTAAATATCATTTGCCAGTCTGTCTTAGCTAATTCACGTCTCATATCTTCAAAGTTGCCCTTCTTTAAGTTCAGAACATTTGGTTCTGAATTAACTATGTCACTCTCCATCTTAATGAAGAATTCCACCATATTATGGTCACTCTTACACAAGGGGCCTCACATGACAAGATTATTAACTAACCCTTCCTCATTGCTCAATACCCAGTCTAGAATGGCCTGCTCTCTAGTTGGTTCCTCGACATGTTGGTTCAGAAAACCATCCCGCACACATTCTAAGAAATCCTCTTCCTCAGCACCCTTACCAATTTGGTTCACCCAATCTATATGTAGATTGAAATCACCCATTATAACTGCTGTTCCTTTTTTGCACGCATTTCTAATTTCCTGTTTAATGCCATCCACAGCTTCACTACTACTGTTAGGTGGCCTGTACACAAATCCCACCAGCATTTTATGCCCCTTAGTGTTATGCAGCTCTCCCCATATCGATTCCACATCCTCCAGGCTAATGTCCTTCCTTTCTATTGCGTTAATCTCTTCTCTAACCAGCAACGCTACCCCACCTCCTTTTCTTTCCTGTCTATCCCTCCTGAATATTGAATATCCCTGGATGTTGAGCTCCTATCCTTGGTCACCCTGGAGCCTTGTCTCTGTGATTCCAACTATATCATATTCATTAATAACTATCTGCACATTCAATTCATCCACCTTATTACGAATGCTCCTTGCATTGACACACAAAGCCTTCAGGCTTGTTTTTACAACACTCTTAGCCCTTATACAATTATGTTGAAAAGTGGCCCTTTTTGATTTTTGCCCTGGATTTGACTGCCTGCCACTTTTACTTTTCACCTTACTACTTTTTGCTTCTACTCTCATTTTGCACCCCTCTGTCTCTCTGCACTTGTTCCCATCCCCCTGCCACATTAGTTTAAATCCTCCTGAACAGCAGTAGCAAACGCTCCCCCAGGACTAGGAGGAGGGACAGCCCTCAGTGATTCCTGTGTATGCTCCCTGGAAGCCTCAAGAAATGATGATGATCATGAATCAGGCCCCAGATAGAAAAGAAAAACCAGCACAGTTTGCTCAGTGTGTCCACAGTACTACACAAATGTTTAATGCGACTCCGCAAGATTTATTCGGTCTCTGCTGCATGATTCTCTCAGCTGATGAAGGGCAGAAATGGAAGGCAGAATTGAGATACCAAACCTATCAGGAGTTACAGGTGGGAAACCATAATGAGAATGAACAGACAGACCAGATCATTCAAGCCTTGGAAAGGGCTCTCCAGCAACCTGTGAACATCACTAAAGTACCTGAATGCAAAACTAAGCCTGGGGAATCGGGACCAGACTATTGGGAGCGATTTGTGGCCTGCTACGGCACCTTCGCAGGAGACCAAGCCTTTAATGATGGGAATCTGTCCCCCCAGTTCAATGCCCTACTGCTCCAATGCTTACAAACTAAGTTAGCCAACATGATTAAAACAAATAAAATGGATTGGCCAGAGAATGACCGAAATCGAATGCGACGAGCTTTGACATATCATTAGGACCCAACTTTCGAATCTCGATCAAACCTGAAGGGAGCTAATATTAAAGGTGAATATGCTCAGCGGGAAGAAGGACGCGAGCGGGCTATATCTGAGGAACAGAAATGGGAACAAAAACCTGCCAAGGGACAGGTGGGGACAACAACCCGTTTAGAAACTGACGAGAAGATGCTTCCAACCATGAGTGCCAACCCTCAGGAAGAGCCCAATGTAATATTGCAAGTTGCTGGAAATCCAGTTCCGTTTATGATTGATATGAGGGCAACCACAACACTCTCGATCAGGAAATAGTATCGGAAAAGGAATTCCAGCTATCAGACGCTACAATCACTCTATTTGTGTTCGAAGGCACGGAACGTACGTATTCACGTACCCAGCCACTGCAGGTGGAATTCCAGGGGAAGCAGTGTGAGGTTTCATTTACTGTCACCACCAGTTGGGGTTGTAATCTCATAGGGAGAGACTTGCTCTGTCCGTTGGAAGTCGAGATTCTATGCACGGACAAGGATAGCACGCTGGAACTGCGAACAACTGATAGCTTCCTCTGACCACCCAGTGGTGGGCACTTTATCTGGACTCCAGTACATTTGAACCCCTTCTGCCAGCAGCCGACTCTCATGTGACTCTGTGTTATGACCCTACGTGATGCTCAACTGAGGAAAGCCAATATTATGCACCCCTCGAGGGACAGAAATTCCCAGTCACGGTGATTGGAGAGGTTAAAGGAAGAGACGACATTGCATTTCTGGCCGAAGTTCCAGATTTCTTTTGGCGAAGGACAGGATTGGTGGTTCCCCATACCACCTTCAGGGTTTGCCCTGGGTTCAAGACAAAGAGCCTAGGGCTCCTTGCCTACACCCTGACGAAACAGGCCTCCAGCACCGAGGGAGACTGGCAAGACTTTGCCGTGGGCCAACTCCGATACTGGAAGGAGTCTGAGGTGAAAACAGGACATCTGGTATGACATTCTTTTAATAGTGACCGAACCCAAGATGTGATACCCCATCTCTGGGCAATTTCAGTCCAAGAAGTCAGCCCTCCTTTCCGGATCACTGAGAAAGAAGGACAGACTCTCCCATCCATTCTGCAATACCCCCTCTAGACTGTCCGGATCACTGTGAAAGAAGGGCAGACTCTCCCATCCATTCTGCAATACCCCCTCTAGCCTGTCCGGATCACTGTGAAAGAAGGACAGACTCTCCCATACATTCTGCAATACCCCCTCTAGCCCGTCCGGATTACAGTGTAAGAAGGACAGACTCTCCCATCCATTCTGCAATACCCCCTCTAGCCCGTCCGGATCACTGTGAAAGAAGGACAGACTCTACCATCCATTCTGCAATACCCCCTCTAGCCTGTCTGGATCACTGTGAAAGAAGGACAGACTCTCCCATCCATTCTGCAATACCCTCTCTAGCCCGTCCGGATCACTGTGAAAGAAGGACAGACTCTCCCATCCATTCTGCAATACCCCCTCTAGCCCGTCCGGATCACTGTGAAAGAAGGACAGACTCTACCATCCATTCTGCAATACCCCCTCTAGCCTGTCTGGATCACTGTGAAAGAAGGACAGACTCTCCCATCCATTCTGCAATACCCTCTCTAGCCCGTCCGGATCACTGTGAAAGAAGGGCAGACTCTCCCATCCATTCTGTAATACCCCCTCTAGCCCGTCCGGATCAATGTGAAAGAAGGACAGACTCTCCCATCCATTCTGCAATACCCCCTCTAGCCTGAGGCAACGTTTTATGAGGATGGAAGCTCTTTTGTGGATCCAGCAAGGAAACAATGCGATAGTGATGGACAGTGAAGTAATTGAACAGGCCTCTTTTGAAGCAGCTGTCTCCGCCCAGAAGGCTGAGCTGTTTGCTCTGACTCGTGCCTGTATCCCAGCAAAAGACAGAAGTGGGAACGTTTATACAGACTCCCGTTATGCATTTGGAATTGTACATGACTACGGGGCTCTCTGGGAACATGGGGATTCCTGACTTCCTCTGGCCACCCCATTAGTAATGTCAATTTTGTAAACAACTTACTCACCGCTCTACAGCTACCTCGAGTTTTGTTCTTCTCAGGAGGATGCCTCTGAGGAGGAGCACAAATTGTGGTCCCAGATGGGGTGCCCGAAAGACCCCGACCTGGGTTTTTGGATCACCCAGCGGGACAGGTTTGTGTTCCTACACAGTTTTTACCAATATTGGCCGATTATATACATAATTGTACACACCTGGGAAAGGAGGGAATGGTTGGTAACCTGTACCCTGCACATCGGGTATGACTCCCTTGACAGGTGGATCTTTTTCGTGTCTACAAGTTGATTTTATTGAATTGCCTAGAGTACATTGCTATAGATACTGCTTAGTTATTATAGATGTGTTTAGTAGATGGATTGAAGCTATTCCAACTACCATTAATACTGCTGTGACTGTTGTGAAGGTATTATTAAGGGAAATAATTCCCAGGTACAAGCCAGAGATGCTGAGTTCAACAATGGCTCACACTTTATGGTGAAAGTAAATGAAGGAGTACGTAACAAACTAGCTATCAAGCAACAATTCCACTGTGTACACCACCCACAGGCCGCTGGCAGAGTGGAAAGAGCCAATGGCACTCTGAAGAGTAAATTGGCCAGACTAACAGTGGAGACTGGACCCACTTGGTTGAAAGTCCGACCATTAGTCCGATTCCACATGAGGGTTACCTCACAGGGGAAAACAGGGTTGTCACCAGCTGAAATCATTTCCGGACGGCCCATGAGGACACCCTGGGGACAAAGTCTCAGGATTAAAGGCAAAGTGAATAAGAATAAGGAACCTTGGTTCTCGATGGATATTGGAACTCTGATAAAGAAGAGAGAGATGTATGACATGTATAAGAAACAGGGAGCAAAGAAGGTACTTGAGGAGTATAAAAAGTGCAAACAAATACTTAAGGAAGAAATCAGGAGGGCTGAAAGAAGACATGAGGTAGCATTGGCAGTCAAGGTGAAGGATAGTAAGAGCTTCCAAGGTATAGTAATAGCGAAAGGATAGTTATGGGATAAAATTGGTCCTCTTGAAGATCAGAGCGGTGGGCTATGTATGGAACCAAAAGAAATTGGGGAGATGTTAAATGGTTTTTTTGTGTCTGAATTTACTAAGGAAACTGGCATGGAGTCAATGGAAATAAGGCAAACAAGTATTGAGGTCATGGAACCTATACAGATAGAAGAGGAGGAGGTGCTTGCTATCTTGAGGCGAATAGATAAATCTCCAGGACCTGACAGGGTATTCCCTCGGACCTTGAATGAGACTAGTGTTGAAATTGCAGGGGCCCTGGCAGATATATTTAAATGTCGTTATCTATGGGTGAGGTGCCAGAGGATGGGAGGATAGCTCATGTTGTTCCGTTGTTTAAAGCAGGCTCTAAAAGTAATCTAGGAAATTATAGGCTGGTAAGTTTGATGTCGGTCATGGGTAAATTATTGGAAGGAGTACTAAGAGATAGGATCGACAATTATTTAGATAGACAGGGACTTATTAGGAGAGTCAACATGGCTTTGTGCCATGTTTAACAAATATATTAGAGAGTTTCGAGGAGGTTACAAGGAAAGTTGATGAAGGCAAGGCAGTGGATGTAGTGGACTTCAGTAAGGCCTTTGACAAGGTCCCGCATGGGAGGTTAGTTAGGAAGATTCAGTCACTAGGTATACATGGTGAGGTAGTAAATTTGATAGGGAATTGAGAATGGGAGAAGTCAGAGAGCGGTAGTGGACGATTGCTTCTCTGAGTGGAGGACTGTGACTAGTGGTGTGCCACAGGGATCAGTGCTGGGTCCATTGTTATTTGTCATCTATATCAATGATCTGGATGATAATTTGGGAAATTGGATCTGCAAATTTGTTGATGATACAAAGATTGGAGGTGTAGTGGACAGTGAGGAAGGTTTTCAAAGCTTGCAGAGGGATCTGGACCAGCTGGAAAAATGGGCTGAAAAATGGCAGATGCAGTTTAATACAGACAAGTGTGAGGTGTTGCATTTCGGAAGGAAAAACCAAGGTAGAACATACAAGGTAAATGGCAGGGCACTGAGGTGTGCACTAGAACAGAGGGATCTAGGAATACTGATAGAAAATTCCCTAAAAGTGGCATCACAGGTAGATAGGGTAGTAAAGAGAGCTTTTGGTTCATTGGCCTTTATAAATCAAAGTATTGATTATAAGAGTTGGAATGTTATGGTGAGGTTGTATAAGGTATTAGTGAGGCCAAATTTGGAGTATTGTGTGCAGTTTAGGTCACCAAATTACAGGAAGGATATTAATAAGGTTGAAAGAGTGCAGAGAAGGTTTACAAGGATGTTGCCGGGACTTAAGAAACTGAGTTACAGAGAAAGGTGGAATAGGTTAGAACTTCATTCTTAGGAGTGTAGAAGAATGAGGGGAGACTTGATAGAGGTATATAAAATTATGATGGGTATAGACAGAGTGAATGCAAGCAGGCTTTTTCCACTGAGGCTGGGGGAGAGAAAAAAACCCCAGAGGACATGGGTTAAGGGTGAAGGACAAAAAGTTTAAAGGGAATATTGGGGGGGTGGGGGGGGGCTTCTTCACAACTGGGTCTGACTGGTACTGGCATAACTGGTTCTTCTGGGCACATTCAGTCTCACTCCCAACTATTTCCTACCTTCCTTTGTACCGGTATGTAATGTCTAAAGGACCAGTGTTTGAGTAAATGAGACTCACCAAACTTTCTCCTGACTGACTCACTGGAATCTCCGAGTCAGATGGGTTCTCTCCAGTTGATGCTCTCAATCCTCGGGCTGGTTCACTTGTTGCTGTTCCCTCGTCTTCAGTCGTGCTTTGCCTCCAGTTGGGGTTTTTCTTCCAATAAACCTCTCAGTGCAGGTCTAACTTTAACCAGAGAGATAATGAAGCACATTAACAATGAAAAGGAGAACCAAACATTTCTGCTTAATGTTACTAAGAACAAAACTCATTGAAATTTAAACACTGAAGGCAGATGTAATTACCTCAGTAAACAATATTTTATTGTCCCTCACATGTCACAAAACGATATGGGATAAGAAGGAGCCATCATTCAGTCAGGAACAGAATTATGTGATTCAATCCATCTGGTCTGCCCACCACTCAACCACTCAACCAGGGCTGATTTTTATTCCAACATCATATTCCTGCCTTCCTCCTGTAACCCTGAAGCTACTCAGCAATCATCAGGATATTAATCTTCACAAATATACCCAAATGGCAGCCTCAAACAAATTCTGCGGCAACAAATTCCACATATCAGACATCTTTTTAAAAAATTTTTTTTATTAGTTTTTCAAAACATTTTACAAAATTAAAAACCCCAAATCCCAATGAGGAGCATTAATACAGTGCAAGATTAAGCATACAATAACAATATGCTACAAAGGAAGAGACTTTAACAAAAAAGCACCTAAATTAAAGACAAGTGAGCTTAGTGTCCTCCCCAAGCCCCACAACACAAGAAAAAAACAACAACTCCAGACCAACCACCACACAGTACAAAGAGTACAAGTCTGGACAGTCAAACTCCCAGACTGTGAATACACTTAGCAACAGAGGATAATAATGCCTGCTACCAGAAAAAAAAGAGGGAGCTGAAAGCAAGGGACCGAAAAGAAGAAAAAAAGAAAAAAAAAACCCTAGTCAAGAGGAAGGTTATGAAAGTACTCGATAAAAGGTCCCCAAACCTTATGGAACTTTAGATCCGAATTAAGAACTGAATAATGAATTTTTTCGAGGTCCAAGCAGGCCATAATGTCGTTAAGCCATTGATATCAGACATCTTTTGGCCAAAAAAAATGTTCATCTCAGTTTTAAAGGGAAGCAACTTTATTCTGAGACCGTGCTGTCAGATCACAGACTCTCTGTCTAATAGAAACATCCCCTCCATGTCCACTGTATCCAGGCTTTTCAACATTTGGAAGGTTTACTTAACCATACATCCCCCCACCGCCCCTCTGAACTCCATTGAGCACAGGTCCAGAACCATCAAATGCTCCTCATACATGACGCCGATCATTCCTGAGATTATTCTTGTAAGCCTTGTTAGCAACAACTGCACTGTACACATTTCCAGGAATAACAGTCAAATCGGTTCCAGGATAATTTACAGGGAAAAGTTGCACTTCCGTTACTGTTATACTATCACTCCATTTCCAGGTTAAAACAGGTCTATTTCAGGAAATTTGTGCACAGATCCTCTCTTGAACGTACTGGACCGGCCGCCGTCGCTGGGCTATGAACGTGCAGGAGTAAATGCCTTGCTGAAGGACACAACAGGCTGCGGGGAGCTGAGGCTCGAACCACTCTCCCCCTAGACTTCCCAGTCCCTCGGTAAAGCAGGCAGTGAAATCAAAGATCCCCACAACCTGGGACGTTCTCCTTTCTCACCCACCCCAGTCCGGGAGAAGACACAACAGCCATAAAGCTCCAGGACAAATGTGAGGAGCCTCAGGAAGCGAGGCGAGTTCGGGGAAGTTAATGAGACTCAGCGGCCATCATCACACCACGTGATCTGGCGTCACAAAGCGGAGGGCGGGGCGAATCTGCGGCACACAGCCTCACGTGACCTGTCGGCGGGACTTCCATTTCAACTCTGCGGAAACAGACAGCCTGGGCTCCTGGTTTGGATCGTTCAATGCAGATTAAGTGAAGTCGACACATTTCTGACGAGCCCAGATAGTTGGGAAACAAATGAATTCCTGGCCCTCAGTTCGGGGCTCACGGCCAACATCGGATCTCCCCGCTCGGGATCGGTCTCAATACTCACCGATGGGAAAGTGATATCTTCGGCCCGCAGACTCTCATCCGACGCAAGAGACGAAAGTCTTTCCTGAACACACAGCCGACCAACTTCAGCTCTGAGCGGAGAGGAAAACACCATCCACCCGGTGACTGTGAACATGCGCGAAGAGATTGTTACATCATCGGGAGGCGGGGCCTCCGAAACAGATGCGCAGATGCTGCCCATCTGCGGTTAAATGGGAGGGGCAAACGGGATCACGTGTCAGGATTGGCGACACCCCCTCCCCTCCCCAGGCAGAGACTCCAGCTACTCATTAGTCTGTGGAAAGAAGCAAACTTGCCGCTCACATCTCCTCTCACCTTAAATGTATCAGACATTTCAACCCCCAGCAAAAATATATCGTCTGTCCACTCGATCTATTCCTCTCTTAATCTTATAAACGTCCATCCAGTCTCACCCCAGCCTGCGCCGCTCTGGAGAAAACACAACAGAAGTTTGTCCAGCCTCTCGTTATAGCTCATGCCCTCTAATCCAGGCAGTGTCCTGGTAAACCTCTTCTGCGCCCTCTGCAAAGCCCCGACATCCTTCCGAGAATGGGGGCGACCAGAACTGTATGAAACACTCCAGATGTGGTCTAACTAGTTTTATAAAACTGTGTTACGAACTGTAACGTTTTAGAAACGAACCAGCAGCAATAGAGTTCGCACTGGAGTCTGGTTTTGATGTTAAAACCATTCTCTTTATTAGTATCTACTTATAGTAGCTTAATGAAATAAAGGAAAGTTGACAGTGTTAGGTGTATATATGTGTAAATATAATTCCCAAACTATCGAGCGTGAGGGAACAAAGCTTAGAGTCTTGAGATGGTAAAATAGGAAAGTTCAGTAATCCACGGAATAAATGATGGGAGAGAGATATTTGTAATCCAGGGTGAAACGTAGAGAAAAGGCCGTTACTTCAAAATAACCGCCGACGACGTTCTTATCCGTTGAATCTGTCCACATACGAGTTATCAGCGAAAGTGGACCTGTCACAGGAATACCGTCTTCCAGGGGTTACCACACAACATACCCAGGCAAGGGTTAACACAAGATATTCCACAATCCACTCCTATGGATCATACGAAGTGACAGCCACACACATTCGTTGTGGTTCCGTGTACCGATGATCAACCCACTCTTCTGGGCAGCGGAGAGTTCCAAGCCTCAGCTGCGACTAACTGAAGCTATCAGCGTTTCCAGTCTCTCTCTCTCTCTTTAGACTGGCCGACTGCCTGTCTGCAGATCGCTCTCTCTCTCTCTTATGGTTCTGTCCACAGTCAGCGCTGTCAGCCTGTGACTGACGTCATAGTCCCGCCTCCTTGGAGTCTAAATTCCCTCTGATCATCGACACTGTTCAGGGTTTTGCATTTCACAGTGTACTATCTCATACATTCGACCTACCGAGCTGCCAAGATGAACATCACTAATCAAATCTCACTGAGATTTCTCAGGTCCTGTTGAATTTATTGCCAAGTGCACAAGTACGGGAAGGTACAGGTACAGAGAAACACTGACTTGTGGCAGCATCACAGGCAAGTACATTCAGATAACACATGGAACACAAATTATACGATTCTCTGTCAGTCACAATCTGTAAATATGTTTTAAGTCATTAACGATATATAAAATACATTTTGTCATGATCAATATTAAAATGTGCATTTTGTGTCAACAACAGACTTGGAAATGTTGAATTTGACACCTGTCTCCATTCCTTCTGTAATCCACAACCAGCTGCTTTGTTTTTGTCACAATGAGGGAGAGGTTGTTTTCTTGAC